>NC_091189.1:9770218-9850218 GCF_040958095.1 Procambarus clarkii
GCTGTATCCTGGGTACGCACCCGACCTCCGAGGAGCTGGACGAGGTCTTCCAACACTGATTGTTATATTGTTATATTAGTGTGTGTTCTCTGTAAACTGTAGCATTGCAATAAAATTAAATAAAACAAATTAATAAAAATAATAGGGGTGGTAGGAGAGCAAAAGATTAAAGTGTTCAGTGAGAATCCACAATAAAGGTCTTCTCTGAACACAATTTATTTTCTTATATATATATATATATATATATATATATATATATATATATATATATATATATATATATATATATATATATATATGTCGTACCTAGTAGCCAGAACGCACTTCTCAGCCTACTATGCAACGCCCGATTTGCCTAATAAGCCAAGTTTTCCTGAATTATTATATTTTCTCTAATTTTTTTCTTATGAAATGATAAATCTTCCCATTTCATTATGTATGAGGTCAATTTTTTTTTATTGGAGTTAGAATTAACGTAGATATATGACCGAACCTAACCAACCCTACCTAACCTAACCTAACCTAACCTATCTTTATAGGTTAGGTTAGGTTAGGTTGCCGAAAAAGTTAGGTTAGGTTAGGTTAGGTAGGTTAGGTAGTCGAAAAACAATTAATTCACAAAAACTTGGCTTATTAGGCAAATCGGGCCTTGAATAGTAGGCTGAGAAGTGCGTTCTGGCTACTAGGTACGACATATATATATATATGTCGTACCTAGTAGCCAGAACGCACTTCTCAGCCTACTATGCAAGGCTAAATTTGCCTAATAAGCCAAGTTTTCATGAATTAATTATTTTTCGACTACCTAACCTACCTAACCTAACTTTTTCGGCTACCTAACCTAACCTAACCTATAGAGATAGGTTAGGTTAGGTTAGGTAGGGTTGGTTAGGTTCGGTCATATATCTACGTTAATTCTAACTCCAATAAAAAAAGATTGACCTCATACATAATGAAATGGGTAGATTTATCATTTCATAAGAAAAATATTAGAGAAAATATATTAATTCAGGAAAACTTGGCTTATTAGGCAAATCGGGCCTTGCATAGTAGGCTGAGAAGTGCGTTCTGGCTACTAGGTACGACATATATATATATATATATATATATATATGTCGTACCTAATAGCCAGAACGCACTTCTCAGCCTACTATTCAAGGCCCGATTTGCCTAATAAGCCAAGTTTCATGAATTAATGTTTTTCGTCTACCTAACCTACCTAACCTAACCTAACCTAGCTTTTTTTGGCTACCTAACCTAACCTTACCTATAAATATAGGTTAGGTTAGGTTAGGTAGGGTTGGTTAGGTTCGGTCATATATCTACGTTAATTTTAACTCCAATAAAAAAAAATTGACCTCATACATAGAGAAAAGGGTTGCTTTATCATTTCATAAGAAAAAAATTATAGTAAATATATTAATTCAGGAAAACTTGGCTTATTAGGCAAATCGGGCCTTATATATAATATATATTAATTATTATATATATATAGATATATATATATATATGATATATATAATATTAATATATAATTTTTGAAGTTTCTAAATAGGGGAAAAATATTTTGGAGTAGTTACCAGAAATATACATAAACGTATATTCTATCCATTACATTACCATTACATATCCATTACATGTCCCCATCTTAACAACCCGGATAATCCGGCACATCCTACAGGAATGTGTCCTGATGGCTTCTTTGAAAATGCTTTTGTTCCATTAATAGTTTCTTAAGTTTGCTGGAAGGAGGGGGGTTGAAGATCAGTGGACCTCTGATGTAATTCATACGGTGTTTCTCGGGGACTTGTCTATGGCACCTCTACGACGTCCATTGGCTCTATCTGGATTTTCCTACCATATCTTTCGCTCCCAGTAGGTTTGCTATTTTGTTGTGCATATTTGGGACGTGATCATAAAGGCAGTTTTTTTTTTTTATTTTTTTTTCTACCACAGACGTGGCCACACATTTACAATGCTAACCAGCATATATACATTTTCTAAAGCAGTGAGTGCTGGATGACAGGTTTAGATGCTGGACGTTTAAAGAGATGAGAGTTGAATGGCTGATGAGTACTAGGTATGTATTGGTGGTTTTGGAATGATAAATGGTAGAAGGTTATTAATAGGTGGTCGGCGCGTAGTGATAGGTTGTCAACCTCTGCCCTGTTGTTGGTTCCGGGAATTACTGTCGCCTTGGTCCGGTCTCTTGACTAAGCCTCCAGGCTGGTGATCTGGTCAGCCAGGCTGTTAGTCACCGCTGCTCGCGGTCTGATGTATGAATCACAACCTAGTTCATCAGGTATCCTTTGGACGTGTTCATCAAGTTCTATTTTTTGGTAAAGACCGTGAGAGGTCGGCTAGTTTTGCCCCCCTAGTGTTTACAGGGCGTGTCTTGAGCTCTCTCGGGCTCTTAGTGTTGATAAAATTGTCTCTTACAGTACCAATTGCACTTATGTTTTTTCAACAGGGTTATTTTGCACTTCCTGCTATGCCTCCAGGTTTCATGAAATATTTCCGTGTGCAGATTTGGAACCAGTCCCTCTGATGGTTTCCAAGTGTAACTTATTATGTATCTGCACCTACGCTGTGGTCGGTATGGAATGATAAATGGAAGGCGAAATAATAGGCGTAAATAATACTTTTTATTTATAAAATTTCATTAAATTTGTTTGAAAATTTTGGAATTTGTTGTATATGCTATTAATTATCAAGTCCCCCATGGGCGATATTTAAAGGCGGTTGATGGTGGGTTGTGGAGGACAGAAAGGGTAAGGAGGTGAACAGTGCCATGGAACCAGGGAGCCGGACGAGTGTTGGTCTAGGCCAGGCACTCGTTATCTAGGCCAGGCCAGGCACTCGTTATCTAGGTCAGGATCAGTGCTATCTCCACGCAGGAGTTCTGTATTTTCCCTTCTTATCTCGTGGTAATTTAAACAGATAAAGTGACATGTGTATATTAAGTTGTAAAGATATGATCTCTCTATTAATCCCGTCGTCTGGAGTACTTACCGTTTGCTGTGTTGCTCTGAGGTGTTGCTCTGAAGTGTTGCTCTGAGATGTCGCTGAAGGTGTTGCTCTGAGGTGTCGCTGAAGGTGTTGCTCTGAGGTGTCGCTGGAGGTGTTGCTCTGAGGTGTCGCTGGAGGTGTCGCTGGAGGTGTTGCTCTGAGGTGTCGCTGGAGGTGTTGCTCGGAGGTGTTGCTCAGAGTGTGTCAGGTCAGGGAAGGTCACGTGCACGTGTTGGTGGTGTTGCTTGACCTCAGTATTCATCTGACCGCGTCTGCATGACGAGTTTAAATTCATGAATAATGAGTGTCTTGTATTGAAGCTATATTGCCTGTGACTCTTTATAAGTTCAATCCTGTTTCCCATTTCACTTTTCTGCTGAATGTTTATTATCTACAATAATGAAAGTGAAATAAAATATTATTCTTGACCTTTTGTTTAGGAATGTACGTTTCCTAGAGAAAATAATGAATAATGAAGCTACTCTGTCTAGACCTATCTTGGGGTTACATTTCATTCACAACGGACTTATATATATCTTCATTAGTAGGGAGGGATGTTTCAATTTGTCTGGCGATATCAGGAAGCCTAATTAGAGACCGGGCCGTGTGGAAATGGCTTCAGGGCTCCTGCGTGAGGGTATCAAGCTTTCTTCGCGTCGGCCTCGATAGGTTAGGTGGGTTGCTTAGGTTCGTACGTTCCTGGTTAAGCAAAACAGTTATAATTTACTGAGTGGCAGATCGCGAGAACTGGCTAGCATCAAGGGCAGGTTTCCGATCAGGTGTGCTGCGCACGCGCATCAGGGCTCATCTGTCTGCATCAACATGGCCTCAGGAT
This sequence comes from Procambarus clarkii, assembly GCF_040958095.1. Taxonomy (NCBI): domain Eukaryota; kingdom Metazoa; phylum Arthropoda; class Malacostraca; order Decapoda; family Cambaridae; genus Procambarus; species Procambarus clarkii. Next base: position 9,774,063 of record NC_091189.1, read on the forward strand.
AATAATTAGGTCATTTATATTCATATCATTGATTGAATGCCAACCATCAAACATTGCAGGCGGCTCACTGTTGCTACAGGAGAGGAGGGCGTGGTTTGTATTGCTGGTGACAAATGCCACGATAAACGACCTACCGTTTCTACAAGGAAAGTGACCAACTACAATCGTTCGCATAGGCGGAAAGTGACGAGGGACGATCGTTCGCATAGGCGGAAAGTGACGAACTACAATCGTTGGCATAGGCGGAAAGTGACGAGGGACGATCGTTCGTACAGGGTAAAGCACGACGTTGCAGAATCGGGGGGCTCATCAACTGGGACGTCAAAGACATCAAACATAAAAAGTTTTAGATGCTGCTTCTCTCAAGAGTTTTTGGGAGGGACTTGGCGGAGGTGGGGTAAATTAGCAGATTGTCAAGTGAAAAAATTAAGAAACTGTATTGATGCGTTCGGTGGATTTTTCTCCGTGGTCAGCTGGAATGTTTTGAGTTGTTGGGCTGATGGATTAGTTACTGAACGGGTGACCCGGTTAGTGGAAGGTGTACTCGCTTAGTTGTGCTTGCAGGGGTTGAGCTTAGGCTCTTTGGTCCCGCCTCTCAACTATCAGTCAACTGATGTGCGCGTGCATGCGTGCTTTACATAATTTAGGTTCAGCGGTAACCAACTGCTATTACTTCTGTACGGAAAATATGAAAACCTTTAAAGAAATATGAGATAGGAAACATTCGTATCATATATAAAGGAAGGACCAAGTGGGTAATCATCACGGGAGACATCTCCCGTCACGCAGGGTGCAGTCGCACCTCCACAGATCTCTAGTATCAGCTCTTGATACTGGTAATGGCTCAAAAGGGCCACCACTTACGGGCTATTCATGCCCGTGCCACCTTTTGGGAGGCCCTGATCACTTCATCATCTGGGTGATCAGGGGGAAAATGATGACAGAAGACCCAGCGTTACTGGACGACAACAAAGCAACCTGCCAACAGCCAGGGAAATGATAGGTGAATAATGAGAGCTTTAAGTACCATTACTGATACTAGTCATGGCAATAGACCTCGTGGGGAATATTGCTCGGGCCTCATGTCACCTTGCAAGGCAGGCAAGATTGTAGAGCTGGAAAATATACAGAGGTCCTTTACTGGCCGCATCGTATCTGTGAGGCATTTAAACTACTGACACTGTTTCAAAGTACTCAAAGTAGACTCCTTGAAACGGAGACGAGACACCTGCTTGATGGGGTTCTGGGAGTTCTTCTCCCAAAGCCAGGCCCGAGGCCAGGCTTGACTAGTGAGAGTTTGGTCCACCAGGCTGTTGCTCGGAGCGGCCCGCAGGCCCACATACCCACCACAGTCCGGCGGTCCGGCACTCCTTGAACAAAACTATCTAGTTTTCTCTTGATGATGTCCAAGAGATGTCTCATAATATTCACATAGAAAATTTTATTGCACAATCCCAAGCCTGTGCAATAAAATTATAGCATGATAGGAAGAGTAAAATTAATCCAGAGTAAAATTGGGATGACATAACCACAACTAGAAAACACTGTGTAAACATGAGAGGCTCCCGGCTTTACAATCTCCTGCCGACACGTAAGAACTGTTGCTGGAACAAGAGCAGACGCTTACAAGAGGGAACTGGGCAAGTTTTTGCAGGATTTAGCGGATCAGCCTGACTGTGATGGGCACCTGCGGACTACGGAGACAAACAGCCTCACACACCCGGCAATCACAGTGAAAGGAATAGGAAATAACTGTCGTTAACAGGTGTGTGTTTGTGTATTTATATTTACTATTTGTGTCTGCAGAATGGAGCTATTAGCTCTTGGACCCTGCCTTTCTAACTAATTTCCTGTATTATATCCTTCATATATTTCTCTTAACACACATTACATTCCCAGGAAGCAGCCCGTAGCAGCTGTCTAACTCCCAGATACCTATTTACTACTAGATGAACAGGTGTATTAGGGTGAAAGAAACCGCCCATTTGTTTCCACAGCCGCCGGGATTCGAACCCGGACCATTAGGACCACGATCCTCTAGCGTTATCCACTCAGCCGCGAGGCCCCCATATATGATGTGTGTGTGTGTGTGTGTGTGTGTGTGTGTGTGTGTGTGTGTGTGTGTGTGTGTGTGTGTGTGCGCCAACAGTTACATAACTGTTCTCACGTAATTGTACTGGGGAGGTTGAGCTTCAGCTCATTGAAATTGAAATAATGTTGTTGTTGTTTAAGATTCGCTACCTGGAACAAAAAAGATCCAAGCAGCACGGGCTATGGTGAGCCCGTAGTGGTCTTCTTTAGAATTTAAATAAGTTCACCGAGGTATAAATACACACAAAGGGATGAGGTGGCTCAAACTATTCTCACGCCGTTCAGTACATCGTGTTCATATATATGAACACGCTTATATATATTATATTATATATATATATATAATATACCCATCACAAACAATGACCATATTACCGAACATTCTAAGTGATATACATATATATGTATGCAGTATGTTACCAGACGTACACACAAATACTTTTATGTCTAGGTACATACACATAAGTTGCAATAGCCATTCAGAGAGTTCAACAAAAGGTTACAGTCTCGGTGCAAAATTTTTCTCACTCCAGAATATCATCAATCTTTCCGTTGTGACACATCCAGGCTATTTGTTCAGGAACAGTCCTTATCTCAGTGTTTCTATATACAATAATCAACGGACAATCAGGAACATAATGAGTGAGGGTGCGAGATCCTGGAGAGATCAGGACTACGAATCCCAAGCGCTGTCCACTCAGCACTTTGGCCCTCTTTCCAACTCAGTTGACCCCCCCCCCCCACCTTGCCCATCCAACTCAGTTGTTTGAGCGAACCGTGAGCTGCAACCCATTCTCAGGTTATGCTCCACTAGTTGGCGGACAACCTGAAAGACGCGTTCTTAAATTTTAACTTGCTGTATTGAAGCATTTGTATTTTCTCAATTTTAAATGCACTGCGTATTAGTGACTTTAGGTATTGACCAGACCACACACTAGAAGGTGAAGGGACGACGACGTTTCGGTCCGTCCTGGACCATTGTCAAGTCGGTTATCAAGTCTTAACATAACACTCAGTTTACACTTCGTTTCATTATCATCAAAACCTATTCCATATTCCCAGTAATATTTGTACCCGAGCCTGAACCTCATGTGTACAGTTCATTGGTCTCGCCTCTCAACTGCCAGTGAACTGATGTACTGGTTCTTGAGCCTATTGGGCTCTTATCATATTTACATTTGAAACTATGTATATGGAGTCTGCCTCCACCACATCACTTCCTAGTGTATTCAGTTTCTTACCTTTTAACTACTTCAAAATCTTTCTAACGTCTCTCTGGGTCATTAGGGTACTCAGTTTCCATTTCTGTCCCCCTTTGCGATACCATCCTTGTTCAATAGTCTTGAGGATTTTGTATGTGGTAATCATGTCTCCCCTAACTTTTCTATTTTCCAGCGATATGAGGTTCAATTCATGTAGCCTTTCCTCGTAACCCATACCTCTTAGTTCTGGGACTAGTTTCATGGCGTGGACCAAACTCTCACAAGTCGAGCCTGGCCTCAGGCCGGGCTTGGGGAGTAGAAGAACTCCCAGAACCCCATCAAGCAGGTACCTCTAAATAGAGAGTGAGGGGGAGGGGGGAGGAAGCTTGTGAGCGAGGAGTGAATGTTGCAAGGTTGCATGTTTCAAGTACATGACTGTTGACGAGTAGCCTAGCTTCTACAGTATAGAAGGGTGCAACTATTAAACTCTTCGACCGCATAATAAAGGTCAAAGAGCCGAGCTGTATGTGGCTCCCGAACCGCGGTTTGGCCTCCCTGGTTCTATAGAAAACTTGGGGGTGAGGGGAGGTGCGGTCAGAAGCAATTGTTAGGATTACTCATTATGGTGCTTGACCTCTCGGTCACGTTCCTAATTAGCACAGACCAAGCCCATAGGTTCTCAAGTTCGTCGAGATTATTGTTGCTGCACGATTTTAGTATTTTCCTCCAACGTGTACAGTGACCTCTGTATTGTGACTATAGGAGTGGCCCCTAGTCCCGTGAAGATCTTGTTACAGATGATAACAGATGATGATAAGGCCTAACGCGATAAGAGTGATGCTGTGGTCTGATCGGCTTTGCCTGATAAGCTTTACTGAGTACAGAAGCTTCAGTCTCCTACTACTGGTCGTGATAATTTGTACACTATTTTCCTTTGGGGGTTGGAGGTCATTGGGCATGTTTTTCATTATGTTAGACACCATAGGCCTAGGAATTTTTGTTTTCTCCTCACCTAAGTTTTGTATATATTATCTACCAGTCGTGTAGCCTACTAGTAACATGTATCTGACAAGAACTGAGATTTCCTAAAGACATTTGAAATAAAGAGAAATACCATTGAAGAAATCGTCTGTAAATTATCTGTAAGAGCCTCTGCTCTTTTCAGATCAGCTCGTTATGTGATTAATTATTGAGAACAGGTAGACACTTGTGGGTCTCATCGCGGATCAATGTCCTCGCGGCCCGGTCTTCGGCCAGGCCTCCAGGTTAGCGGTTTGGTTAACTAACCACAAGTCAACCAAAGTCAACTCTCTTACAAGGCCGGGCTTGTGGAGTAAAACAACTCCCAGAACACCATCAAGCAGGCAACTAAGCTGTTAGACGCCGCTGCACGCAGTTTGATGTATAAATCACAGCCTGGTTGATCCAGTATGATCTGGAGGTGTTTTGATTTCACGTTTGATTTGGATACTGTGATGGATCAGCTAGTTATGCCCCTGTGTGTAGAGGGGGACTAGCCTCCTTCACAAGTAGCGTATAAGAAATATTGGCGGAACAAACATGGACATCTTCTTGAAGAAAACTGACCAGTTTTCTCTGGAAGTGTCGGACCAACCGGGCTGTGGTGGATATGTGGGCCTGCGAACCGCTGCACACTACAGCCTGTTGGACCAACTACCTACCTACAAGCTCTCACAAGGCCCGGGCGGGCTTGGGGTAGTAGAACTCCTCCCGGAGCCCCATCCAGGTACAAGCCAGATATACCCTCCCTCCAGACACTCCAGTATACATTCATCCGGCTCACTATAATGAATCACTTCCTGGAATCTTAATAGGCTGGAGCCTTTCCAAGCCCTCTCCTTCCTCCATGATCTCGCGTCCTCAGGGACTCGCTGCCCGACTCTTTAATCATTCTTTTCTTCAATTGTTGCGTCATCACCAAATCTTTTCTACAATATCTTACTTTTTGTTTGTCTTGCCAATAATTAAGAACCGTTCGTACACGCTTCGGGTTTCTGTCTTGCAAGAATACACGAAACGTGTCAATTAACATTACAATAATTAGTGCATATATTTACAATCTTACCCGATTGTCGTTTGGTTTACATCGGTAGACTTGCCTGTGGAATATGTCTTTGGACCAGCTTATATGTCTTTGTTATTCAAAGACCAGCTTATATGTCTTTGTTATTGAAAGACCAGCTTATATGTCTTTGTTATTCAAATTAACATTTTTTCGGAGAGTTAAAAGTAAATAGTTTGGAATAAAACAGTAATGCTGTTTTTTATTGTAAATCCGTTAATCTTGGTGCTTTGGGAAAATAATTGGAACACCGGGAATTGGAACCAGCTTTCTGGGGTCATTGTGATTTTCTAGTGTGTAATTGTTGCTTTATAAATAATTTGGTATTGTTTATAATTGTATTGGCAGTCAAGTTGCAGTTCTTGCTGTTATTTGGTGACAACATTCGTGTTGCTAACTGTTGATGCAACACACACACCTTCCTCGTCTTGCACTGTGTGTCTGAGGAAACACTTAGATCCCGTTATGTGTTGTCCTTCATTGTTAGCTGGTAAGCTCCGATTGATTGATAAAGATGAAGCTACCCAAAAGGTGGCACGGGCATGAATAGCCCGTAAGGTAAGCTCCGTTGTTGTTGTTGTTGTTATAGATACAACTACTCGGAACAAGTTCCAAGTAGCACGGGCTATGGTGAGCCCGTAGCTTCCCTGGCACAGGAGCGGGGCAAGTAGCACGGGCTATGGTGAGCCCGTAGCTTCCCTGGCACAGGAGCGGGGCAAGTAGCACGGGCTATGGTGAGCCCGTAGCTTCCCTGGCACAGGAGCGGGGCAAGTAGCACGGGCTATGGTGAGCCCGTAGTGGACTTACCTGGCACAGGAGCGATGCTGTGGTAAGCTCCGACTTGGGTTTGTATATATATACAGTATTACTAGTGAGGTCCTGAAGGCGTATCTCCGGTTGGAGACGCCGGGGGCTTTGTGACGCGCTCGCCCATCATGGAATTGGTCTTCGCTCCTGTGTTGGGACCACTGGCCAGAGTTAATCTCCTTAATGCCAGCTAAGCAAAGTGCGATGCAGAAGCCAGGCCACTGAGGGAGAGTGCCAGTCCGTGCTCTATAGATCCCCAGGCCCTTGGCTCTATAAAGATTCGTGCCGTGTTTTTTGTATCCCTTAAGACTTTGGATATAAAGTCCAATTTAATTGGCTCCTCCACACTGTAACAAAGATGGCTACCAAAATATGAGCTCATAACTTTTAACTAAAAGTAGACTTTTATAGTCCTAGTTCAGGAAGAGCATAAACAGTGTTGGAACATTTTAAAAGATATATCGTGTTTGTGAAGGCTGATAGCGGGTGTGTGTAATCTGGGGCAAGGTTGGTTAGGCAGGGGAAGGTTGGGAGCCGGTCGGCCGAGCGGACAGCACGCTGAACTTGTGATCCTGTGGTCCTGGGTTCGATCCCAGGCGCCGGCGAGAAACAATGGGCAGAGTTTCTTTCACCCTATGGCCCTGTTATCTAGCAGTAAATAGGTATCTGGGTGTTAGTCAGCTGTCACGGGCTGCTTCCTGAGGGTGGAGGCCTGGTCGAGGACCGGGCCGCGGGGACACTAAAAAAAAAGGCCCCGAAATCATCTCAAGATAACCTCAAGAAGGCAGTAGAGGTTCTCTGGTGTTGTGGTATGGAGACGGGGAACACGCTGTCGTGTTTGGCAGATGAAAGTGAGAGGTTGACATGATGAACTTGATTTATGAACTCGATGAACTACGACGACACGACATGACGTTTCACTTTATTTTTTTTCTTCAAATTATTCATCTTGTTTCATTGTAAACTAAGAAGGTAAACAGCAACTCCAGATTGTGTTAAAAGGAGTACTAAAATTGTTGACATTGGTTGTTCAACACCCTCGAGCATAAGAAATGTTGCCGGAACAACCGTGGACATCTTCAAGAGGAAACTAGACTGTTTCCTCCAAGGAGTGCCGGACCAACCGGGCTGTGGTGGGTATGTGGGCCTGCGGGCCGCTCCAAGCAACAGCCTAGTGGAACCAAACTCTCACAAGTCAAGCCTGGCCTCGGGCCTGGCTTGGGGAGTCGAAGAACTCCCAGAACCCCATCAACCAGGTACCAGGTTACCTGGACTCTGAGACCAAATGTTGTGTTTTCTTGTGGCAGGCAAGTTGACCGTCTCTGATGTACGTATTAAGGTTGACGAACGCTTGGAGGTCAGCATCCCTCCAAATGGATTACCAAAACTGCCACTGTACTCATAATGTATTATATTCATCATCTCTACTGAGGTGATGAATATTATCATCATATGAAGAAGGTTTAATTAAGAAGGCGATTAAGAAGGTTAGGTAAGGTCGGTGTTTTCTATGAAGCTTTTCAAGGTAAACTAGTATGTTTAGAATGTCACATATGCACGTATTTAATAAGTCAATATTGACTATACGAAAGTGCGAGAACGGGTTGACATGTATATATAACATTAATAATTTAGTAACTAGCGTCAAAAGATTATTTGCTTAGCTAAACTAACTAGAGGGTTCAGTTCCTGAACCGATTATGTGCCTCTGTAATCCTTTACACCACCGCCCACGGGATGGGTATGGGGTGCATAATAAAGAAAGAAATTGAATTGAACGCAAGGACATTACGCCGCAAAACGTATTGAACACTTTTCAGTTATAAATCTTATAACCATTTATATTATATATATAGTAGGCACCCATCAGTCTCAGGAGACTATGGATATGTGTGTATATATATATATATATATATATATAATGTATGTATGGATATGGATATGTGTATATATATATTTAACTTTATATATATATATATATATATATATATATATATATATATATATATATATATATATATATATATATATATATATAATAGAAAACAGAATCATAGTACTGTGGTTCGTTAGTGAAACTTCAGTCGTGATACGGCTTGCCAATTTTCCGATACCAATTCTCGAATTCCCGATAAGTACCGAGTGTGCAGCCTAGACTATTATTTCTCTATTATATAGTAGGAATGTATCTTTTATCTCTACCCTTCGTCTCTCCTTGTCTGACCTTAGCTCCCTAGGCTAACTCCCTCCAACCATCAATATTTCCTTTTTCATTTTCCCCTTTCCACTTTTTTGTTCGTGCCGCCTTTCATGCCACTCTTTCCATTCCTTCCCCTCGGTTCTCCTTCCCTTCTATTTTATTTGTATCTCATGTATTCTCTATCCCTTTCTCCCTCCTTCCTTCCCTCATCGTTTCCACTCCTTCCTTGTCGTTTCATGTTGACGTTCGCGAGTATCAGTTGGCTGACAGTGATGTTATTACTGTTCCTTTAGTTTATTGGCTGGTGAGTCATGTGGGACCATGAGCACAAGTTGATGTGTTCATGTACTGCTTTTATTAACCTTATTTATTTACGGATTATCACCCCCCCCCCCCCCCCTCTCTCTCTCTCTCTCTCTCTCTCTCTCTCTCTCTCTCTCTCTCTCTCTCTCTCTCTCTCTCTCTCTCTCTCTCTCTCTCTCTCTCTCTCTCTATATATATATATATATATATATATATATATATATATATATATATATATATATATATATATATATATATATATATATATATATATATAGGGACAGGTCTAGCCCTTAGCATAGGGGATATATATTATACACAAAAACTATATTGAAGGGGACCTAAACATTCCCTCAAATGCGTTACGTGTGGTTTCCTCCGAGGCTAAGAGTCCCTTTCTGCCCTTCTTCCAGCCAGAGGTGGTACTCCCTTCCCTATATATATATATATATATATATATATATATATATATATATATATATATATATATATATATATATATATATAATATGTATTTTGTTGAATATGGCCGAAAGGGTGAGATTAATGATTCTACCACGAATCTTCTCAATATTTCATACGTTTTTCTTCACTGTCAAGGGTAGTTGAAAAATTAACTCTTTTAAGTTAATTTTCACACATTATTTATGGTCTGACGCCTAGAAGCGTTTCGCAAGACATTACATTTTCAAAACCAATTTTACATTCTCTGCCAATGCATATGTTCCCTTGGGGTGAGGTGATACAGGACAAGATTTTCCTTGGCTTGGTTTGTTTATACAATAGCGATAACGTAGAGGGGTTTATACTTATGGCCCAGACCCTACCAGAACACTTAGGTATTACTTCCTCCAAATAGGAACGAGAGTCGTCCTTATATTGACTCTCCCACACCCGTTGTCACGACGTATTAAGGGGCCCAGAACGGATCGAAATGTCAATTTCATTCGGTATGTGTGGGTTGGAATATATATATATTTCAGCCACGTTATTGTGACATTCTCTGCATGAGTGGGAATAACTAATACAAATGTGCCGAGCAGGAACACGGTATTGATTACGATAACGAGACACCGATGGCGGCGTCGCGCAGCTCACAACGACACACAGCCACAGGGATATGTTTCACGTTAAATGTGTCTGCGTTTTTGTTTCATTCTGACGTTACGAACGTAACCAAAAAAAAAAGGGAAAAATTATGATAATGCTGCAGTAGACCTACTGACCCATTCCAGGCAGGTCCAATTTATACACAATTCCCTTCACTATTTCTACAAACAGCATATTTCTTGAGTGCTGCGTCTTTGCAGTTTGTTCCGCTCTACTACGACTCTCTTGTTAAGCCAAAGTTTCCCCAAGTATCCTTTTAATATCAACATTTGTCTAACTTTAGTCCGAGGTTACCGGTTATATTTTTATTAATGTCGATCTCTGTTAATGCGTTTCATTCCTTTGTATACTTTAGGTCCGGGTTTGTACGACTTTCAACAGAATAAATTTATAAGTAAAAAGTGCGTTATTTATCTCCATAAGAAAGATTCCCAATGTTTGGAATTATCTTTGTTATTGTACTCTCTGTCCTGCGTGACAGTGAATACCAGCATTATCCTCACTTTAATAAGACTATCAAAATCCTCAGATTAGGCAAAATTGTAATTAATTTTGTCAATAAAGATGTTAATAATAATAATGTTATTGTACTACTGCATTCTTTATCACACAACCAAACCTGTATTCGGGCTATTAAGCTCTCGGTAACGCAAGGTAGAACTGGGGAATAACATTGGTGATCTTGCTGATAATTCTAGATATAAAATGTATGGTGTTGCCCTTATTGTATTAATTTAGGATACACTGCTCTCTGTTGTAAGTCCTTTCTAATCATTACTCCAAAATTGTTTTCGTAAAGGATTTGCCATTATAAATACCACATTCTCTTCACAAGCTTAAACGTCTACATTTATCTGTATTGAATTGCGTTTCCGTCGTTTTCGCTCCCAATATGTTGACCGAGGTCATCGTGCCGTTCCGCAGTATGTTTAGATAAGTTACATTACTGTAGTTACAAATGATAGGGTTCCAAGGTCAAATCCTCCTGGGGAGGGGTGGGGGGGGGGGGAAGTTCACCCCCACCCCTCACCACAACTCACCTTCGGGTCGTGAACAACTCACATTCGGGTCGTTAACAACTCACCTTCGGGTCGTGAACCACTCACCTTCGGGTCGTGAACAACTCACATTCGGGTCGTGAACAACTCACCTTCGGGTCGTTAACAACTCACCTTCGGGTCGTGAACAACTCACATTCGGGTCGTTAACAACTCACCTTCGGGTCGTGAAGAACTCACATTCGGGTCGTGAACAACTCACATTCGGGCCGTGAACAACTCACCTTCGGGTCGTGAACAACTCACTTTCGGGTTGTTCACCATTTAGACTCCTCCCTATTAATATCCAAGATCGACACCCAATTTTTGTTAACCATGTTATAAATCCAGTTCAGTGTTTGTCCTCCTATGTCATACATTTCAGTTTCACAAGAGCCTAGCTGAGGTAGGAAAAACAATATCCATTTTTACTGTTGTTGTTGTTGTTTTAGATTTAGCTACTCAGAACGAAGTGTCCATGTAGCACGGGCTATGGTGAGCCCGTAACATTTTTATTATGTTGTTGTTGTTATAGATTCAGCTACTCGGAACAGGTTCCAAGTAGCACGGGCTATGGTGAGCCCGTAACTTACCTGGCACAGGAGCGGGGCAAGTAACACGGGCTATGGTGAGCCCGTATTGGACTTACCTGGCACGGGAGTGGTGCCGTCTCTCTGCATTTTTACTAATGTCCACTGCTTCAAATACATGACCGGTGGGAAGAGACGTGTTGGCAATGTGTAAGTATGGGGGAGTGTTGGGGGGTAGGGGATGGAGGGGAGTGTTGGAGGTGGTAGAGGTGTTGGCGATGTGTAAATGGAGGGGAGTGTTGGGAGTGGCGGAGATTAGTTGGTGATGGGCCGCACCTGCTAATATGGACCAGGATATACCTGTCATTCCAGGATCTCCGGTTTCTATAATCTCTTCATAGAAAACGAATAGCAGGTCGGGGCTCACCATGTGCAAGTGCAGGAGCCCGTCCTCAATGCAAATAAATTACCACGTGAAACTACACCCTCTCAAACAACCTGGATAGTTATCTAGAATCTAGATATCTGTGATGGTCTAAAAGCATATTGTGGTTTCAGTAGTAGTCTACATGTAAATTGGCAGGTGAACCTTTGTCCTGAACCGAGATTGTGATCAAGTTATAACTTTATTTTATTATGAATCGTTGGTTTAAAATATAAAAAGTATATGCTGAAAACGTTTTCTTTAAAGAATTTGGTTTTCTGTAAACGGTATTCTCAGGTACACACGAAAATTTTTAATTCTCTTGTGTACACACTTTTTAAATTTAATGTTTCACATTATATGATCAATAATATACATTATTAACGTAACCAAACGTAATGAAACCTTGAAACCTAACCAAACCTAAACCCTAAGTAACCTTAATCTAACCTAACCAATGATAGAGTAGATAATAGCACTAATTGTGTAGTCATTCTCAATTCATTCCTGTGAGTAGATTTCCATCTTAAGGACAGGTTGAAGTATAAATATGACTATACACAAGTACAGGCACTCAAGCTGATTAGCCTGGGCCTATATACGAAGCCATGACCTGAAACATGCTTAATTCACTGCCTAACGAAAAAAAAACACATGTAAATGATCTATGTAATAGTAATTAATGTTTTAGAAAATGTAGTTTTATTGCACCAGTGATAAATTCGCCCTCTTACTCTTAAACTGATAATAAATGCGAACTAAGCCACCATGGTTTAAGGGAGATAGACAGGTTTCGTAAAGCGTAAAGTGCTCGATGACGTTCACTATGTACTAGTCAAACGCTTGACATGTTTAAGTCGGTGGTGAGCCTAGTCTTGTTCTCGTACATAGTCAGGCTCAGGATTTATCATTAAAAATGACATATTCTTGATACTTGATTTCAGCATTTTTAATTATAAAGGCGCATGCAGCATTTAGTTCTATGGGTTTTTTTCATTACTGGACAACTTTCGAAATTTGTGTAGATAATTTGGCTTTTAAAATATATATATACATTTTTATTTTTTTAAATATAAGATGTCATTTTATTTTTTTATTATATTTACATCATAATTGGCATATAATAGAGCGTCTTGCTTTTTAGGGGTGTCGTTACTACGTTGAGTGATAGCCCGGAGGTACACAAACCAGTCACGTGATTTATTGGGTTATTTATACCTTATCGTGCGAGATGGGTTAATAACATATCTACACACAGCTACACACATTGCCGGAACAACCTGGACATCTTCAAGAGAAAACTAGACTGTTTTCTAAGAGAGGTTCCGGATCAGCCGGGCTGTGGTGGGTATGTGGCCCTGCGGGCCGCTCCAAGCAACAGCCTGGTGGACCAAACTCTCACAAGTCGAGCCTGGCCTCGGGCCGGGCTTGGGGAGTAGAAGAACTCCCAGAATCCCATCAAGCACACTATAACCCGTTATATAGTCTAGGGCAGCTGCTGAAATGCTGATGTACCTATGTTAATAATAATAAAAGTCCGTAAAATGCTGATTGTGTGAGTATTACAAAGTGACAAATCGAGCCAATCCCACAGAAGGGCTGGATTACAGGGGGATTGTCATACCGCTCTGCAGTGTAATCTAATCTGTTTTGACGAGAGATAACGAGTTGGCATATTCTGCCACTGACAGAATATGCCAACTGACAGCGCCTTCTTAACATACTCCCCCATACTCCTCCACTCTCCCCCGTACTCCCTCATACTCCCCCACTCTCCCCCACTTAAGGTTCGCTGTAACCACGGTACACCCGCGTCTCTCAAGACGTCTTATGTAGTGGGAGGAGTTTTGAGGGGAAAATAAGCTTCTTCGCCGAGAGATCACAGTTTGAACGTTCTTATTATTGTTTACACGGGGAGCCGGTGGCTGAGCGAAGAACACTGGACGCGTAATCCTATGGTCCCGGGTTCGATCCCGGGCGCCGGCGAGAAACAATGGGCAGAGTTTCTTTCACCCTGATGCCCCTGTTACCTAGCAGTAAATAGGTACCTGGGAGTTAGTCAACTGTCACGGGCTGCTTCCTGGGGGTGGAGGCCTGGTCGAGGACCGGGCCGCGGGGAAACTAAACCCCGAAATCATCTCAAGATCACCTCTCAAGACACGAAAGAAGACATTCTGGGTGGGAATCAGGAAGTAGAATTTAAATATAAATAAATGTATTAAGGTATGCATACCTTCGAGGGAGGTCATAGTTGCCTAGAGGTTACTTTACGCTGGCTCCGAGGATCAGTGTTCCCGCAGCCCGATCTCTGACCAGACCTCCTGGTGGATGTAAAGGTTGACCAGGCTACTGAATGCTGCTGCTGTACGCAGCCTGACGCAGCAATCACAGCACGGTTGATCAGGTGCACCTGATAGTGTCAATCACGTTACTATGTGAATACCGAAAGAGGTCGGCTAGTTATATTTCTCCAAAAGTTTTATATATCTTTTCATTGTGACACATTCACGTTATTTAATTAATTCTTAGATACTACCAGAGTACCAGAGTACTTGGACACTTCCAAAGTACCTAATTTTTAGGTACTTGATTTTATGCCCATCAATCATTGGGCACATTAGAACACTCAGTTCACCGTAACATAAAATACACTTAATTTACCTTGACGAACACTTCCATATTCGCAGTAATATTTGTATCCTCGTGTGTTGTAAGTCAACCCAAGCTTATCACTTTTAGACAAATTATTAATGATCAAAAAGGAATTCAAATCCACTGGTGCAAAGATTGAGGAAAGGTGCACTGGTTCACGGTCGTAAATACTTGCTTAACTGCTTCGTGAATCTAGCCCCAGGCCTCCAGGTTGGTGGTCTGGTCAATCGGACTGTTGGACGCGGCTGCTCGCAGCATGACGCGGGAATCACAAGCTGGTTGAACAGCTATCCCTTGGAGATGGTTATCAAGCTCTGTTTTTTTGAACACAGAGATCGGGCATTTATGCCTCCACATGTCTAGAGGGAGCCTAATAATTTTGGAAAAATGTTTATTATCGAAAATAATATGACGAATCTGTTTCAGAGTATGATGTCCTGAATGGTTTTGCCCATTCCTCGTGCTGATCTGGATGGTTGTAATGGCGTGGAATGTAAAACAAAAGTGTGCCAGAAGTTTTCGAACGAGATAGCGTCCTGTGCAGAAGTTTTCCCTTTATGAATATTGTATTCCATAACTTTGAACTGTGGGGGTGAGACGTGACCTTTTCTTGGGCGCACATGCACTCTTTCACACGCACCCATGCCTACCAACACGTTCTCTCTCTCTCTCTCTCTCTCTCTCTCTCTCTCTCTCTCTCTCTCTCTCTCTCTCTCTCTCTCTCTCTCTCTCTCTCTCTCTCTCTCTCTCTCACCGCCATTATCACCACCACCACCATCATCATTATCACCAAGTGGAGACAAGGTTTACTTGCCTTCGCTGGAAGACAGAAGAGCTCGGGGAGACATGATCACCACATACAAAATTCTCAGGGGAATTGACAGGGCAGACAAGGATGGGTTATTTAACACGGGTGGCACACGAACAAGGGGACACAGGTGGAAACTGAGTACCCCAATGAGCCACAGAGACATTAGAAAGAACTTTTTCAGTGTCAGAGTAGTTAGTAAATGGAATTCACTAGAAAGTGATGTGGTGGAGGCTGACTTCATACACAGTTTCAAGTGTAGATATGATAGAGCCCAGTAGGCTCAGGAAGCTGTACACCAGTTGATTGACAGTTGAGAAGCGGGACCAAAGAGCCAAATCTCAACCCCCACAAGCACAAATTTATGAGTACACACACACACACACACACACACACACACACACACACACACACACACACACATATATACTGGACAAGCAACCAAGAACCTACGATACTGAAAGACGTTTCCTAATGAGTTCGTTGAGTAATGACGCAGATTGATTTTCGGCGCCCACGTAATGAGTTTCTGTCGTTAGGTGGCTAGTTTTCTCATCAAGTCAGAATCGATGCTGGAAAGCCTTATAATTGAGAACGTTCTACGGAGAAGCAGCGAGAAAACTTTTCTTCATCGTTGTCAGTTTTCATCATCGTTTATTTTATTTTGTTGTTGTTCATTTTTCTTTGAGTTTTTTAATGACATCGACCCAGGGAAACAAATAAAACGCAGATCGAAATTTGCCGTTCCGTAGCCTTTAAAAGAAACAAGCAACTGAAACCATACGATCACCAGGAAGCCTATTATTAATAATATCTTTATTGACAAAAATTAATAGACCAGAGAGGTTTTCGTTCGAGATCGGAAAACAAATAGCAAGAAATGTTCAGGCTCGACAACCAGACACTCCCATGAGAGCCGTATTTGTTAGCACCAGAAGAAAACACTGGCTTAACATAGTAATACTTAACATAATACTATAACATCCTTCGTATTTGACAACAAACATAGCTAACAAAGCCCATTTTCTGCCTTGGCTTCTCGCTGGGACAAGTGCAGTGTTTGCAGCCTTTATGGAAACACGCATTAAGGTCTACTGTGATCATCCATAATGAGACATCGATACCAGAGAATAGTATTTTCAGATGTGTTCCATACAAGAGAGTATTGGGTGGTGCCGGGTTAAAGTCGCCCTCATGTCCATCGACCTGCCCAACACCACAAATTAAGTGTTGGAAATTAATTACCAAGAAATTAAGATGAGTTGTTGTAAGAAAAAAAATACTTAGATCCTCGGCATTTTAGAGACCAGTTGATGAAACATTAACACGCCTTGTAAAAACCTTGCAATCCCAGCGCATTCTTTTGCTCGCGGGCTTTCTCTCCCCCCACTCCCATCCCCCCACCACTCTCCTCCCCCAGCCACCCCACCTCCACTCTCCCCTCTTCCCCAACACCCAACCCCCCCACCCCTTTCCTCTTTTACCTCCTGTTCCCTAGTTGGTGTGTTGTAAAAGCATCTTTGGAGGACTTCTGTCGCTCATTTTGAGTGATGTGTTTTTCGCATTTCCGTGACATCTTGGCATTGTTCCAGGTGGCTGTGTAATGACTCTACGAAAGTTTACTCGAATCTCCATAAATCATCTGAACTGTTTACTGGCTCGACAACTATATTCTCTGAAATATTCCAGTGAAAGTGTGTCTTATACGCCAGATTCAATAGAGGAGTATAGTCATTTAAACCAGTCCTATGAACTAACCTTTCTTTGGTTTGCAACATATTACTTCGACAAGGCTCATTTTGGTTACAAAAAGGCTCCACTTGGTACCGACGAGGCTCCGTTTGGTACCACCGAGGCTCCGTTTGGTACCACCGAGGCTCCACTTGGTACCAACGAGGCTCCACTTAGTACCGACGAGGCTCCGTTTGGTACCACCGAGGCTCCACTTGGTACCAACGAGGCTCCACTTAGTACCGACGAGGCTCCGTTTGGTACCACCGAGGCTCCACTTGGTACCGACGAGGCTTCACTTAGTACCAACGAGGCTCCACTTGGTACCAACGAGGCTCTACTTAGTACCAACGAGGCTCCACTTAGTACCAACGAGGCTCCACTTAGTACCAACGAGGCTCCACTTAGTACCAACGAGGCTCCACTTGGTACCAACGAGGCTCCACTTGGTACCAACGAGGCTCCACTTGGTACCAACGAGGCTCCACTTGGTACCAACGAGGCTCCACTTGGTACCAACGAGGCTCCACTTGGTACCAACGAGGCTCCACTTAGTACCAACGAGGCTCCACTTAGTACCGACGAGGCTCCACTTGGTACCAACGAGGCTCCACTTAGTACCAACGAGGCTCCACTTAGTACCAACGAGGCTCCACTTGGTACCAACGAGGCTCCACTTGGTACCAACGAGGTTCCACTTAGTACCAACGAGGGTACCGTGCGCTACCTGCGTCACGCGGCTCAACTGGCGAGGTCATGAACAACGCCATCACCAAAGCTGTTCTTGATCCTCCCGTCATTTAGGGGTAATTGCTCCAGACTGAGGTATTCGGAGCCGTCATTGTTAAACCCTGATGTGAGGGGGTTGGTGGTGGTGGTGTCACTGATGCGCGGGGCGGCGTGTGTACTCTCCTAGTTGAGCTTGCAGGGTCGAGCATCTGCTCTCAAGACCCGCCTTTGACCATCAGTAGTTCAGTGACTTTTTTTTTTACTATTTTTTCTTATCATATTTATAGCTCTGTATGGAATTGGCTTCAACAACTTCCTCATATAGTCCGGTCAATCTGTTTACGACTCTTAGACTGAAAAGTTCTTTCTGACATCTGTGACTCATCTGTGTTTCTAGTTTCCAATTATGTCCTCTCGTTCTGTTGTTCCTTAATTTGAACATTGCTTCTATGTGTACTTTGTCAATCCCCCCTTAGTGTCTACCTGTTGTTATTATATCTACCCTATTTATTTTTTCGTCCTGAGTTTCTTAGTTCCCTAGTTAGGAACTGTGTCCAATTCTCTCATTTACATAGCTCAGGAACGAACCTTGCTTTTTTTTTAAACTTTATCTAATTTTGTGCTTCTTTAGGTGGGGGGTTCCATGCTGAGAGGGGCAGCATACTTAATAAGAAGTCACAAAGGATGTATACAACGTTCGGAAGGGATCTGTGTCCAAGTTCCTGAAGAATAACCGGATGTTTGTCAGTATGGCATATGCTGCCTTCATTATTATTATTATTATTATTATGTTGCTGTTGTTGTTGTTTTAGATTCAGGTACTCGGAACAAAATTTCCAAGTATCACTGGCTATGGTCAGCCCGTTGTGGACTTACCTGGCACAGGATTTCAACTCATCGGCTGAAACTCCTTATTCTGCTGAAGTGTGCCTCTGGTGTTAGATCTCGACATGTCCACTCCTAAGTCTTTCTCTTCGGGAAAATAATATTTTAGATTTAGTGTTAACTAACAGGGGAAACACAAATTAATGACATCGAAATAGGGAGTGAGCTAGGGAACAGTGATCACAAAGAAATCAGATTTAGCATAGAATGTAATAGATCTGTTGGAGAAAATTCTGTTAAAGTGCCAGATTTTCGAAAAAAATTACATGATTTTGTAATCTGTATTAAAGCACATTCAATTAATTATGTTCCTATTGAATTGTATATATGTATATAATGCCTATATATGTCCATACATTTTACTTGTAACTCTCCCTTCTGAAGATGAATTATTAACTATGAAAGTACTTAAGGAAATTCCTGTTTCAATTCTTCCTCCGTGGTCTGACCCCTTGGATATATATATATATATATATATATATATATATATATATATATATATATATATATATATATATATATATATATATATATATATACATATAATGTTCATCTGTGTGATGTAGTCATAATTATATTGGAGTAGTGTTACTTATGGCAGGTTACAGCAGGCAAGGAATCTCCCGGCCCTGAGCATCCAGGCTGTAACTTATACTTCAGACTATGAGCAGTGGCGTCTAACATCTTAGCCAGACCACCAGATAATATACCGGGTCACAGGGACCATAGGCTCTCAGAACCACCTCTTACGGTAACCACCATCTTCGACATAATAGTAATGACTACCCAATTATCAATTGTTCTTGACGGGATAGCATCAAATATATGTAGCGTTGTAACTGACGGATATTAGAAGATATCTTCATAGTTTGCTAGCGCAGGCAAGGAACCTTAATCCAGAGTGCTCTGTCTCAACTTGTTAATTTAAGAAAATTTAATCTGGCTCTTTTGATCTGGGAATGGATAGCAGTTGGCTAAGAATACCTGGAAGTGGATAACATTATGCACCCCTTGGAAATTAATAGCGTTATGTATCCGTGGGTATGAACAGTAGTATATCCCTACACTTGAAGAGAGCAGTGTGCATCAATAGATATGAACAGCCTTGCTGTATGCGTTCCTGGAAATAAATAGCCTAGTTGTATGCGTCCCTGGAAATAAATAGACTAGTTGTATGCGTCCCTGGAAATAGCCTAGTTGTATCCGTCCCTAGAAATAAATATCCTAGCTGTATGCGTCACTGAAAATAAAATCTCGCTGTATGCGACCATAGAAACAAATAGCCTAGCAGTATACGTCACTAGAGATTCTTGTTATGCAATGAAATGCATTGCAGTATGCATTTCTGGAAATGGGTAGTGACATGCATTGATAGTATAAATTGTGGAGTGGTGGTCGCTTGCTTGCTGACTGCTGAAAGGGCTTGGGTTGTCCCAGCCACAGGATCGTACTAAAGCATGAATCATTCTGTGTTGTCAACACTATCACGAAGCAAAGGAACTGTTGGCGTGTTGAATACTGCCGCACGATGAACTGGTGCCGAGTACCACTACCACACAGTAAAGGTACTCACGGGGGAGTGAGGACAAGTTCTGTGTCCCGCCTGCTAGCTTTGTTGTACCTGATGCGCATATTTTATTTTGTCTAACGTTAGAGGGTTTTGTTGTGTCTAGCTTCTTAAACTGTTGACTTCGTGTCCAGGTTAACGAGTATCTCGTTACATTTCTTCGGCTCGTTTTTTTTTCATGCCCGTTTTACTAAATTTGGCTCAGTTTTAAGAGGTCTATGGATTACCTGTGGAAGATTTCGATAGTTCTGCTATTGGTGCTTGGGTTGAGAGTTGTCCGCATAGAATATTCCTCTCATTATCTTTTATACAGTGATCATGTCCCCCTCTGTTGCTACTGTTCTTTAGGGTTGTAACATTTAGTGCCCTTTCCTGTCCTCGTAACATAGTTCTCTTAATTAATTCAGGCACTAGTCATGCTACAAATATTTGTACTTTTTAAAGTTTGATTTTGTGATTTACGTGGTGCGGATTCCAACATTGATATTCCTGCATATTCCTACATTGACCTCACTTAAGATCAAATAGATTGGAACTGTTGTAATAGTCATCATATTGGTTCTTTGCCAATTGTTTAGATTAAAAAATGTTGACTCATATTTTTCTCATTCTCTCTTTTTCTCTCCGTACGGTAAGCCACAAGGGGGCTGTAACCAACCTATTACACAGAACGTTACATTTCCACTGCATTAAGGCCAAAAAGTGTCGTACTAGAAAATGGAAGCGGCTCGCGAAAGTGACGTACTGTTTCGTTTTCTGTTTTGGGTCCTCTGGTAGGTTAGGAGAGGACACGTTAAATTGACCGTTTTCTAGACGTTGGGAAACTTTAGGAGGCCGGGCTGCTGTAACAGCAGGTATACTTCCCATAGGCTCAGTCTAATGAATACTGATCATGCTGCCTCCCGTCTCGACGTTTACACGGAATTCCTCTCAAATTTGTGTGGCGAGAGTGCTCGGGGCCATGAGATGACAGCGTGGTGGAGCAGTGCTGGGGCCGAGGGATGGTAGTGTGGAGGGCAGGGGGTGGCAGCACTGGGGAGCCAGGGATGGCAGTGTGGAGGACAGGGGGTGGCAGCACTGGGGAGCCAGGGATGGCAGTGTGGAGGGCAGGGGGTGGCAGCACTGGGGAGCCAGTGCTGCCACCGTAATGCGCATATTTGCCAAATATGCCAAATGCCAAATATTTGCAAAATATTTTTGCCAAATATTTGCAAAATATTTGCCAAATATTTGCCAAATATTTGCCAAAATATGCCAATATGCCATATCTGCCAAATACAGTAATATCAGAAAGAATACCAGGAAGTAGCCTAAATGAGCAGGCACATGCAAATGACCTGCTACGGATGTGCGATAGGTTTGCCTTAAACCAGCAAATAGTAGAACCAACTAGGAAGGAGAACACGCTGGACCTCATTTTCACTAATAATGATGAGTTGATCGGGAACATAATGATTACAAATACCTGTTACTCAGATCACAACTTAATTGAGGTACTGACAGCCATGGGGAATGGACCTCCAAAACCAGTCCAGATTCCCGGTGGAGGAGATTTCAGCAAATTCAACTTCAATAATAAACGGATAAACTGGGAGCAAATAAACCAGGACTTCACAGAAATAAACTGGGAAGAACAGCTAGGAAATGCAAACTTGAACCAGTGCCTGGAAAAAATAAGCTCAGTAGCACTAGAAATATGTTCAAACCGCATACCCCTAAGAAAAAAGAGAAAGAGATGCAGATTGGAACGGGAACGTCGTTCCTTATATAGGCGAAGAAAACGAATCGCGGAACAACTTGAGAGTCGCACCCTATCTCAAGAACGGCGAAGAAGGTTAGGTAGAGAAATAGAAACAATTGAACTCAAGCTACAAGAATTATACAAAACCCAGGAGAGGCAAAGAGAGCAAAAGGCCATCAGTGAAATAGAGAGAAATCCGAAATATTTTTTCTCCTATGCAAAATCAAGATCAAAAACCACATCTAGTATCGGGCCCCTGCGAAAGGGAGATGGAACTTTCACAGATGACAACAAAGAAATGAGCGAGTTACTGAGGAAGCAGTACGACTCTGTTTTCAGTGAGCCATTAAATGCACTAAAGATTGATAACCCAAATGAATTTTTCATGGATATGATACCAACATCAAATCACATATCAGACGTCGCCCTATCCCCACTAGATTTTGAAGAAGCCATAAACAGTATGCCTATGCACTCTGCACCAGGCCCGGATTCTTGGAACTCCATATTCATCAAGAACTGTAAAAAACCACTATCGCAGGCCCTTCACATTCTGTGGAGACAAAGCCTAGATACTGGCGTTATCCCTGACATACTAAAAACAGCAGAGATAGCACCACTCCATAAAGGAGGAAATAAGGCAGAGGCAAAAAATTACAGACCGATAGCACTAACATCGCACATCATAAAAATTTTTGAGAGAGTGCTAAGAAGTAAGATCACAAAATACATGGAATCACAGCATCTCCATAACCCCGGACAACATGGTTTCAGAACAGGGCGCTCTTGCCTGTCGCAGTTGCTGGACCACTATGATATGGCATTAGATGCTATGGAAGACAAACAAAATGCTGATGTAATTTACACAGATTTCGCAAAAGCTTTTGATAAATGCGACCATGGTGTTATTGCACATAAAATGCGTTCAAAAGGAATTACCGGGAAAATAGGCAGATGGATCTACAATTTCCTGACTGACAGAACCCAATGTGTAATAGTCAACAAAATAAAATCCAGCCCATCAACCGTGAAGAGCTCAGTCCCCCAGGGTACTGTGCTTGCTCCAGTACTTTTTCTCATCCTCATATCGGACATAGACCAGAACACAACCTATAGCACTGTATCATCCTTTGCAGATGACACTAGGATTTTCATGAGAGTTGGCAACATAGAGGACACGGCAAACCTCCAATCAGATGTAGATCAGGTCTTTCTATGGGCTACAGAAAATAATATGGTATTCAACGAGGATAAGTTTCAGCTCATGCGCTACGGAAAAATTGAAAACATAAAAACAGGAACCACGTACAAAACGCAGGCAAATCATAACATAGAACGAAAAGGCAATGTAAAGGACCTGGGTGTACTCATGTCGGAAGACCTTACCTTTAAAGAACACAATAAAGTAGCCGTCACAACTGCAAGAAAAATGACAGGTTGGATAACAAGAACTTTTCACACTAGAGATGCTATACCGATGATGATACTTTTCAAAACGCTTGTGCTATCTAGAGTGGAGTACTGCTGCACAATGACAGCCCCTTTCAAAGCTGGAGAAATTGCTGACCTAGAGAGCGTGCAGAGATCCTTTACTGCTAGAATCCACTCAGTAAAACATCTAAATTACTGGGACCGACTAAAGAGCCTAAATCTGTACTCCCTTGAGCGCAGGCGGGAGAGATACATAATAATTTACACGTGGAAAATAATTGAGGGGCTGGTCCCAAACCTGCACACAGAAATAACACCACATGAGACCAGAAGACATGGCAGGATGTGCAGAATACCCCCGTTGAAAAGCAGAGGTGCAACAGGTACTCTGAGAGAGAACTCTATCAACATCAGAGGCCCGAGACTGTTCAACACGCTTCCACTACACATAAGGGGCATAACTGGCAAACCCCTCACAGTGTTCAAGAGAGAACTGGATAAGCACCTCCAAAGGATACCTGATCAACCAGGCTGTGACTCATACGTCAGGCTGCGAGCAGCCGCGTCTAACAGCCTGGTTGATCAGTCCAGCAACCAGGAGGCCTGGTCGACGACCGGGCCGCGGGGACACTAAGCCCCGGAAGCACCTCAAGGTAGCCTCAAGGTAGGTAGGTAGCCAGGGATGGCAGTGTGGAGGGCAGGGGGTGGCAGCACTGGGGAGCCAGGGACGGCAGTGTGGAGGGCAGGGGGTGGCAGCACTGGGGAGCCAGGGATGGCAGTGTGGAGGGCAGGGGGTGGCAGCACTGGGGAGCCAGGGATGGCAGCACTGGGGAGCCAGGGACGGCAGTGTGGAGGGCAGGGGGTGGCAGCACTGGGGAGCCAGGGATGGAAGTGTGGAGGGCAGGGGGTGGCAGCACTGGGGAGCCAGGGATGGCAGCGGTGGGGGAGGGTGCAGTGTTGGGGTTGAAGGAAGATAGCGTGTGCGGAGACAGCTTTGAAGTTGTTTTTTGTCCTATGGAGACAAATGGCACGACTCGGCAATACGTGACTATTGTGCTGTGTTTGGAGTCAACTTTGGGCTTCGTTAGTTTGCTTGGAAATTTCTCTTCATTTTGTGTTGACAGATTATGAGTTTATGCAGGAGTAAACGGTGTAGGACTGGGCTTCTCAGGAGACCAGGGGATGTTGACTAGAAATAATATTTATAGATAACGTATTTTGAGGTGCATATTGTTGACCAAACTACACACTAGAAATTGAAGAGACGACGAAGTTTCGGTCCGTCCTGAACCATTTTCAAGTCGATTGTGATGAGACGAGGGAGGCAAGGGCATTAAGTAGGCAAGAGAAACGTCGTCGTCTCTTCAATTTCTAGTGTGCGATTTGGTCAACATTATTCAGCCACGTTATTGTGACAGCATCTGCAGGTGCATGTTACATTTAAAAAGGAAAATTGCCCAATCGTATGGTCGAAGTTTTAAGAACTGTAATATATGTTTATATTGTTTATTTATTATAAATAGTATTGCATGCTTTTCAATATAGAGCCGACTGCACCTTTTCTAGTACTATTATCTTAAGAGAAGTATAAGTTCAATAGAAAGCGATAAAAATGTCTACTCCGTAATGATTGTTTTGTGTACTTGCCCACAAGATATGCTTCACAAAATGGCCAACATTTATTTGCGACTGGCCTTTTCTCCACAGTACCCCTTTCTGCCCTCCCCCTCAAAAAAAAAAAAAAATCAATGGCTTGGAATTACTTGAAATATATTGCCTTCAACTGGTGAATCCAATTTTCTGCTGAAAATGTCATGTTCTTCACTTCCTCGTTGAACTAAGTGAGTGGTGCGTTTGAATTTGGGAAATGATTGAAAGTTGAATTCCTTCTAAAATTTCCTTCTGCTACTGGTTTATTAGTGGCAACAGTCCGCCCCCTTTATTATGGAACACTTACGGAGAAGGGGGGGGGGGGGTTGTGTGATCCGACGACCCTGGGGGACAGTTGGTGCCAAGTGATCCTCCTCGTCTGACCAACAGTTAGGAGACAGTATTCCATCGGTTAGCGTCGAATCCGCTAACTTTCACGGAACTCTGTCTTAGGTTCGACTCTGTGTTCGTGACTCGGGCTAGTATAATTTTAGATGCATTTTTTGTTTATGGTTTGTCGTGACCTCTTTGTTTCGGCATTTTATAAATAATCTTGTTTCAGTTTTTATTATAATTAGAATGATGTGTTTATCTCATTAAATAGATATTGAATAATAAAAAATTCGAAGTGTCAGGCTTCTATACCTGCTTGATACCTGCTTGATGGGGTTCTGGGAGTGGTTCTACTCCCCCAAGCCCGGCCCGAGGCCAGGCTTGACTTGTGAGAGTTTGGTCCACCAGGCTGTTGCTTGGAGCGGCCCGCAGGCCCACATACCCATCACAGCCCGGTTGGTCCGGCACTCCTTGAAGAAAACAATCTAGTTTTCTCTTGAAGATGTCCACGGTTGTTCCGGCAGGCCGGACTTAACGAGTAGAAAACCTCGAGGAACGGAAAACAGTGCCTGTAAACCCTAATTATCATCACTGAGAATAATAAAATAGAGCGAGCGAGCGCAAAGACATCATTCCATCTACCTAGAATTTACCTAGTTGAGTGGCATCGGGTTAGAATACATTAATGTATAAGAAATATGATTCATGAGTTTTGTACAGTGATGGAGAATTTTCCAGAACGAGGGTGAGGACAGTTGAGGGTGTGTGAGAGTTGGCAAGTAGGAGTGCGTATGGAGCGAGTAGAGTATGACCCTGGAAATGTGTTTGTAACAAAAAGTGCATGGAACTGTAGTGTGTTAGAATTTCAAGTTAGTGTGTTCAAAGTGTGAGGTGAGTCTTTGCGTGACGATAACGAACGAAGAGCTATTGTTGCAGAAAGAGCGTATGCGACGATAGTCTACATAGAGCTTATCGGGAGAAGTTCCATGACGATAGTCAGTATAAAACCTGCGCTTCGATAATAGGCTTCCGACGGCCTACAGGGAGAGCGTGGCCACGATAGACCTTGGGTAACGATAGCCTATAAAGAAAGAACTTGCTTGACGAGTCCCTAGAGAGAGAGGAGGAGCCCGGACTCTGGCAGGTGAGTAGGTTGTAGCGGAAAGAGATGATAAAATCTAAAATGGAATTAGAGATGAAATTGAAGGAAAGGTCGAGGGTCATCATGAAGTGGTTAATGTTTGCAAGCGACGGTGGCACAGTTGAAGGTGGAGACGGAGACAGTTTTGAGAGCTGATGAAGGGTGTTCTTGTAGAGGGGGGGATACGATGTCATTGATGGTAACTGCAGATAATTTTGGCCCGTTGCTTTTGCGATGCAGTGACTGGCAGAGGTGAAGACGTTGGCAGATTTGGTAGCATTGTCGACAATGTCTAGAGGTGATGTTGTTGACATTAGGAGTCAACAGGAGTTATTAATAACAATGCTCTTTCTCTCTATTATTATTTAGATTAAGTTTACATAGGATTAGCAATAACATTCATATATGCATAATACAAGCAAAGAGGTTTTACCCAATATCTCCATTTGAAGCCTATTCCTTTAAGTTTTTTTTTTATATCTTTTAGATTTGTTTATTGACATAACCGGTCTAGAGACTATTTAGTGTTAGGCTACATTCATATGCCTATTATGTACATTGTAAAGCCAGAGCCATCTATGAACCAGAACTTTCATTTGGTCACATGACTTGAATTCTCGAACATTTACTTGTTAAAGAGAACATTCCAAATGCAAGTCAGGGAGGACTAGACTGTTGCTTAGCCTACTGACCGTCGTGTGTTGTGAGCCAAAATGGCGAACCGAGAGAACGCTGATCTTTGTGGCTAGAGTGAGGTGGGCGACTGGTGTGGTGATGGTGTTGATGGCTGCTTTTATAACCGGTCTAGAGACTAAGACAGTTACGGGCTCACCATAGCCCGTGCTACATGGACACTTCGTTCTGAGTAGCTAAATCTAAAACAACGACTAAGACAGGTACTGCTACTCGCACACGTTCTACTCCCTCATTACGCCGCATTCATTCGCTCCCTCATTATCCCCTTCCCTCCCTCATTATATTCTTCCCTCCATCCCCACCCTTAATATCACCTTTCTTGTCTCCTTCGTTCCTTCCCTTCCACCACAGTTTCTGCCCTTTCTCATTTCTCCCCATCCCCCTTATTCTTTCCCTCATTCTTCCCTCCCTCATTCTTCCCCACCCCTCATTCTTCCCTACCCCTCATTCTTCCCTACCCCTCATTCTTCCCTACCCCTCATTCTTCCCTACCCCTCATTCTTCCCTCCCTCATTCTTTCCTCCCCCTCATTCTTTCCTCCCCCTCATTTTTCCCTACTCATTCTTCCCTCCCCCTCATTCTTCCCTCCCTCATTCTTTCCTCCCCCTCATTCTTCCCTACCCCTCATTCTTCCCTCCCCCTCATTCTTCCCTCCCCCTCATTCTTCCCTACCCCTCATTCTTCCCTACCCCTCATTCTTCCCCACCCCTCATTCTTCCCCACCCCTCATTCTTCCCTCCCCCTCATTCTTCCCTCCCCCTCATTCTTCCCTACCCCTCATTCTTCCCTACCCCTCATTCTTCCCAACCTCTCATTCTTCCCCACCCCTCATTCTTCCCTCCCCCTCATTCTTCCCTCCCCCTCATTCTTCCCTACCCCTCATTCTTCCCTCCCTCATTCTTTCCTCCCCCTCATTCTTCCCTACCCCTCATTCTTCCCTCCCCCTCATTCTTCCCTACCCCTCATTCTTCCCCACCTCTCATTCTTCCCCACCCCTCATTCTTCCCTCCCCCTCATTCTTCCCTACCCCTCATTCTTCCCTACCCCTCATTCTTTCCTCCCCCTCATTCTTTCCTCCCCCTCATTCTTCCCTACCCCTCATTCTTCCCTCCCCCTCATTCTTCCCTACCCTTCATTCTTCCCTCCCTCATTCTTTCCTCCCCCTCATTCTTCCCTACCCCTCATTCTTCCCTCCCCCTCATTCTTCCCCACCTCTCATTCTTCCCCACCCCTCATTATTCCCCACCCCTCATTCTTCCCTACCCCTCATTCTTCCCTACCCCTCATTCTTCCCCTACCCCTCATTCTTCCCACCCCTCATTTTTCCCTCCCCCTCATTCTTCCCCACCCCCTCATTCTTCCCCACCCCCCTCATTCTTCCCTCCCCCTCATTCTTCCCCACCCCCTCATTCTTCCCCACCCCCTCATTCTTCCCTCCCTCATTCTTCCTCCCCCCCTCATTCTTTCCCCCCTTCCTCCCTACATCCCAGTGTGAAAGCAACGCCACGTGAGATCTGTTATTGATCAAAGGGCGACTCACCCCTGGGAAATGTTAATGCCTGGACACAACACAGAGGCGGAGATGCGTCACCGGCATACTTAACCCCGGGTATCTGAGCTGCCCGTGTGCTCCACCACCACCACCACCCTCAACAGGTGAGTGGGGTCTTAACACTCGAGAACAGTATGTGCCCCGCTGTACCGTCGCTACTCTGTAAGCAAACCCAGTCCAATCCACCCCGACCCATCCCAAAGCAAACCCATCCTAACACATCTCAACCCAATCCAACTCATCCCAACGCAAGCCATCCCAACCCAACCCAACCCAACCCATCCCAACCCAACCCATCCCAACCCATCCCAACCCAACCCTACCCAACCCAACCCAACCCATCCCAACCCAACCCATCCCAACCCATCCCAACCTAACCCAACCCATCCCATGCCAACGTATCATATCCTAAGCAAACCGATCCCAGCCTGTCCTACACTAGCCTAACTTGATGGAAATAAGATAAATTGTGTTATATATATATGGTGTGGACGAGGTGTGTGACGTCACAATGACGTAATTTGAATGGCGGGGCAGGTTTTGGATAATGCTGGAACACTTGGTACCTTGTACACCCAACCGCCTCTCCGTGCTTGTGCGCGCCGCCCGCAGAACACGTCGATTCTCTTGTGTGTGTTGGTTTTATTTGGAGCAGACTGCCAGAACCCCATCAAGCCGGTACCTGTTCAAAGCTACTTGCTGTGGTCACGGTTCCTGTGTTGTAACGTGTAGAAATTCTCCAGTTATTTGTCGTTTGGAAGTACATGTCGTATTGATTCCGGCTATCTCCAGGGAATACTGTTCTTGCCTCGATTTCTGGTCTTCAGGTCGCAACTCTCAAGAGTCCTTTAACTTGAAGGTTTACTCCTAGGTGAACTGAGGCATTATGTTTAAGGAAACGTGCCCAAACGTCTCGTTCTGCTCTGCAACTTACCCAGAACTAATTGTCTGAAGATCGACTAAACAAATCACTGTGCTGAGCTCGTCCTCATCAACAGAGGCCAAATGAGCGTTAATCCAGCCACCAAACACCCCCCTGTTTATGAATGATAAACGCTTTACACACAACCCATAACTGGTGACGTTCGAATATTTCTCGAACAGTGCTTCGTTGACGACCTCTGTTCGAATCACAACTCTCTCAAGGCTTTACCCACATACTACAATACAAATAATTACAACAACATTAACATCTAACCCAACCTACGCCCAAATATGCACAATATGCTAATATATAAGAATATTAATTTATATATGAGAAAATTAATATTTTGAATGAGCAGCATGTTAAAATGGATGAATGGGTCTTTGGGGGTCGGCCACTAGATGCAATAAAAGCCTGAGGAGGGGTTGTCCACGTACTTCATATATAAATAATTGCCAACAGAACCTAAATAACCAAACCTACGCCTAACTATACATAGACCTGTAATATATAATAATATTTGTATATACGAGGAAAAAACCTACTTTTAGTACACAATACGATAAAATTTATGAATGCATCTTGAAAGGTAGGTGAAGGGGGGCGACGCTAGCTTTAAGAGCTTAGCTTGAGGACATGTGCTGTATAGGGCTAATTTAAAGTGTCCTTTCCTGACCTAACAGACTTAAGCCTGAGGACCCAAAATAGAAAACGGGACAGTACGTCACTTTCGCGAGCCGCTTCCATTTTCTACTACGGCAGCTTTTAGCCTTAGTGCGCGTAAGAGCGAAAATAGACGTTATTTGTAAGAGGACGGGTTTACACCATTGGTCGGATTGTTGGGGGCAAACGTAACTATGTATCGTACCTTACCTTGAGGTTACCTTGAGGTGCTTCCGGGGCTTAGTGTCCTCGCGGCCCGGTCGTCGACCAGGCCTCCTGGTTGCTGGACTGATCAACCAGGCTGTTAGACGCGGCTGCTCGCAGCCTGACGTATGAGTCACAGCCTGGTTGATCAGGTATCCTTTGGAGGTGCTTATCCAGTTCTCTCTTGAACACTGTGAGGAGTAGGCCAGTTATGCCCCTTATGTGTAGTGGAAGCGTATTGAACAGTCTTGGGCCTCTGATGTTAATAGAGTTCTCTCTCAGAGTACCTGTTGTACCTCAGCTTTTCAACGGGGGTATTCTGCACATCCTGCCATGCCTCCTGGTCTCATGTGATGTTATTTCTGTGTGCAGGTTTGGGACCAGCCCCTCAATTATTTTCCACGTGTAAATTATTATGTATCTCTCCCGCCTGCACTCAAGGGAGTACAGATTTAGGCTCTTTAGTCGGTCCCAGTAATTTAGATGTTTTACTGAGTGGATTCTAGCAGTAAAGGATCTCTGCACGCTCTCCAGGTCAGCAATTTCTCCAGCTTTGAAAGGGGCTGTCATTGTGCAGCAGTACTCCACTCTAGAGAGCACAAGCGTTTTGAAAAGTATCATCGGTATAGCATCTCTAGTGTGGAAAGTTCTTGTTATCCAACCTGTCATTTTTCTTGCAGTTGTGACGGCTACTTTATTGTGTTATTTAAAGGTAAGGTCTTCCGACATGAGTACACCCAGATCCTTTACATTGCCTTTTCGTTCTATGTTATGATTTGCCTGAGTTTTGTACGTGGTTTCTGTTTTTATATTTTCAATTTTTCCGTAGCGCATGAGCTGGAACTTATCCTCGTTAAACACCATATTATTTTCTGTAGCCCATAGAAAGACCTGATCTACATCTGATTGGAGGTTTGCCGTGTCCTCTATGTTGCCAACTCTCATGAAAATCCTAGTGTCATCTGCAAAGGATGATACAGTGCTATAGGTTGTGTTCTGGTCTATGTCCAATATGAGGATGAGAAAAAGTACTGGAGCAAGCAGAGTACCCTGGGGGACTGAGCTCTTCACGGTTGATGGGCTGGATTTTATTTTGTTGACTATTACACATTGGGTTCTGTTAGTCAGGAAATTGTAGATCCATCTGCCTATTTTCCCGGTAATTCCTTTTGAACGCATTTTATGTGCAATAACACCATGGTCACATTTATCAAAGGCTTTTGCAAATTTTTACAAATCTGTTTATTATTAGTTTATTAGAATATTTTAGTTTACCTTGAAAAGCTTCATAGAAAACACCGACCTCACCTAACCTTCTTAGTATGTTAAGATAAGCATCTTATTGCTTCTTATTTACAATTATTACTTAACCTATCAACGGTATAGGTTAAGTAATAATTGTAATAAAGAAGCAATAAGATGCTTATCGTAACATACTAAGAAGGTTAGGTGAGGTCGGTGTTTTCTATGAAGCTTTTCAAGGTAAACTAAAATAATCACAATCAATTAGTATGTCACATATGCACTTATTAAATAAGCAAATATTGACTATAAGCAAGTGCGAGAACGGGTTGCTTGGTTTGATTGCTCGCATATTTTTACATCAGGTTTTCTTGAATCATTGGTATTGTAAAGAAGGGAAGGGTAAGGCTTAATTATATCGTAAAATTATCCAGGACTTTATTATGTTAGCTCCTAAAACCATATTGTCTCGACTGCTGGGCGTCGAGGGTCTGTGACCGCTGATGATGTGGTAACAAAATTACAACTGCATCATTTAACTCCGGAGAACGGTACAGTACTTGCTAAATGTTCTCGGCTAACACCCATTTTCAGCTGACTAACGGCACCCCGTTAGTCAGCCCACATAAATTGGGCGATAAAATTCGTGCACGAAATCCAATAACCATAACTATATAATTACAAACGCTTAATTATCACTGAGCAAATACGGGAAATGAGAGAGAGAGAGAGAGAGAAAGAGAGAGAGAGAGAGAGAGAGAGAGAGAGAGAGAGCGCGCCAAGTGACAGTATACAAGTCAAATGAGTTAACCGTTCAGTTTACCTATCAGTGCTTTTCATGAACTAGGTGAAAAATAATGTCATATGCTATGCAGCCTTTTTTTTAAATTCAGATACAATTTAGATTCATCTTGTCTACCAGCCTAGACGTTTGTGTTGAGAACATCTATAGTTTTGGGGGTAATGGTGTTCCCATTCTATATTCCAAATGGTTTCATTTTCCCGAGTGTGTGTGTGTTGGGCTCAGCCAGCACAATTGTTGCTAGTAACACGCATTTACAACCAATGACAGTAATTTTGTCTAGTCACTCAAAACATTGTTTTATATTTATACAGTATAATGTAGGCTTTGTCTAAGGTGTCAAAATACAACTCCTGTTGTTCTCTCCGACAAGATAACATGTACCTAATAAATGAAGTTTTTTGTGCTTAATAAGAGCTATTTATGCATCGTGTTATCGTCTATATCTGAGAGTATTGGTATATTGTATTGACAAATATTGTGATTGTGATTTTGAGGTTATATTCCCTATTTTAGGCTAGTTGGAGTCAGCTGATATGTTACATTTCGAGGTCGCAGGCTGTATCAGAACAGCAAAAGCGCAGTGTATTATTATTTATTGGAGATGAGCTTAATTATTTTCTCCTTTAACAAAAACAGATTTTGTTAAAAAAACAAAGTTACTAGGTTTCATTTTACAGTTTAAAATTTCTCTCGCTTCCACGTCCATCTCGCCGTCTCTCTCGTTTTTCACGAAACAGACAGGCATCCATTCAGTCAGTCACTCGGTCATCAAGCCAGTCATCCGGCAAGCCAAAACACCCCGTCGAATACTCAGCCGGCTCCCCTTCTAGAAACCCAGCCAGCCAGCCGGCTCCCCTTCTAGAAACCCAGCCAGCCAGCCGGCTCCCCTTCCAGAAACCCAGCCAGTCTGCCGGCTCCCCTTCTAGAAACCCAGCCAGCCAGCCTGCTCCCCTTCTAGAAACCCAGCCAGCCAGCCGGCTCCCATTCTAGAAACCCAGCCAGCCAGCCGGCTCCCCTTCTAGAAACCCAGGCAGCCAGCCGGGTCCCCTTCCAGAAACCCAGCCAGCCAGCCGGGTCCCCTTCCAGAAACCCAGCCAGCCAGCCGGCTCCCCTTCCAGAAACCCAGCCAGCCAGCTCCCCTCCCAGAAACACAGCCAGCCGCTCCCCTTCCAGAAACCCAGTCAGCCGGCTCCCCTTCCAGAAACCCAGCCAGCCAGCTCCCCTTCCAGAAACCCAGCCAGCCGGCTCCCCTTCCAGAAACCCAGCCAGCCAGCCGGCTCCCCTTCCAGAAACCCAGCCAGCCGGCTCCCCTTCCAGAAACTCAGCCAGCCGGCTCCCCTTCCAGAAACCCAGCCAGACAGCCGGCTCCCCTTCCAGAAACCCAGCCAGACAGCCGGCTCCCCTTCCAGAAACCCAGCCAGCCGGCTCCCCTTCCAGAAACCCAGCCAGCCGGCTCCCCTTCCAGAAACCCAGCCAGCCGGCTCCCCTTCCAGAAACCCAGCCAGCCAGCCGGCTCCCCTTCCAGAAACCCAGCCAGCCGGCTCCCCTTCCAGAAACCCAGCCAGCCTGCTCCCCTTCCAGAAACCCAGCCAGCCGGCTCCCCTTCCAGAAACCCAGCCAGCCGGCTCCCCTTCCAGAAACCCAGCCAGCCGGCTCCCCTTCCAGAAACCCAGCCAGCCGGCTCCCCTTCCAGAAACCCAGCCAGCCGGCTCCCCTTCCAGAAACCCAGCCAGCCGGCTCCCCTTCCAGAAACCCAGCCAGCCGGCTCCCCTTCCAGAAACCCAGCCAGCCGGCTCCCCTTCCAGAAACCCAGCCAGCCAGCCGGCTCCCCTTCCAGAAACCCAGCCAGCCGGCTCCCCTTCCAGAAACCCAGCCAGCCGGCTCCCCTTCCAGAAACCCAGCCAGCCGGCTCCCCTTCCAGAAACCCAGCCAGCCGGCTCCCCTTCCAGAAACCCAGCCAGCCGGCTCCCCTTCCAGAAACCCAGCCAGCCGGCTCCCCTTCCAGAAACCCAGCCAGCCAGCCGGCTCCCCTTCCAGAAACCCAGCCAGCCGGCTCCCCTTCCAGAAACCCAGCCAGCCGGCTCCCCTTCATGAAACCCAGCCAGCCGGCTCCCCTTCCAGAAACCCAGCCAGCCGGCTCCCCTTCCAGAAACCCAGCCAGCCGGCTCCCCTTCCAGAAACCCAGCCAGCCAGCCGGCTCCCCTTCCAGAAACCCAGCCAGCCGGCTCCCCTTCCAGAAACCCAGCCAGCCGGCTCCCCTTCCAGAAACCCAGCCAGCCGGCTCCCCTTCCAGAAACCCAGTCAGCCGGCTCCTCTTCCAGAAACCCAGCCAGCCAGCCGGCTCCCCTTCCAGAAACCCAGCCAGCCGGCTCCCCTTCCAGAAACCCAGCCAGCCGGCTCCTCTTCCAGAAACCCAGCCAGCCAGCCGGCTCCCCTTCCAGAAACCCAGCCAGCCGGCTCCTCTTCCAGAAACCCAGTCAGCCGGCTCCCCCTTCCAGAAACCCAGCCAGCCAGCCGGCTCCCCTTCCAGAAACCCAGCCAGCCAGCCGGCTCCCCTTCCAGAAACCCAGCCAGCCGGCTCCCCTCCCAGAAACCCAGCCAGCCGGCTCCCCTTCCAGAAACCCAGCCAGCCAGCCGGCTCCCCTTCCATAAACCCAGCCAGCCAGCCGGCTCCCCTTCCATAAACCCAGCCAGCCAGCCGGCTCCCCTTCCATAAACCCAGCCAGCCAGCCGGCTCCCCTCCCATAAACCCAGCCAGCCAGCCGGCTCCCCTCCCATAAACCCAGCCAGCCAGCCGGCTCCCCTCCCATAAACCCAGCCAGCCAGCCGGCTCCCCTTCCATAAACCCAGCCAGCCAGCCGGCTCCCCTTCCATAAACCCAGCCAGCCAGCCGGCTCCCCTCCCATAAACCGAGCCAGCCAGCCGGCTCCCCTCCCATAAACCGAGCCAGCCAGCCGGCTCCCCTCCCATAAACCCAGCCAGCCAGCCGGCTCCCCTCCCATAAACCCAGCCAGCCAGCCGGCTCCCCTCCCATAAACCCAGCCAGCCAGCCGGCTCCCCTCCCATAAACCCAGCCAGCCAGCCGGCTCCCCTCCCATAAAGCCAGCCAGCCGACGCAATACAGCCACTCGTGCTTGCGTGAAACAACGCCACAAAAGGAAGGAAAGGAAGGCTAGAAAAGACGTTAATGGTGGGTAATGGATTTCCGCTAAATGTTAATTGTTAGTCAGGGATTTTGTGGGGAGACGCAGGGATTTTCTGGGCTCCCCCAACCCAATCCCCTTCCTTAGGGTACTAGTGGGGAATTTTGGGTTGACTGGTACTTTGAACGGCCCTAGGGCCTTCCCTCGTCCAGTCCTCGCCCTTGGATAGAAATTTATGATTTAACCAGGTTGCTAAATGTATATTTTCTTTGTTATTTGTGTAGAATATAGGTTTTTCATATATGGGGTCACGGCAAATTATTTTTGTATATTTCGGCTTCGGCAGAAAAAGAATTCAAATTTGGGTTCAATGATCGCTTGTGCGTTCATTTGTTGTATGCACATTTGGTATTGTGTCCACCGAGCAACAGCCTGGTGGACCAAACTCTCACAAGTCAAGCCTGGCCTCGGGGCGGGCTTGGAGAGTAGAAGAACTCCCAGAACCCCATCAAGCAGGTGTGTATGGAAATGGAAGATTTTATGTTTTATTCTGCATTCCAAGTGTCAAACAGTTGTAAATCGATTACATTAATATGTAAATGTAATTCGCATAATTTAAGAAAGAGTTAGATAGCGATGAATAAGGTGTTGGTTAAGTCATTAACCGTGGCCAGAGTCGGGCAGACGGAATACTTTACCAGACATACTTGAGAGAGCAGCACTGCTAAGGCTACAACTGCATTTAAAGGTGCAGCTGTATAAGCTTAGTTTTCACTTAACTAGCACGTATTAAGTTGAAAGGTTTTGGCGATAGAAATATTTCTTATACAGGTAGAGGGATGAATTGTACTAGAGGTAATGTAAAGGTTATGTTTAGCAAGCGTTGCACCTGTCATTGCCAAAGTTTTAAAACCCTCAGGTTAACGGTGGACATCAAGTTGCAGCCCCGCTCCTGTGCCAAGTAAGTCCACTACGGGCTCACCATAGCCCGTTCTACTTTGGAACTTTTGTTCTAAGTAGCTGAATCTAAAACAACAACAACGGTGGACATGGAAGCTGGCTGGAGCTGTTGGCTCACTCAGCTATATGTACACTTGAGTATACCTTAATGTCACATTAATGCATTGTTTTAGTATCTGGAAATTTAGGAAGTGCTCTCAAGGGATTAATACATAGTGTCTCATGCTTAGTTAGGATTTTATCTTAGGTGTGTGAGTAGGAATTAAGTGGCGTAACTGGTATAATTAATAAGTTGAGGTGTTTGTTTATTTCTGCAGATTGGAATTGGGATTTTTTGTACCAGTGTTGCATAGCCGGTATTTTCACCAGTGTTTTGTATAATTCTTATTTATTAAATGTACTGTTAAGTTTGATATTTAATATTAATTCCCTTCAACGATGTCCTTGACACAGGCAGTCGGTTAGTTATTTTATTCAGCCTTAAGCTGGATTCGGGCCGCGACCTGAAAATGATCGGTAATACTGAGTTATCTCTAAAAAAGTACACAAGTCAGCATACTATTCTCTTGTGTCGACGTGCTTTCCTTTTGTGGCCGTGCTTCGTCTAGTGCCCAAGTGTGCCTTTCTATTGTGCTCGTATGCCTTCCTTGGTGGTGTCTCGTTTTCCTTCTGTGTCCACATGTCCTCTGTCCTCCCGTTGTGCCATCTGCCAGTACATGTCAGCCCACACTAGAAGGGAACCTTACCTTGAGGTTACCTTGAGGTGCTTCCGGGGCTTAGCGTCCCCGCGGCCCGGTCGTCGACCAGGCCTCCTGGTTGCCGGACTGATCAACCAGGCTGTTGGACGCGGCTGCTCGCAGCCGCGTCCAACAGCGGCTGTCATGTTTAGAACACACGGCCGCCACCCTCTGTTAGCTAGTTATGTATTTGTACAAGTATCATTAAAAACTACGTTCCTGCATTGCATAGGGACATTTGCCTCTATGGTGGAGAGGGGGGACCTGCTGCCTGGGTAACAGCTTCTCCCCCGAATCAACCTAGCTTTGCGCCCTGGTGAGGCCACTCCAGACCGACAACCAGAGCGCAACTCCATAGTCTCCTGAGACTGATGGATGCCTACTACTACTGGCGTTGTCTCCTTGCCGCTCTCCAGCTGATTAAGTCTCTTGGAAGCGACCCAAGATTACTACCAGATTACTCAAAATACTGTAAGAGACTGCTTCAGTGTTTGGAAGAGACGGGAGGCTTTTTCATATCCGTTCTCCCCTGCTTGATACCTGCTTTGTGGGGTTTTGGGAGTTGTTCTACTCACGGGCCAGGCGTGACTTGTTAGAGCTTTGTCCAACAGGCTGTTGCTTGGAGCGGCCCGCAGGCCCTGATTTAGTTTTTTGTTCTCAATCAATTTAAGAAGGTTGTAATGAAGCCTAAGCAGATTAGAAATTATATTTGTATATGTACTTTTTACTCTTGAAAATATTTGCGAAATGCGTTTTCTATAGGTATGTACCTTTGTGAATTAATCCCTATGTCAGAATGTAATGAATTTCATAATATTTGTTTAAATTTATCACTTTGTGCGAGACTTAAACACTAATATAACCTAAGCGAGGGGAATATATTTTGCCTAGGCAAACTCTCACAAGATAATTATTTAATTCTCACAGAAGCGCAAAATAGATGACACTCAAACTAGTTTTACTAATGAATTTCTCGCTTTTTTCAGGTGAGGTGATTAAGCCGAGAGCGTTTGCCAGTAGATTTCCAGCTGCAGGTAAAGTGCCGCTAATGTTGTCAAGTAGCACTGCAGCGGTGAGTTTGTTAATGTTGTGATATTTGGTGCTGCAGCTGTGTGTGTGTGTGTGTGTGTGTGTGTGTGTGTGTGTGTGTGTGTTTGTGTGTGTGTGTGTGTGTGTGTGTGTGTGTGTGTGTGTGTGTGTGTGTGTGTGTGTGTGTGTGTGTGTGTGTGTGTGTGTGTACACTCACTAATTGTACTCACCTAATTGTGCTTGCGAGGGTTGAGCTCTGCTCTTTCGGCCCGCCTCTCAACTGTCAATCAACTGTTTCTACTACTACTTCCCCCCCCCCTCCTCCCACACCACAACAGATATATGTACTCACCTAGTTGTACTCACCTAGTTGTGTTTGCGGGGGTTGAGCTCTGGCTCTTTGGTCCCGCCTCTCAACCGTCAATCAACAGGTGTACAGATTCATGAGCCTATCGGGCTCTGTCATATCTACACTTGAAACTGTGTATGGAGTCAGCCTCCACCACATCACTTCCTAATGCATTCCATTTGTCAACCACTCTGACACTAAAAAAGTTCTTTCTAATATCTCTGTGGCTCATTTGGGCACTCAGTTTCCACCTGTGTCCCCTTGTGCGTGTTCCCCTTGTGTTAAATAGACTGTCTTTATCTACCCTATCAATCCCCTTCAGAATCTTGAATGTGGTGATCATGTCCCCCCTAACTCTTCTGTCTTCCAGCGAAGTGAGGTTTAATTCCCGTAGTCTCTCCTCGTAGCTCATACCTCTCAGCTCGGGTACTAGTCTGGTGGCAAACCTTTGAACCTTTTCCAGTTTAGTCTTATCCTTGACTAGATATGGACTCCATGCTGGGGCTGCATACTCCAGAATTGGCCTGACATATGTGGTGTACAAAGTTCTGAATGAATCTTTACACAAGTTTCTGAATGCCGTTCGTATGTTGGCCAGCCTGGCATATGCCGCTGATGTTATCCGCTTGATATGTGCTGCAGGAGACAGGTCTGGCGTGATATCAACCCCCAAGTCTTTTTCCTTCTCTGACTCCTGAAGAATTTCCTCTCCCAGATGATACCTTGTATCTGGCCTCCTGCTCCCTACACCTATCTTCATTACATTACATTTGGTTGGGTTAAACTCTAACAACCATTTGTTCGACCATTCCTTCAGCTTGTCTAGGTCTTCTTGAAGCCTCAAACAGTCCTCTTCTGTTTTAATCCTTCTCATAATTTTAGCATCGTCCGCAAACATTGAGAGAAATGAATCGATACCCTCCGGGAGATCATTTACATATATCAGAAACAAGATAGGACCGAGTACAGAGCCCTGTGGGACTCCACTGGTGACTTCACGCCAATCGGAGGTCTCACCCCTCACCGTAACTCTCTGCTTCCTATTGCTTAGATACTCCCTTATCCACTGGAGCACCTTGTGTGTGTGTGTGTGTGTGTGTGTGTGTGTGTGTGTGTGTGTGTGTGTGTGTGTGTGTGTGTGTGTGTGTGGTGTGTGTGGTGTGTGTGTGTGGTGTGTGTGTGTGGTGTGTGTGTGTGTGTGTGTGTGTGTGTGTGTGTGTGTGTGTGTGTGTGTGTGTGTTTACATGGGTAATTCAAGTAACTATATTGATATATTAATATACACGGGTAATACGAGCACTATGCTCGCGGTAAGGGAGCATTACTGTTTGTATGTACTTAAGAACTTCCCATTGCATTGTCCCTATCTTTTGTAAGGTAGTATAGCTTATGTGAAGTGCGGGCCACTCGGTACTCTAGTACCTCCACCAGGTACTGGAGTACCCAGTATAAAAAAATGTATTATTTTTTTTTTGTCGGCTCTCAGATCATTAGATAATTATGAAGTGGACGCACTTGACAGTTCCGATTAGTGTAGTGGTTGAAAACCTCTTGTCGGGTACTGTTAACGGAGCTCACATATTGTTTATATATATATATATATATATATATATATATATATATATATATATATATATATATATATATATTTTATATATATATATATATATATATATATTTTTGTGAAGACATTCACTCGGTGAGAGGTACAATGCTGTTGGCGTGCGAGGACACACGTCGGATACTCCTGCATTGTATATTTATTATGCACCCCATTCCCATCCCGTGGCACTAGTGAGGATGTGGTAGTATCTCTCGCCACTCGGGGACGCCTCGCCACTCGGGGATACGAGGCGTTCAAACTTTGGCCTTTTCCCCCAGACATTTGCCTGGTGATCTATCAATCTCTCCACCCAGCACATCTCTCTATCCTCTAACTCTTTCTTCAGTATACACCCCCCCTTTATCTCTTCTCCCTCACTACAATATACATCCTCCCTTTATCTCTCCCTCCTCCCCCCGTTATCTTCTCTTTCCTCCCTCCCTCTCCCAATGCCTCGCTTGTCTCTCTTAACTCTCTCGCATAATATGAAGCGTATGAATTGAGTCCCCTTCTACGGACCTGGTTGTACCCTCTGTCCCCCCTTGTCCCCGTCCCCCAAGCCCCCCGTCCCCCAGGGCCCCAGCCTCAGGCCCTCAGCCCCCCAGCGCCCCAGCCTCAGGCCCTCAGCCCCCCAGCCTCCGTCCCCCGTCCCCTGAAGCTGACATTTTAATCCGGGGTTCAATAGTCGACGAAAACCTTTGTGCTGTCATTATGCTGCGGGAGGTCTCGTTCGCCATGTTCACATTACATAAAGTAGTCGGGTGAGGCAAAACAGTTGCCATTGGAACACCTTAGTGTTCTCTCTCTGTCTGTCTGTCTGTCTGTCTGTCTCTCTCTCTCTCTCTCTCTCTCTCTCTCTCTCTCTCTCTCTCTCTCTCTCTCTCTCTCTCTCTCTCTCTCTCTCTCTCTCTCTCTCTCCCCACTCCCCCTCCTCCTCCTCCTCCCTCCCTCCCTCCCTCCCTCCCTCCCTCCCTCCCTCCCTCCCTCCCCTCCCCCTCCCCCCCTCCCTCCCCCCCTCCCTCCCCCCTCTCCCCCCCTCCTCCTTTTCCCTCCCCCTCCATCTCTCCACCCTCCCTCTTCCTATTTTCCTCCTCTCAATTCTCAGTCTTTCAAATTCAAATATTTTATTCACAAATGTTTGTACATTTCAAGTTGGGTTAACCCTCCTCTCCATTCTCACTACCCCTCCCCTCCCCCCTTTTCATCATGCTCTCATGTGCTCGGGCTTCGATATTGTTTTAAAACTTTTATGATTTGTCTTGAGTTTGGTGTAAAGTTTGGCCGAGTGTTGGGTTGGGTGTGGCTCCCTCGAGTCCTGCCCGGGAGATACTGCCGCTCAGTTTGGCAGCGGGTATTTACTATTTGTAGTTACTGGTTGTGCCTGCAGGATCGAGCTTTTATTACGCGGCACCAGCGTGGAGTCCACGTCTAGTCAAACACAGAACGAAGTTAGAAAAGGTTCAGAAGTATGCCTACCAGGCTAGTCCCCGAGATAGAGGAATGAGCTATGAGGAAAGATTACTGGAACTGAATCTTACGTCACTGGAAGACGGAAGAGTTATGGGAGACATGATAACTACCTACAAAGTTCTCAGAGGAATTGACAGTGGATAAAGTTAAACTGTTTAATACGGGTGGTGCGCGAACACGTGGGACACAGGTTGAAACTTAGTACCCAAATGAGCCACAGGGACGTTAGAAAGATTTTTTTCAGTGTCAGAGTAGTTAACTGATGGAATGCACTAGGCAGTGATGTGGTGGAGGCTGACTCCATACACGGTTTCAAATGTAGATATGATTGAGCCCAGTAGGCTCAGGAATCTGTACACCAGTTGATTGACAGTTGAGAGATGGGACCAAAGAGCCAAAGCTCAACCCCCCGCAAGTACAACTAGGTGAGTATTAGCTTTTGTACCTCCGCCTTTCTAGCCAATCTTTTTTTCCTCTAATCACGCTTTTTTTCTTCTAGTTAGTATTTCTCTCTTAACACACGCGCACACATCGATTGGAAACAGCCCTTAGCAGCTGTATAACTCCCAGGTACTTATTTACTGATAGGTGATCAGAGGCATCATGGTGAAAGAAACTGTCCAGTGTGTGTTGCATGATACATATATGATACAATTAAAAAAAATTATTTCAAAGTCAATATTTTAAGTAAACAAGATGTTCGTATGAACAAATCCACAAGGGTAGTGACGAGGGTTCGAACCTACGTCCGAGAGGATCCCAGATGCTGCCTTAATCGACTGAGCTACGACATGGTTAAACATGTAAAACCCTAGTTTGTGTCTCGGAGAGGCTGCAGGATCCGAATAAGGTCAGTAGAACTTCCGGTTGCAATTCTTTTAACCATGTCGTAACTCAGTCGATTAAGGCAGCGTCTGGGATCCTTTCATACGTAGGTTCGAACCCTCGTCACGGCCCTTGTGGATTTGTTTATATGATGCATCACGCTATTGTGATTTCTGTGTGTAAAGATATTCGTATTGTAAATTGTGTTCCTGTTTATCTTAAAATGAACATTCCTGAAGGGAGCCTCAGTTGGCAGCAGCTGGCTGTCCTTCCAACTGAGCCACGAGCATCCACAAGAGAGAAGGCCTCCACCCGCCAGGAAGCAGCCTGTGACAGCTGACTAATTCCCAGGTACCTATTTACTGCTAGGTACTGCTGCTTCTGTAATGGTGCCACTTTGGCATAGTGTTAGGTGATCACCTAACACCTTCATGGCTTTTTTTTTACCTTGTTCTTGTTTAAACATTTTTTACAGTAATTATTTGTAACTCCAAAGTGGTATAGGGAACGATAGAACATGGAAATTCAGTTGAACAGATTTCTTGGAATTTGTATGATTTTAGATATGTTTATATATGTTAAGTCACTGGGGAAATCAACCACGTGTAGGAGCTACGAAATCTGCTCTCTCTCTCTCTCTCTCTCTCTCTCTCTCTCTCTCTCTCTCTCTCTCTCTCTCTCTCTCTCTCTCTCTCTCTCTCTCTCTCTCTCTCTCTCTCTCTCTCCCCCCCCCTCTCCCTCCCTCCCTCCCTCCCTCCCCCAATCCTTCTATCTTCCCTGTCATCCCTCCCGAAATTTCGTCCCTACTGCCCTCCCTCTCAACTCTTTCTCCCTTCTTACCCTTCCCTCCTCCTTACCGTTCCTCCCTTCCCTGCCTCTTCCACTCCCCCTTCCCTCAGAACAAGCACGTGCGTGTGCCGCAGCGCCGCAAATCGATCCTCGCCTCCTTATCTTCCCGTTAGTTCTAATAATTATTAGTATTTTCCATTTTTTTCGTAGGATTAAGCAATTCTATATTTATCGTAATGAGCGTTCTCTTGCCCCGTATTTAAGGTTTTTGGTGTGGTGGGGGAATATAGAGGGGCCAGGGTAAAGATAGCAATGCGGCAAGATAATTAAGTAATAGGATGGATATAGTGGGCGGGGTTACGATGGTGTGTGTGTGTGTTTACTAGTTGTGTTTACTTGTTGTGTTTTTGCGGGGGTTGAGCTTTGCTCTTTCGGCCCGCCTCTCAACTGTCAATCAACTGTTTACTAACTATTTTTTTTTCTCCACACCACACACACACACACACCTGTGTACTCACCTATATGTACTCACCTATATGTGCTTGCAGGATCGAGCATTGACTCTTGGATCCCGCCTTTCTAGCTATCGGTTGTTTACAGCAATGACTCCTGTCCCATTTCCCTATCATACCTAGTTTTAAAAGTATGAATAGTATTTGCTTCCACAACCTGTTCCCCAAGTGCATTCCATTTTTCTACTACTCTCACGCTAAAAGAAAACTTCCTAACATCTCTGTGACTCATCTGAGTTTCCAGTTTCCACCCATGTCCCCTCGTTCTGTTATTATTACGTGTGAACATTTCATCTATTTCCACTTTGTCAATTCCCCTGAGTATTTTATATGTCCCTATCATATCTCCTCTCTCCCTTCTTTTCTCTAGTGTCGTAAGGTTCAGTTCCTTCAGCCGCTCTTCATATCCCATCCCTCGTAGCTCTGGGACAAGCCTCGTCGCAAACCTCTGAACCTTCTCCAGTTTCTTTATGTGTTTC
Organism: Procambarus clarkii; assembly: GCF_040958095.1. NCBI lineage: Eukaryota > Metazoa > Arthropoda > Malacostraca > Decapoda > Cambaridae > Procambarus > Procambarus clarkii. The sequence continues at coordinate 9,818,501 of NC_091189.1, forward strand.
TTCAGGTGGGGGCTCCATGATGGCGCGGCATACTCTAAGACGGGTCTCACGTAGGCAGTGTAAAGCGCCCTAAAAGCTTCCTCATTTAGGTTTCTGAATGAAGTTCTAATTTTCGCCAGTGTAGAGTACGCTGCTGTCGTTATCCTATTTATATGTGCCTCAGGAGTTAGATTAGGTGTCACATCCACTCCCAGGTCTCTTTCTCGAATCGTTACAGGTAGGCTGTTCCCCTTCATTGTGTACTGTCCCTTTGGTCTCCTGTCACCTGATCCCATTTCCATAACTTTACATTTACTGGTGTTAAACTCCAGTAGCCATTTCCCTGACCATCTCTGCAGCCTGTTTAAGTCCTCTTGGAGGATCCTACAATCCTCGTCTGTCACAACTCTTCTCATTAATTTTGCGTCATCTGCAAACATTGACATGTATGATTCCACTCCTGTAAACATACATGTGTGTGTGTGTGTGTGTGTGTGTGTGTGTGTGTGTGTTTTGCCGTCAAGAGTGGTGGTGTGGAATGTTGGGTGGGTTTCGGGGTGTTGAAATTGAAATAAGTTTATTGAGGTATAAATACACACAAAGGGATGAGGTAGCTCAAGCTACTCTCACCCCGATGTTATATATACAACGTGTTCATGTATATTTACACACACATCGCAAACAAAACACTCCGGGTGTTATCTTGATCGCAGGCGGACTCTCTTCCTCCCCACTATCTCCTCCTCCCTCATTTTCCTCAAGTTTTTCTCTTCTCGTCTATTATTATTGTTATTCATTTACTATGCACCCCATACCTATCCCGTGGGCGGTGGAGGAAAGTGTTACAGAGACACATGATGGGGTTCAGAACGGAAGCTTTGAGTTCATTTACTGCTGCTAATGCTGCTGTTACTCATCCTTCTGGCAATGTATCAGTCATTACTCCGTCACTGTTCTGGGCTTCCTGGCCATACACACGCGTGCGCGCGCACGCTCATATTGCCTTACTCTGGAGCTTAATTTAGTCACAAGCCAGTTTATGAAGGAGGTGCGTGGCAGAGTAAATAATGCGGGGAGGCGGTGTGGCGATTGCTTGCTCCAACACGGGAAGAGCAGGGGAGGGAGCAGAGTTGGTAGTGGGGGACGATGTTGGGGAACATGGAGAAGTAGGCGAGTGTGGAGGAGGGAGATGGAAGAGAGAGGGTTAAGGAGGAGGGAGATGGAAGAGAAAGAGAGGGTTAAGGAGGAGGAGGAGGTCGAGGAGGAAGTTTGAAGGTATTTGTAAGGAAGGAGGGAGAGGTCTTTCTTAACAAGGGATGCTACGCCAATGATGGTGTTCTCTCGTTTGGAATTCTGCTCTGACGTCACGTATTGGTTTAAAGTATCTGGAATATATTCATGAGCTGGAAAATATACATAAAACCTTTATTACCGGCGTATGTGTAGTAGAGCATGCAAATGACTGGCAGCCAGCGTACATTCAACATGTTCCCTCGCAGGGGAGTCAAGATAAATGATTTAACTATGCTTAGAAATTCCACAAGTGTCAGGTCTCTTAAGGGTCAATGTTCCTAAAATATTTCGGCACATTGGAGTAAATGATACTTCAGGAAACACCATAAACACTATTAGAGAGTACTGTTTGAACTCAGGTCTACTCTTCTCGTCTTCTTTCATTAAATATATGAACACATCCTTAACAAAGTTGTTATAATAATATTAATAATAATTTATTTAGGAAAAGTACATACATAGTTGCAGAGTTACAGTACAAATATTCTGTTTGATTTAAAGATAGAGGTAGTACATACAATACCTAAAGCCACTAGTACGCATAGCGTTTCGGTTATAATTTGAGAATCAGTAGAAAAGTTCTGCCAAGAGTAACTGATCAGTTGGGCTGTGATGGGTGCGTGTCAACCTGCGGACTGCGACCAGTAATACCTGCACTGAATACCGGGAAAGCCAGCTGTTCAAGCCGGGCAGCTATAGTAAAAAAAAAAAAATCGAACCGACAACAGGTAAACACAAATAGGTACCTCGGACTGTGGAAGGAAGAAAGGAAGGGAGACGCGCACGCACGCACGCACGCACACACACACACACACACACACACACACACACACACACACACACACACACACACACACACACACACACAACAATAAAGAGAATAACGTCTGCGGCATATGCGAGGCTGGCTAACATCAGAACGGCGTTCAGGAACCTGTGTAAGGAATCATTCAGAATCTTGTACACTACATATGTAAGACCAATCCTGGAGTATGCGGCCCCAGTATGGAGCCCGTACCTTGTCAAGCACAAGACGAAGCTGGAAAAAGTCCAAAGGTATGCTACTAGACTAGTCCCAGAACTAAGAGGCATGAGTTATGAGGAAAGGCTGCGGGAAATGCACCTTACGACACTGGAAGACAGAAGAGTAAGGGGGGACATGATCACAACCTACAAAATCCTCAGGGGAATCGACCGGGTAAACAAGGATGAACTATTCAACACTGGTGGGACGCGAACAAGGGGACACAGGTGGAAGCTGAGTACCCAAATGAGCCACAGAGACGTTAGAAAGAACTTTTTCAGTGTCAGAGTAGTTAGTAAATGGAATGCATTAGGAAATGATGTGGTGGAGGCTGACTCCATACACAGTTTCAAATGTAGATATGATAGAGCCCAATAGGCTCAGGAATCTGTACACCAGTTGATTGACGGTTGAGAGGCGGGACCAAAGAGCCAGAGCTCAACCCCCGCAAGCACAATTAGGTGAGTACACACACACACACACACACACACACACACACACACACACACACACACACACACACACACACACACACACACCTGCAGATACACACATAGACCAGATACAAGGTATCATTTGGGAGATGAAATACTTAAAGAGTCAGAGAGAAAGACCTGGGGGTTGATATCACGCCAGACCTGTCCCCTGAAGTTCATATCAAGAGGATAACATCAGCGGCATATGCCAGACCAATCCTGGAGTATGCGGCTCCAGCATGGAGTCCATAACATCAGAACGGCGTTCAGGAACCTGTGTAAGGAATCATTCAGAATCTTGTACACTACATATGTAAGACCAATCCTGGAGTATGCGGCCCCAGTATGGAGCCCGTACCTTGTCAAGCACAAGACGAAGCTGGAAAAAGTCCAAAGGTATGCTACTAGACTAGTCCCAGAACTAAGAGGCATGAGTTATGAGGAAAGGCTGCGGGAAATGCACCTTACGACACTGGAAGACAGAAGAGTAAGGGGGGACATGATCACAACCTACAAAATCCTCAGGGGAATCGACCGGGTAAACAAGGATGAACTATTCAACACTGGTGGGACGCGAACAAGGGGACACAGGTGGAAGCTGAGTACCCAAATGAGCCACAGAGACGTTAGAAAGAACTTTTTCAGTGTCAGAGTAGTTAGTAAATGGAATGCATTAGGAAATGATGTGGTGGAGGCTGACTCCATACACAGTTTCAAATGTAGATATGATAGAGCCCAATAGGCTCAGGAATCTGTACACCAGTTGATTGACGGTTGAGAGGCGGGACCAAAGAGCCAGAGCTCAACCCCCGCAAGCACAATTAGGTGAGTACACACACACACACACACACACACACACACACACACACACACACACACACACACACACACACACACACACACACACACACACCTGCAGATACACACATAGACCAGATACAAGGTATCATTTGGGAGATGAAATACTTAAAGAGTCAGAGAGAAAGACCTGGGGGTTGATATCACGCCAGACCTGTCCCCTGAAGTTCATATCAAGAGGATAACATCAGCGGCATATGCCAGACCAATCCTGGAGTATGCGGCTCCAGCATGGAGTCCATATCTAGTCAAGCATAAGACTAAACTAGAAAAGGTTCAAAGGTTTGCCACCAGACTAGTTCCCGAACTGAGGGGTATGAGTTACGAGGAGAGACTACGGGAATTAAACCTCACGTCACTGGGAGACAGAAGAGTTAGAGGGGACATGATCACCACATACAAGATTCTCAGAGGAATTGACAGGGTAGATAAAGACAGACTATTTAACACAAGGGGCACGCGCACTAGGGGACACAGGTGGAATTTGAGTGCCCAAATGAGCCATAGAGATGTTAGAAAGAATTTTTTCAGTGTCAGAGTAGTAGACAAATGGAATGCATTAGGAAGTGATGTGGTGGAGGCTGACTCCATTCACAGCTTCAAGTGTAGATATGATAGATCCCAGTAGGCGCAGGAAGCTGTACATTAGATGACTGACAGTTGAGAGGCGGGACCAAAGAGCCAGAGCTCAACCCTCGCAAGCACAACTAGGTAAGTACACACGGACACAGTCAGTGACAGTAAAATGTGAGGCGTTGTGTGGACCTGTCTGGCTTGAGGGTGCCTCGCCCAGGCCCTCTTGCCTGTCGTATCTAGTCCGGGCATACATGATTGCTCCTCCGAGTTTGGCTTCTCAGTGAGGCTCTTAGAGGTATTGGTTTGACTTAAGAGTCCTGTGATACTTTCTGGCCCAAGAAGCTGTCAGAGAAAGACCAGGAGGGATGACGGAAGGGAAGAACAAGGGAGGAACTTAGAGAAATAGGAAATGAGGAAGCAGTAGGTGGAGGAAGGAATAAAGCTCCAGGAAGAGAAATTAGAAAAAAAGCAGAGTGAGCAGAAATAGGGAGGAAAGAACTAGGAACGAAGGAAGCGCAAGTGAGAATGTCCTCAGGACAAAATAGAAGAGGCGAAGCGAAGAAAAATCACATCGAATCAGGGGCAAGAGCGGAATAATATGAGACGTTGTGAAGGGAGGAATTTTAGAACGAAGTTAATAATGGTGATATGATGGTGGAGGGAGAGGGGAGCTCACCAGGATAAATGAGAATTTGTAGGGATGAAGCATAAGGAGAATAATGTGGAAGAGAAAAGAATACAGTGCAGAATGATGAGAAGTAGAGAGAGAAACTGGAGAACATGGAGGCGCAGGATGAAGCTGGCCACAGGGTGAGGCAGCAACAGTGGACTGACACTATATAATGCAAACGAACTTTTGAGAAGGCAACTGATGTCGATGAGAGAGTTGTTTGTGGGAGCAAGTGGCCTGGAGCAGGACTCATCAAGCATTACCACAGCCTCTTCCACAATTTCACCTTTCCATCTCTTTCCCTCCCCATCCCTGTCCCTCCCCCATCCTTGTCCCTCCCCCATTCTTTCCAAATCCTTTGGACATCGAAGCTAAAGTATTTACGTGTCCACTTACGAAACCAGTACATCTTTCCTCAGTCATGACGGCTTAGTTTGTATATTTATGAAACTGTTTATAATCTCTGAATCGCAAGGAGGTTGTGTATAATAATAATAATCTTGGGTTGTGATGTTTCAAAGTTCGCAAACTGTTCAATAAATCCAGACGACAGCTGCCATGACCGAGGGATGATATACAGGTTTCGTAAGTGGACATTTCAATGGTTAGTCCCTGGCAGTCAATAGGTGTCTCAGTCGCGACTCATACTACACAATCGTTATGTAAGCTGTTAGTGTATGTGAAGTATATTCTAAGAATGAAGGAATACCCAGTTAATGTCCACTTAATCATCTCACTTTCATGTCACTTCCATTAATTGTTATTTTAGCTTATGGATCTTTGTCTAGTGAGGTGTAGTTGGGCATATAATCCCAAGCACTTATGTCCTGTCTAGTGAACCCAAAGAGTAGGAATAATTCTGCCAAACAATCACAGAGAAGCCATTCCTTCACTATCTTCTGGAATGTGAAGCAACCAACGACCTTAGAAGAGCTTTAAGAGTCCCTGAATCTTGCAGTAACCACCCTGAAGCCATCAACACTGCCACTCTTCTGGTAATGAAAAGGTGTCCAGCAGCTGGACACCCTCATAAATACTGTCAAGCAGTATCCTCCCCCGAGATAGCTGCCACATAGTAAGGACTGACGATTTAAATATGAGCACAGCACGCATTATATCCTTTCACGACCAAAGATCACATTCACTCCCCAAAAAAATCTACCTAGGGGCTATTCATGCCCGTGCCACCTCTTGGGTGGCTTAATCCTCATCAATCCTCTGTATTTCCTTGATAATGTGCTGAAACACGAAAATTTTCGGAATTTTAGTTTAATTTTCAGCTGGATTCAGCTGGAAGAATAGTTCACCAAAAGTCATGTTCGTTTTCAAGGTGAAGAAAAAGAAGTGCTTGTAAAAAGCACTTTCAATGGGAACATAATTGAATCTGATTTAATACAAGTTACAAAATCATGTAATTTGAACATTAGCAGTGGTTTATATAATTTAAATCCATTTTTGATTGATCAGATAAAGGGCGATTTGAGTAGGATTATTGATACACATTTGTCTCACTAATTCATTATTAATATCTACTATCTTATGCTATTATTATCCATGTATGGGCCAATAGCCCGTATGCAGCTCTTAATTTATATCCACCTAATCCCATTCATATATTTGTCATTGTACCTCACTTCACCTCTCTCTCCTGCCTATATATTGTCCAAACTCATTGACTTGTAAATCATTCCTTCTGAAGATGTATTAATGTACGAAAGTACTTAAAGAAATTCCTGTTTCAATTCTTCCTCCGTGGTCTGACACTGTTTTATATATATATATATATATATATATATATATATATATATATATATATATGTATATGTATATGTATATATATATATATATATATATATATATATATACATATATATATATATATATATATATATATGTATATATATATATATATATATGTATATATATATATAATATATATATAAAGTTTGTGAGGGTACCACCTCTGGTGCCAATGTGGGGACCCATAGCCTCGGAGAAGAAAATAAAAAGTATTCAGAGGAAACCTTGTGGTTTCTCACTGAACACTAATATTATCTTCTCCTACCACTCCTACCTCCTACCTTCTCCTATAATATATATATATATATATATAATATGCACTGTAACAATAGCATAATATCTCGTTGGTCGGGTGTTTGGAGCCTTGAAAGAGCTCATAGGTCAGCACAATTCCAACTTTCAGGTTGGTACATTGGGTTTGGCAATTTTACTGAGAGCACATTGGTTTTTACCGATTTAACCATTTCTGTGAGGTCAGGGTCTCGATATAGTAACTTTCGTTTTTCATGCGCATAGGGGGGGGGGGGGATTGACGATGGAAGTTGATCTTGTGGGATGAATAAGGAGGGCGAATATAGTGGTAATTGTGCACTAATGGTGATACTAATTATAATGATGGTAACGAATCCTATTGTGAAATGTGTATAACAAGGACAGCACGTGGAAAGTGTGGTAGCAATATTTAACATAATAAAACCAGTCTCCGTGGTGTAGTGGTAAGACACTCGCCTGGCGTTCCGCGAGCGCTTTGTCATGGGTTCGTATCCTGGCCGGGGAGGATTTACTGGGCGCAAATCCTTAACTGTAGCCTCTGTTTAACTCAACAGTAAAAATGGGGTACTTGGTTGTAACAACGATTCTTCGCGGCAGGGGATCGTATTCCAGGGACCTGCCCGAAATGCTACGCGTACTAGTGGCTCTACAAGAATGTAACAACTCTTGTATATATCTAAAAAAAAAATAGCAGAAGGCCTAATGGCCTATACAAGGCAGAGCCTTTTTATGTCCTCCCAAAATTCATCTGGTGATTCCAAGTCTGTTATGTTACCCAGTAATGTGTTCCACAAGTCTGGTTCCACACCAGACTTTACCCCGGTGTTTCCCAAGTAGAAGTTTATACAATTTATATCCATTGTTTCGTGTCTTATTTTGTATTAAGAACTAACATTATGAAAATATTTTGCTCTTGTGTCTTGAAGTATGCAATATGTTCTTTTGAAGGGAACTATCAGGGGGGAAAGCTCCAAGCCATTACGACTATATAGCAATTGGAAGGCGTCAGGATACGGATTTGGGATGGGACAGGGAGAAAGAATGGTGCCCAACCACTTAAACGGTCGGGGATTGAACGTCGACCTGCATGAAGCGAGACCGTCGCTCTACCGTCCACCTCAAGTGATTCTCTTGAGTGTATTTATACATTCAGCAATTTTTTGTTATTTCATAATATCCAGTTTAGAGATTTGGTTATACATAAATGAGGTTCTTTCAAAAGGCTACACCGGTGAGGATTCTGCTATTCTAGTTCAGCCAGGCTAATTGTTCCTAGGCTAACACCCTGAAGCCCGGTATTATTTCTGGTAAAACGAAGCGGCCATTACTTTTGTAAATGCAAGTGTCAAAGGCCAGAGCAAATTGTACCGTGTCGATTATTTCAATGTTGGAATAGGCTAACTGCCCAATGCTGAGATTTATATATTTATTTATGTATTTATTAAATATTCAGGATCCACTTCTACATGCAACAGAAGCTGCACTCGTTTCATACATCAGTCCAATATATGTCATGTTGTGTCTGTTGTATTCCAGTCCAGGTGCCAGATTCACGAATTACTTACGCAAGAACTTACGTTCGCAAGTGCTTGCGTAAGTGCTTTCGTGAATCTGGCCCCAGGTCTTCTGTCATTTAGTGGAGGATTGTATATCTGTATTACTGCTTTATTTGGTCATCCCGTCGTCGTAATACGCATTACGTTAGTCCCTAAGGCCTTCACAGCCTAGGGTCACCATCTTCACTCTTTACTGACCAGTAGAGCCGCCACTCCTTTCTTTCCTTCCATGCAGATACTTAACACGGGCGGTACTCCCACAAGAGGACACAGGTGGAAACGGAGAACCCAAATGAGCCATAGAGATATTATAAATAACTTTTTCAGACTCGGAGTATTTAATAAATGAAATGTATTTGGAAGTGATGTGGTGGAGGCCGACTTTATATACTGTTTCAATTGTAGATATGATAGAGCCCCTGTAGGTTCTGGAACCTCTACGCCAATTGATTGACAGTTGAGAGGCGGGACCAAAGAGCCGTAGCTCTATCCCTAGAAGCTCGCGCGCACACAGAACTAGGTGAGGTGTTGTAGGATAACGACTCTTGCAGTTTCACTAGGAACATTAGCTGTCTTGTGTGGCGCTTTCCCTACCGTGACGCACGATCTACCATGACGCACGATCTACTGTGACGCACGATCTACCATGACGCACGATCTACCATGACGCACAACCCACCATGACGCACAACCCACCGTGACGCACAACCCACCATGACGCACAACCCACCATGACGCACAACCCACCATGACGCACAACCCACCATGACGCACAACCTACCGTGACGCACAACCTACCATCACGCACAACCCACCATCACGCACAACCCACCATGACGCACGACCCACCATGACGCACAACCTACCGTGACGCATAACCCACCACGACCCACCACAACCTACCATGACGCACGACCTACCGTGACGCACGACCTACCGTGACGCACGACCTACCATGACGCACGACCTACCGTGACGCACGACCTACCATGACGCACGACCTACCATGACGCACGACCTACCATGACGCACGACCTACCATGACGTACAACATTCTGCTCACCACATCTTATTGTTTCACGGAATCTTGAACCTCTCTCTCTCTCTCATTTTCTTATTCCAGTTGTATTCTTTCCTCGGGAACTTTTTAAATTAATTTTTCTTTGGGCTCTTGTTTTTCTCTAAAGTTTTGATTATTGTCTTGCTGTTTTGTTTGTTTTCTTCGAGTTCTTGGCTTTAGAACTTAGCAGCTTTTCTTGGTATAAAACGGATGTTATCCTTTACTGTCTACGATGATTGTCTTTATCTGTTCTCTTGTTATTTATGAATTTGTTTTTTTGCATTTGTGTTTTTGAGAAAGAGTGGAAGGCGGTTATGGAATAACCGTTACTTATTCACACAAGGTTCGAATCCTCGTCACGGCCCTTGTGGATTTGTTATGGAATACTGAATCTTTATTTCCCTTTGGTGAGGGGGATCGTTTGACCCCTTAGAGTTTCTTGGAATCTTGGTGAGAGGCGGGGAGGGGGGTGGGGGGGGGTATGGGAATGTAGGGGGTGGGCTAAGGAAAGTGGGGGGAGTGCGTGGTGGTGGGGGGGGGGGATGTGAAAAGCTTGGGTGTTGTTAGTTGTAGTAGTCGTAGATGTGGGTTGTGGTAGTAGTAGAAGTGGGTTGTGGTAGTAGTAGATGTGGGTTGTGGTAGTAGTAGAAGTGGGTTGTGGTAGTAGTAGATGTGGGTTGAGGGATGCGTAAGTGTGCTAAGTTTCTTACTGATTATTGTTGCTTTGATATCCTCTATTGTGTTTTTCATGGTCCTTAGGCCTATTTTACACATGTTTAACCTATTTATGTTACGTAAGCTCAGGTAAGGAAGTGGGGAAGACCCCATGGTAGGGTAGGGTAACCCCTGATAACCCCAATGTAGGGAGGGGGTTATCTGATGTGGGGTGGGGGGGTAAGGAGGGAGGGCTAAATGTAGCATTCTGTGTCGAAATAAAGAGAGTGAATGTTGGTCTAGGACATCATAAGTGGTGGTTGGAGAATTGAAGTGGAAGGGATAATCTATTGGGTTTTAGAAACAAGCCACACCTGGGGAAGGTGGAAAAGATGGACTAGGGGATGGAGTGAATGCTCGAGAAGGGAAAGTTGAAATTGAAACAAGTTTATTGAGGTACAAACACACACACAAAGGGATGAGGTAGCTGAAGCTACTCTCACCCGCGTGCAGTACAACGTGTTCATATATACACATGTCACAAACAATCAACATATTACCGGACATTCTGGTTGATAAACATGTGCTCATGTTTATGCTCATGCTCATAAAACATGTGCTCATGTTTATGCTCATGCTCATAAAACATGTGCTCATGTTTATGCTCATGCTCATAAAACATGTGCTCATGTTTATGCTCATGCTCATAAAACATGTGCTCATGTTTATGCTCATGCTCATAAAACATGTGCTCATGTTTATGCTCATGCTCATAAAACATGTGCTCATGTTTATGCTCATGCTCATAAAACATGTGTTCATGTTACACATGTACTATGATAACAAACGTACACACACCAGTGGCTTTATGAAGGTAGAGAGGAAGGATTTGCACTATATGTCTTCCTTAGTGCTTCTTTGGTCAGGAGAAAGTGCAAGATGACCTCAAGTTCAAGTATGTTTATTGAGATAAGAAAGAAATACATCTCCAAGGGATAGAGTAGCTTAGGCTATTTCTACTTCTTCCACCTTCCCCCCCCCCACACACCCACACCCGAGCAAGATAAGCTTTCACTACTTCCCACAAACGCTTCCAAGCGCTAATTGGACAAATCAAATAATGTAACCTCGGCATTTAATAAAATTTTAGCCAAAATATAATAATTTGCATTTTATCTCAGCTTCAAACCTTTCTACCCAATTCGGCAAAAAATATAAAAAGCCCCTTTTTGTTTCGGACTACATAAAAAAATAGGAAACAATAATTGGAACTTCGTGGGCGTATAATAAAAAAACATAATTTCTTTTTAAAATTTATATTAGATAAAAAAAAAGAACTGCCAGAAATAATGGTTTAAAAACGGCAGCTAAATAATTTGAACGTGCGTGGGCGTGCGTGTGTGTGTGGGCGTGCAGGCACGACAGGCAATATGGCGCCCTTCTCAGTAAACTGTTAATAGCCAGTAATTATATTACCTGGAAATGGTTTTCATTATAAAATGCCTCGTGGGCTGGTTATTTTACCCTCCAATGGCCAGGCGGGCGGACACTTCAGGTGGGGTTCATGCAACTACATCTATTACGGTTCTGAAATTTTATTGATGGGGCCTTTATTAATTGTTTGTTTTTATTATAATGGTTAAGTGTTATCCTAAAAGGTAATTTAGTTTTTTGTTAATTACCGAACTACTATGCTGGAACTGTGAATTGTCCAGATTTTGCTTATATATATATATATATATATATATATATATATATATATATATATATATATATATATATATATATATATTTTTTTTTTTTTTTTTTTTTTTTTTAAACCTAGAAGGGGTACCACCTCTGGTGCAAATGTAGGGACCCATAGCCTCAGAGAAGAAAATAAAGAGTACTCAGAGAAGACCTTTTGGATCCTCACTGAACACTTTGATATTTTCTTCTCCTACCACCCCTATTCTTTTGTTAAGTGTGTATATTTATCTAACTTTATTTGAAAATGTCATTACACAAAAAGTTACAATATTGATTACATACAGGGTACAAGGCTGCTTGTCATAAGTTGAATAGCTCCTCCAGCTCCTCAGATGGCGGGCACGAACCATGGATGCAGTGAGCATTTCCTCTCTGGATTGCCACACTAAGGCGCTGAAAAAGAAAACTGGCAGCTCTGGGGTCTCTAGTTGTTTCGATTAGCTTAGACCCCAACTCCTTTAAAAAGCTAGCAGCACTTTTACCCCAGGCACCAAGCGTCTCTGAGGCAATGGGGACAAAATTGTAGTGGTGCTCAAGGTCTCTGTATTTACGTGACTTGGCCGCTTCCCGGTGATTGGCAGCTCCTCCTGCTATATATATATATATATATATATATATATATATATATATATATATATATATATATATATATATATATATATATATTAAATTGTAGCCACCGAAAGAAGGCAGCCGTATATTTGAATTATATTAAGTGATAGATTCTATAAAGCGTATGATGTTGTGTAGCATGTTTGTGGTAGTGGTGAGTGTGGGTAATGGAGTGTGTAGGTGTGGAGTGTGTAGTGTGTAGGTGTGGAGTGTGTAGGTGTGGGGTGATTGGTGTTACAAGGGTAATTGTAACCGGGCCGCGGGGACACCGGGCCGCGGGGACACTAAAAAGCCCCGAAATCATCTCAAGATAACCTCAAGATGCATCACTGGAGACCATTTTGTATATGCCTCCCACAGTAAATGTGTTCATACATCACTGGAGACCATTTTCTATATACCTCCCACAGTAAATGTGTTCATACATCACTGGAGACCATTTTCTATATACCTCCCACAGTAAATGTGTTCATACATCACTGGAGACCATTTTCTATATACCTCCCACAGTAAATGTGTGTGTGTTTATTGTAAAGCTTCTAGTTGTATTGCCTCGTAATTCCATATTTACATTTTCCACTCTGCGTTCATTCTTATTTATTAGCTGTGAAAAGTCACACACGGAATTACCAATAAATACTGGCCGTTTGTTTCCCTCTGGGCATTTTGTGATATATATTCCCAGATGTGTGGAGCATATATCTTGCTGGAGTGTACCCTACACCGCTCTGAATGTCAGATGAGGCTGTGGTTGTGGGAGGCGCTCTGCCCTGTACCTTCACTCCTGAGCTGAACCAAATACGGGAACGCCTCGAGTTTAGGTGGTAGTTCCTCAGTTCAATGTGGTTCTTTATGGCGCTTTCAAGTTATGTATATTACCCGTTGTTTAGGGACAGGAAGCCTGTATCTAGGCCGGGTACTTATTTACTGCTAGGTGAATAGAGGCGTCAGGTGAAAGGAAACGCGCTCGCCCGTTTCTCTCCTGCCGGGGGGAGAGGGGGGGGCGGTTTGAACGTGGATTTCTGGATTATGAGCTGAGAATGTAGACCACAGTGCTACACATAGAGCCTACCTTACCTTGAGGTTACCTTGAGGTGCTTCCTGGACTCAGCGTCCCAGCGGCCCGGCCGTCGACCAGGCCTCCTGGTTGCTGGACTGGTCAACCAGGCTGTTGGACGCGGCTGCTCGCAGCCTGACGTACGAATCACAGCCTCGTTGATCAGGTATCCTTTGGAGGTGCTTATCCTGTTTTCACTTGAACACTGTGAGGGGTCGGCCAGTTATGCCCCTTATGTGTAGTGGAAGCGTGTTGAACAGTCTCTTGCCTCTGATGTTGATAGAGTTCTCTCAGAGTACCTGTTGCACCTCTGCTCTTCAACGGTGATATTCTGCACATCCTGCCATGCCTTCTGGTCTCATGTGATGTTATTTCTGTGTGCAGGTTTGGGACCAGCCCCTCTACTATTTTCCATGTGTAAATTATTATGTATCTCTCCCGCCTGTGCTCAAGGGAATACAGATTTAGGCTCTTTAGTCGGTTCGAGTAGTTTAGATGTTTTACTGAGTGGATTCTAGCAGTGAAGGATCTCTGCACGCTCTCCAGGTCAGTAATTTCTCCAGCTTTGAAAGGGGCTGTCATTGTGCAGCAGTACTCCAGATGGTGCACTCCAGTGCAGATAGCAGTGTGTTTAGTGCCAGCTGTCAAACTGTCTGTCAAACTGCTCTACTGTGGTCTAGATCATGTGCTTCCACAGTTTGACGAAAATTAATTATTTTGAAATTTTGAATTTTTTTTTATTTTGTTTAATCATGGGAACCTAGTATTATTAAAGAGAACCTAGTATTATTAAATTGTATTATAGTTTTAGTTTCTTATTCTCTAAAACAACAACAGAATTCTTGGGATTCTCCGAAGTGAGGAACAGGTGAGTCTAGGTCATGGTTGGGGAGAGTACACCGCTTGTTGCGTGGATAATTGTTTTTGTATTATTTATAAATCATCAATTAACGTGGATGTTACAATGTGACCATTTAATTTATTATTAATTAATACGCGAGGTTTAATTAATATTTTTACTCGTCATTCATGAATCGTTAATTTTAAAATGGGATGGTTGTAAAGCAGGCGGATTAGCATGGGGGCGAGGCGACCTATGTGGATACTTATCTAACAGTACCTACCTTGAGGTACCTACCAACAGTACCTACCTGTCAGAGTTTGCAGGACTAAGCTCCAGTTCTTGGGCTCCTCCTTTCCAACTTTCGGTCGTCTTAATAAAATGATTTCCGATCACTTTGGTTCTTGTAATATCTGGTTCTAAAACTATGAAGGAAGGTTTCTTCCATCTCTCACACTGACCGGCTAGTTCCCTCACTTCCCGGTGGCCAGCATCCAGCGTGCCCTCTCCACACGCTGCTCCTCAAAACATCTCTCGTATATATCCATAACTTTGGCTTTGTCAAATGTTTTGCATAATGTTCCCCCTCTTCATCTTTTTTTTCCTGTGCCATTTAGTTTAGCTCATTGAGCGTTGCCTGGTGCTGCTGCTGGCTCCGGCTGGGGCTGGACGTTTGCCGTATTAAGTATTTTGAGATCAGTTAGGTTTTGGTGTCTGAAGGCTGTTCTGATGTTCCCTTCCTTGGTATGTGGTGGGGATATGATTGTTGTGATGCATGCCTCCCGAGACAGATCTGGCGCTCTCTCCCACAAGATTTTTTATCTTTGACCATGATAGATTCTTCTGGGTCATTGTGTATGTTCTTCTTGTTCCTTTCTTCTGTCCTCGTCATCATAACGTTACACTTATCTGGATTGAAGCCCAGTAACCAGTTGGTCGACCGGCCTGCAACTGTGATAAGTTTTTTTGAAGCTTGCCACCTTGTGGCGGTTCCGAGGATAAACTTCCCCGCGGCCCGGTCTCTGACCAGTCGTCCTGGTTGGTCGTCAAGTCAACCATGCTGTTGGACGGGGCTGCCCGCAGCCTGATCTATGAATCACAGCCTGGTTGATCAGGTATCTCTTGGAGGTGTTTATCGAGTTCTCTCTCTTGAACACCGTGAGAAGCCGGCCAGTTATGGCCCTTATGTGTAGCGTGAGTGTTGAAAAGTCTTGGGTGTGTGAAGTTGAGAGAGATGAGTCTTTGATATTACAATCCTTGCTTGACCTGATCTTCCTCCTCACCTTTACATCGTCTGTAAATAATGATAAAAGAAGAATAGTTTGCCAGCTATATTAACTACATATACAAAGGTATAACACGGGTCTCAGCATTGATTTTTGTGCGACTTTAATTATCACGTTCCCCCATTTCCATAATTTCTCCTCCTATTGTCAGGTAATTATTCGATAAGTACCTACGATTTACTTCGACCTGGTTCTTTATCTTTTACTGGAGTCTTTTTTTTTTTTTAATAGGACTGTCTCTTGTGCTTTCTGGCAGTTTAATAATATGCAATGTGCCCACTTACCTGCCTATCATCCATCTCATGCTATCGAACAACTTGAATTGATGGTTTCCTCTACCTATTGAGGGTCTTGTAGTTTTGATATGAAGTTAATTCTCTCTAGATGCTTCCTTTTTTTCGCCCGTAATATTCTCCATGACTTTACATGATATGTCTGTTAAGGACTCGGGTCTATAGTTTAGTGCCTGTTACCCTTTCTCATCCATTAGTGTGACATGAGCTTCCTACCAGTCATTTGGTAACACCGCCGTCTCCGGTAATGCATAGATCGTTGTAAATGGTTTGTCCAGTATTTCAGCAGCTTCCCCTGTGATCCTTGGGGAGAGACTGGTAGGTCCACAGCTTTTGTTTCGTCAAGTCCTGCCAGCTGGCCTTTTACCCCCGTCCATTATCTCCGCTATTGTACTCGGTTCTAAAGCTCCGTCCCTGCCGTATCACGTACTTACTCAGACTCCACTTCGAAGACCTCTTGGAGCCTTTAATTTATCTCTTGACGTATTTCCATTTATTCAGTGTTAGCTGGCGACTTAATAAGCCACCCTTTCTATAATTTATTACGGGGTTTCCCTTTACATGATTGTGTAACAACTTTGGTTAGTCTTAAAATTTGAGATACAATGGATTTCTCTTATGCTCACGTCATCTTTTCTTCTAATTACCCTTTTACCATTCTCTTCTGTTTTGTTTTTCATCATTCTTTACGATCTTTGGTTTCAGCTTCGAAGCATTGCCAATTATACTATGGACTGTCCTCCTGCCTTAGGTATCAGGGAGCCGGTCGGCTGAGCGGGCAGCACACTGGCTTGTGATCCTGTGGTCCCGGGTTCGATCCCGGGCGCCGGCGAGAAACAATGGGCAGAATATCTTTCACCCTATGCCCCTGTTACCTAGCAGTAAAATAGATACCTGGGTGTTAGTCAGCTGTCACGGGCTGCTTCCTGGGGTTGGAGGCCTGGTCGAGGACCGGGCCTCGGGGACACTAAAAGCCCCGAAATCATCTCAAGATAACCTCAAGAACATCATTCACCTTTCTTGGGAAATGGCCAACTTTTCTGCTTCTAAACACTTGTCTCGTATATTCAATCATATCATGCACTGATACGTCCCTAAATCCTCTTTTCCAATTGATCACTTCTACGCACTCCCTTATTTCTTCATAGTTCCCCGTAAGATATAGCACCATCTTGTTCTTCCTGGTTCTCTTCCCTTCTGGCTTTCAACTATACTCTGATGTTAGCACACAGACTTGAACCTGCTGGTGTTTACTAGTCAAGCCTCTCAACATCTGCCTCATTTTGGATGATGATGAAATCCAGTCTTGAAGTACCATCGCCTATCATGTGTTTACCTTGTGTTGGTTCCGTAGATCCTATGTCCCCGGGGTCCTAGTTGTTAGGCTGGTCAACCAGGCTGTTAGACCTCGTCGCCTCGTTGACCCGTTGTATCAGAAACGTTCATATATCTCAACAGAAAAGTTCTATCTCAACAGAAAGGTTATATCTCAACAGAAAAGTTCTATCTCAACAGAAAGGTTATATCTCAACAGAAAAGTTCTATCTCAACAGAAAGGTTATATCTCAACAGAAAAGTTCTATCTCAACAGAAAAGTTCTATCTCAACAGAAAGGTTATATCTCGACTAGCTTAGCGCTCTTAAGCCTCTTCATTTCCATTTGCATCATCTTTTAGAATTATCGTCGTCATTGGCATTATTTTCTTTGTCTCCATCCTCATCTTCGGTCTTGTCACTGCCACAGCTGTGAGGGGGACTGTTTCCCACGCCCCTCCTCCTACGTTCTTCCCGTTCATCTTTGTGTCCCTAACATATTCTCGCCATTTGTTCTTAATACATTCTCGTGTGTTTCTGTTTTCTGCACTCTGCTTTCTTGCCTGCCAGGCTGCCTGTTTCCCGTCCTTCCCTGCTTCCTTTCCCTCCCTGCTTGCCTCCACTTCATCCTTTCCTACCCTCTTCCCTCCTTTCCTATCCTCTTCCCTCCTTTCCTACCCTCTCTCCATCCTTTCCTACCCTCTCTCCCTCCTTTCCTACCCACTCTCCTTTCCTACCCTCTTCCCTCCTTTCCTACCCTCTCTCCATCCTTTCCTTCCCTCTCTCCCTCCTTTCCTACCCACTCTCCTTTCCTACCCTCTTCCCTCCTTTCCTACCCTCTCTCCATCCTTTCCTACCCTCTCTCCCTCCTTTCCTACCCTCTCTCCTACCTTTTCTCTCTCCTTTCCTACCCTCTCTCTCTCCTTTCCTACCCTCTCACCCTTTTTTGTTTCCCTCTCCCTCAAAACCCTTCCCCTCCCTCTCCTCCCTCCTCCCCTCCCTCTCTTCCAGTCTCTCGTGCACCGTCGTTGGAGGCTGATGGACGGCTTCCTTATCCAATATTTCTGTCACTTGGGCATAAAAGTATTCGAGTTTCACCGTAAAATCCGACTCACTTAACCTGGCATTTGGGGATATAGGGCGAGAAGTATGGCCGCGTGGGCTTGGCTGTGTTTGCGTGTTACACTGGACCTTGCCAGAGCGAGTGTGATTGTGCGCGCCTGTGGACGGGGGGGGGGTGATATTGAAGGAGGGGACAAAGACACAGACCGTGGCGGAAACAATGGAAGATGTGGAAAAGTAAGGGGATGTGCGGAGTGTGGCTGGGGATGTCTAGGGGTGGAGTGTGGCTGGGTATGTCTAGGGGTGGAGTGTGGCTGGGTACGTCTAGGGGTGGAGTGTGGCTGGGTACGTCTAGGGGTGGAGTGTGGCTGGGTATGTCTAGGGGTGGAGTGTGGCTGGGTATGGCTAGGGGTGGAGTGTGGCTGGGTATGTCTAGGGGTGGAGTGTGGCTGGGTATGTCTAGGGGTGGAGTGTGGCTGGGTATGTCTGGGGGTGGAGTGTGGCTGGGTATGTCTAGGGGTGGAGTGTGGCTGGGTATGTCTAGGGGTGGAGTGTAGCTGGGTATGTCTAGGGGTGGAGTGTGGCTGGGTATGTCTAGGGGTGGAGTGTGGCTGGGTATGTCTAGGGGTGTAGTGTGGCTGGGTACGTCTAGGGGGTGGAGTGTGGCTGGGTATGTCTAGGGGTGTAGTGTGGCTGGGTATGTCTAGGGGTGGAGTGTGGCTGGGGATGTCTAGGGGTGGAGTGTGGCTGGGTATGTCTAGGGGTGTAGTGTGGCTGGGTATGTCTAGGGGTGTAGTGTGGCTGGGTACGTCTAGGGGTGTAGTGTGGCTGGGTATGTCTAGGGGTGTAGTGTGGCTGGGTATGTCTAGGGGTGGAGTGTGGCTGGGTATGTCTAGGGGTGGAGTGTGCTGGGGATGTCTAGGGGGGTGGAGTGTGGCTGGGGATGGCTAGGTGTTGGAATGTGGCTGGGGATGTCTAGGGGTGGAGTGTGGCTGGGGATGTCTAGGTGGTGAAGTGTGGCTGGGTATGTCTAGGGGTGGAGTGTGGCTGGGTATGTCTAGGGGTGGAGTGTGGCTGGGTATGTCTAGGGGTGGAGTGTGGCTGGGTATGTCTAGAGGTGGAGTGTGGCTGGGTATGTCTAGGGGTGGAGTGTGGCTGGGTATGTCTAGGGGTGGAGTGTGGCTGGGTATGTCTGGGGGTGGAGTGTGGCTGGGTATGTCTAGGGGTGGAGTGTGGCTGGGTATGTCTAGGGGTGGAGTGTGCTGGGGATGTCTAGGGGGTGGAGTGTGGCTGGGGATGGCTAGGTGTTGGAATGTGGCTGGGGATGTCTAGGGGTGGAGTGTGGCTGGGGATGTCTAGGTGGTGGAGTGTGGCTGGGTATGTCTAGGGGTGTAGTGTTGCTGGGTATGTCTAGGGGTGTAGTGTGGCTGGGTAAGGGTTGGAGAGTGTGTGCTGGCGTGTGGGTGTGGCTATCAGCGGGAGACTGTCTGGCCTGCCTGGTTGCGCTCATCTTTTGACTATCACGTAAGGAGCATAAATGGCCGGCCTCTCGCGGTGTTCAAAAGGGAACTCGTCAAACACCTCCAAAAAATATCTGATCAACCAGGCTGTGATTCATACGTCAGGCTGCAAGCAGCCGCGTCCAACAGCATGGTTGACCAGACGACCAACCGGGAGGCCTGGTCGGAGAACGGGCCGCTGGCGTGTTGATCCCCGGAACCTACACAAGGTAGACACAAGGTAGATCAGTAGTTCAATGTAGTGACATTCTTCACTCGTGTTTCTTATCACATTAAAACTGTATATCGAACTGGCTCTTCCTGATATCTCTGTGACTCGTCTGTGTTTCCAGTTAACAATTATGTTCCCTCGATCTAGTACTCCTCACTGTGGAAATTGCCTCTCTCTAAATTGTAAATTCCCCTTAGTATTTTGTACGTCGTTGTCATGTCTGCCCTATTCCTTCCTTTAATGTAGCGAGGTCTAATTTCCCTCAGTCTCCATAGTCTACTTTGTCCTACGTGTTATCTGTTCCGGGACTCGGTGTTCCGTGTCAGGGTGGTTGTTGTTATAGATTCAGCTACTTGTAACAAGTTCCAAGTAGCACGGGCTATGGTGAGCCCGTAACTTACCTGGCACCACAGGAGCGGGGCAAGTAGCACGGGCTATGGTGAGCCCGTAGTGGACTTACCTGGAACAAGAGCGGTAGTGTGTGTCCCGCGTCAGGGGTTAAGTTTGTCTGTTCTTAGTAAATGTATTGTCTCGTGTTCTGTTATCCTGCAGCTTTTCTCTGGGTTTGTCTTCTACCATTTGTGTTTCCTCAGTGTACAGTCGGCCTATACAATATATTATATTCGCTTAAGTATAATTTTAGTTAACTAGTTTATTCTTTTGTATTAAATATCTTTTTTTTTTTAATTCGTGTGTCAGAAAGCTTGTAGATGATTTGTTTTGTGTTATCAAATCAAGCGTTGAGGACATATAACCTTTAACCTTAGTTTGTATTGTTCGAACCCAGATGGGCGGTTGTCAGGGGGTGGGCCGCGGAGGGTAAGGGTGGGCCGCGGAGGGTAAGGGTGGGCCGCGGAGGGTAAGGGTGGGCCGTGGAGGGTAAGGGTGGGCCGTGGAGGGTAAGGGTGAGCCGTGGAGGGTAAGGGTGGGCCGTGGAGGGTAAGGGTGGGCCGTGGAGGGTAAGGGTGGGCCGTGGAGGATAAGGGTGGGCCGTGGAGGGATGAGGGAGGGGCCATGGAGGACAGTCTTCCTACTTGTTGTAGGTTCTGGGGATCAAAGTCCCTCACTGCCCGGTCCGAGACTAGGCTTGACTTGTGAGAGTTTGGTCCACCAGGCTGTTGCTTGAAGCGGCCCGCAGGCCCACCACAGTCCTGGTGGATGGTGTTTTTAGTCCGGCTGTTTTACAAAGCTGCTTACACCCTGACGTTTGGATATCAGCCTGGTTAACCAGGAATCATTTGGAGGTGGTTTTTATCAAGTTCTCTCCGGAATACTGTGAGAGGTCGGTTTGTTACGCCCCTTATATATAGAGGAAGAGTGCTGAAAAGTCTTGAGCCTTTAATGTTAATAGAGTTCTCTCTCAGCGTACCTGCTACTCAACGTGGGTATTTTGCACATCCTGCCATGTTTCCTGGTCTCGCGAGGAGTTATTTCCGCGTGCAGAGTTAGAACTAGTCCCTCTAATATTTCCCTAATGTAAATTATTATGTATCTCTTTCAACTGCGCTCTAGAGAATACTGATTTAAAAATGTTTCGGCGATCCTAATAACTTAGATGTTTTATTCAATGGATTCAGGCAGTTTAATACTTTTGCACGCTCTCTAGGTCAGCAGTTTGTCCAGCTTTGAATGTTAGTGTTAAACAATATTTCACCCTAGAGAACACTAGTGTTTTAAAAAGTATCATCATTGGTCTGGCATTTCTTGTTTGAAAGGTACTTGTTATCCAACCTGTCATTTTTCTTGCAATTGTGACAGCTACTTTATGGTGTTCTTTAAAAGTAAAGTCTTCCGACATGATTGCGCCCCAAATCGATTTATTGCTTTTTCATTCAGTAGTGTGGTTTGAATACGTTTTATATGTGGTTTTCATTTTATTTTTTTTCCATAGCGCAGTAGCTGAAACTAATTTCATTAAACATCATGTTTTTTGTGATCCATTGAAAGACCCGATTATCATCTGATTGGAGGTTTGCCGTGTCCTCTATGTTGTCTACGCTCAATATCTTTGTGTCCTCTGCAAAGGT
This sequence comes from Procambarus clarkii, assembly GCF_040958095.1. NCBI lineage: Eukaryota > Metazoa > Arthropoda > Malacostraca > Decapoda > Cambaridae > Procambarus > Procambarus clarkii. The sequence continues at coordinate 9,840,692 of NC_091189.1, forward strand.
TGACACAGTACTATAGTTTGTATCCTAGTCTATCTGATATGAGGATGAGGAAAAGTACTTGAGCAAGCATAGTACCCTAGACGGCTGAGCTTTTCACGGTTGAAGGTCCGGATTTTACTTTGTTGATTATTACACTCTGCGTTCTGTTTGTTAGGAAATTAAAGATCCATCTCCCTACTTTGCCCGTAATTCCTTTGGAGCGTATTTTGTGAGCAATATCACCATGGTCACATTTCTCGAAAGTTTCACGAAATCTGTGTATTTTACATCGGCGTTTTGCTTGTCTTCCGTGGCATCTAAGGCCATGCCAGATTGGTAAGCAACTGTGAGAGGCAGGAGTGCCCTGTTTTGAACCCGTGTTATCCAGAGTTAGGGAGATGCTGTGATTCCATGTGTGTTTTGTTATTTTTTTTTTAGCACTAGTCCACTTGGGGTGGACGGGAGACCGACGGTCTCGCTTCCGTTTAATCCCCCGACCTTCAGTTCGGCGTTTAATCCCCCGACCAAGCAGTTGGGCACCATTCCTTTCCCTCGTCCCAACCCAAATCCTTATCCCTTCCAAGTACTATATCGTCGTAATGGTTTGGCGCTTTCTCCTAATAGTTTCCTTCCGTCCTTCTGTCAAAAATTTTTATGATGTGTAATGTTAGAGCTAAGGGTCTTTAGTTGTCTTCTGCTTTACTACTTCCTTTGAGGAGTGGCGCCATCTCCGCTGTTTTAAGTATGACGGGATAATACCATTAACCAGGTTCCGTCTCCAGAAGACCTGGAGTAAGTGGACCTGTGAAAGTGTATTTTGTATTTCTTGGTCAGCCTGGTGCAGAGTGCTTTGTCATGCCATCTATGGCTACCTCGAAGTTCAGTGGGATTACGGTGATATCTGATATGTGGTTTGATGTTGGTGTCACATTCATGAAGAATTCATTTGGATCATTGATCTTCTGTGTGTTCGGGGGTTCACTGACAGCAGAATCGTGCAGTAGCCTCAGTATTTCACTCATTTCACTCTTCTGGAATGATATGATTCTGCAACTTTAAATCGATCGTTTCTGTTTCTCGTCATAGCCTGCAACATATATTTGTAATCATTATGATCCTAACAATCGCAAGGTAGTTAGTTCATCATTATATAAAAAAAATGGTCTGGGGTGTTTTCTCTTCTACTTATACTGTTTGCTACTTTTGGCAAATCTGTTACACATCCGTAAAAGATAATTTGCACGTGACTGATCATTTAGACTGCTTCTTGAGAGAGTCTCTGTTATGTGCCGCATCTTTCCTGTTCTAGGTGCAGTAAGCTGAAATCTTGAAGCTTGATGATGTTTACCCTCTCCAGGTATGCGTAGGGTTTATAAAGTTTTCTAAACAGTATTCTATTTTCATGAGCTGATCTTTAAACTTCTGAGGGCTTACCTCTGGTGATTTATATACAAGAACAATCACCACATTCAATATGTCTGTTGTGATTATATGCCCTTCCACCATATCGTTTGTGGTGTTTAGCAGCTTGGTGCAGATGAGTGTACCTGTGCCGTACAGGCTGACCCCCACCATGTGTAGCCTGTCACATCTGAAAAGATTGAATTCTGGTAGCCATATCTCACTGTCGTGATAGTCCTTTGTGTGAGCTTCAGTTAAAGCTGCAATCATTGGAGGGATGTGGGTGGACCTTCGAGGGCTTAGGGTAGAGGGATGTGGATGAACCTAGGAGGAGGGAGGGTTGTGGGTGAGCCGTGTGGAGGGGTGGGGAGGGGGATGTTGGTGGGCGGTGGCTGATGAGTAAATGATGGTAAAAGGTAATGAGTGGGCGGTGGGTGACTGGCTGAGAGAATGGGGTGTCCTGATTGAGAAGGGTGAACTGGATAGATAACAGATGGGGTGTGTGGATGATTGGTGTCGCCCAGTGTGTGTGACGGATGATGCGTGGATGTGGCCCAGTGGGCCACGGATGGTTATAATGGTGGATGGGAAGGTGTCGGTGGGACAGATGGCGGGAAACACACAGTGGGCGGGAACGAGTATTCGCTCACCTCGCACCGAACCTTTCTCTTTAAGAAACGTTAGTTCCAGTTCGCTTTTGTCCCAGAATTAAGGTGTGGCGGTACGTGGGATAGAGATGAGCTCGAGTCACTTGTAGGGACGTGATGCAATCTCTTACCTGGCGTGCACCTGGAGCCTGTTCCAGGCATGTTGGAGGTGCTAGTTGTAATGAATCGACCTGCAGGCGATGAGTCACAATAACGTGGCTGAAGTATGTTGACCAGACCACACACTAAAAGTTGAAGGGACGACGACGTTTCGGTCCGTCCTGGACCATTCTCAAGTCGATTGTGAGACACAATCGACTTCTAGTGTGTGCTCTGGTCAACATGAATCGACCTGTTGCTACCGGTAATTTCTAATATCTCACTATACTGGCTCAGCCAAGGCTGAGGAAACTTAGTACTTTAATAAGATACGTAATTCGGAGATTAGGGGTGATGGCAAGACAGTGGTACCTGCCAACAGGTGTGTTCATGGAACAATTAGCAGCCCTCAGCCACACCTCCTCCAGTGATGTCCACAAACCCTCCCCCGATATAAAGACCTCTTCTACTAGGCTCTCAGTCCCTAGACAAAGCGTTGACAGCTTCAACTTCTTACATTATTCAAAACTGATCCTTAGCAAGTGTAGAATACATAGTTAACCCTTTACATTATTCCTATTATTCTCCAGAAATTGACAGTCTTCCTACTGGCTGTCACAACTAAGAACATTGGTTCCGAGAGTCTAATACGTGGCAGCGTCGCATCAGCTGACTGTCGGGATGGGCTGAATAAACCCCCCCCCCCCCCCCACTGAGATGGTCTGATCAACATACAAGTAATTACTATAATCTCTAAAACATATTTGCTAGATCTGATTGTTGCTCAAAAAACATCATAATCATTATACAAAAACATGACACGCAACTCGGTAAAACAAGGAAATGCCAATTCCATTTTTATTTCTTCTATTTAAAGAACCAAACGTAAACCTGTATGTTCATTTTCAGACGTTACTAAACTTTACTACTAACGATGCAACACGTAAATTGATTAAGGATTCAACTGTGACTTAATGTGCTTGTAAATTATTGCGTTATTATTACTTCAAGACAATTTTACGTACACTCGCCTTGTGCAGCAGAATTGACCGACCGAAAACATGCTTAAACAAATTATATGCAACCTCTTATCTCAAAATGGTCTACTTATCATAATGGAAGCTTGGTAATGGTAAGTAATTTGATCACAAGAAATTGTCCTGGGCTTTCAGCAAGGAAAAAAATATATATAATGTAATTATGGTGAGGTTACTTCCTGGGTCATAAGAGTGGTCATAATATTACACCCGCCGGGCTCCTGGTGCCAGTTTCATGCATGGTTAAGAGGTCCTCGCTGCTACGTTACATTTGGTCTCGGGCTGCATTTTCATCTTTTATTTCTCGTGTTGACCAGACCACACACTAGAAGGTGAGGGGACGACGACGTTTCGGTCCGTCCTGGACCATTTTTACTCCTCGTGTTTCTCTGCGTCGTCAGAATTGTGTGTGTGTGTCCCACTCTCCGTAAGAGACAGGACCTCACCTGAGCTGTCCAGACAAAGCTTCCGAGTTACTCAGCCCGACTCTTCCATCAAGGGAATCCTTTCCTCTCCGACGCCATAGAAATTCGGATTCTTCTTCTTTGGCTCGGGCTGTTTTCCTAAACTTATTTTTTTCCTTCGTCGTATTCATAGTCATTTAAATTTCTATGTTAGGTATCCCCCGTGAGGATTTTATTTTTTTGTCACGTTTATTTTTGTTTTCGTTATTCCTCAAGTTGTCGATTCAGGTTAACGAGATCGCCTCATCACACTGATTTGAAGCAATGAGGCCCGTAGCGGTTGTTCAACGTCCTCCCAACGACTATAAGAAATATTGCCGGAACAACCGTGGACATCTTCAAGATAAATCTAGACTGTTTTCTAAAAAGCGTACCAGACCAACCGGGCTGTGGTGGGTATGTGGCCCTGCGGGCCGCTGCAAGCAACAGCCTGGTGGACCAAACTCTCACAAGTCAAGCCTGGCCTCAGGCCGAGCTTGGGGAGTAGAAGAACTCTCAGAACCCCTTCAACCAGCAGCCTTATCTATTACTTTTCATTCTTTATACTGAGAAAGCTTCTTCATCATTGACTTGACATCTACTTATGGTCATTAAACTGAACTGTCCTTCTGGGCATACCATCGGTACTTGTGTATCAACCACCAACACCCTCACGGACGGTGGAGCCTGGAGGGGGGAGTGTCATGTGCACTGGGAGGAGACGGGAAGTGTGTTGCAAGAAATGGCAAGTTTTATTTTTTTTTTGGTGGGGGGGGGGAGGAAGGAATGTGTGGAAGTTGCGTTTGGGTGTCGTGGGGGGGGGGGGGAAGGAATGTTGATGTTGGGAAGATGTTTATAGAGATGAAGACAGCGATTATTTAACAGCGTTACAGCGACGGTTGGATGGTGGGTGGGGGGTGGGGGGAGGTGTGTGTGTGTGTGTGTGTAGAGAGACATGGAGGTTGTGTGTAGGGGAAGGTGGGGAAGACCTGAGCACCGGATGGACCCTGGTATATACAAGATGTATATACCCGGATGGACCCGGGTATATACACTAGATGGACCCATCTAGTGTATATATAAGAAATAATGTTTGTCTGCATGAGGTTGGAGGCCAGATGCTTGGGGCTAGTCTCACCCATCTTTGCAGGAGGAATAGTCAGGGGTACGGGACGGGCATAGCGGGGTCGGCCCTATTAGGAGAGGGTCGTGCATAATGGTGACCCCTCCACGTAATCAGTGAAATGAGGTTGGCAGTGTCCCTAGATTTCTTGATAAATAAATAAATGCCCTGTATAACCTCTGTATGACTAACCATCCTGCGTGATGAGGATTTTTTAGCATCACGTAGTTAGCTTTTTTGATACTGTACTCCACTTCATACCTATCCTACTTCAGCTACCCTATCTTCCAGTATCGTGAGGTGCATTTCACGCAGCTTGTCCTCGTAACTCATGCCTCTTGGTTCTGGGACTAGCCTAGTGGCATACCTCTGAACTTTCTCAAGCTTCATCTTGTGCTTGACAAGGTACGGGCTCCATGCTGGGGCTTTCTTTCTATTTAACTCTAGCAGGATATCATCTCCCAGATGGGAGGTACAGTACATTGTGTTCAGCCTTCTGTTCCCTTCGTCTAATTTCATTACTTTACACTTTCCTGAGTTGAACTTAAGTAGCCATTTTCTAGACCATTCCACCAGTTTGTCCAGGTCGTGCTGTAGTCTCTGTCTATCTTCATCTGTCTTTATTCTTCTCATAATGATTGCTGATGATGCAAAAATTGAGAGGAATGAGTCTATAACATCTGGAAGGTCGTTTATATAAATTAGAAACAGGGTGGGTCCAAGTACAGAGCCCTGTAGAACCCCTCTGGTGACATTTTGCCACTCTGATGTCTCCCTCCTCACAGTTACTCGCTGTTTCCTGTTGCTTAGATACTCCATTATCGTCTGGAGCACCTTACCTTTTATTCCTGCCTGTTGCTCCAACTTTTGTGACAGCCTTTTGTGAAGTACTGTGTCAAAGGCTTCCTGACAGTCCAAGAAACTGCAGTCTGGCCTTCCTCCTCTTTCTTCTCTAATTTGTGTTGCTTGGTCATAGAATTCTATTAAACATGTGAGGCACGATTTACCATCTCTGAACCCATGCTGGTGGTGTGTTACCAAGCTGTTTCCCTCCAGATGCTCTACGAGCCTTTTCCTCACGATCTTGTACAGGTGAACAGGTACAGGTTCCTGAGCCTACTGGGCTCTATCACATCTGCACTTGAAACTGTGTATGGAGTCAGCCTCCACCACATCACTTCCAAATGCATTCCATTTGTCAACCACTCTTGACACTAAAAAGTTCTTTCTAATGTCTCTGTGGCTCATTTGGGCACTCAATTTCCATGTGTGTTCCCTAGTGCGTGTGCCCCTTGTGGTAAAAAGTTCTATGTAAGAGTAAAAACATTATGTGTGTGTGTGTGTGTGAGCGAGGGAGATAGAGCTATAAAGATATATATGAATAGAAGGAGGAAGGGAGGGGAGTAAGTAGAGAGAGCTCATCAAATAAATGAGTTTCTAGGGACAGACTTCAGATGAACTGATGTAGGATAACAGCTTTTAGCTTGCAGTTTCATTAGAAAAACGGTACAATCTTAACTTCAAGAGAGAGAGACTATGGGAAGGGAGGGAGGGAGAGTGAGAGAGATTTTGAGTTTCAAGAATATTCGTAATATTGTTGATTGGAACATATATAGTATCAGGTACGACTTTTAGTTAACATTATATAAACACAAATTTTAATGTCTGCATTTTTGCTTTCTTGCAGTTTCGCAGCCACGTCCCATCTGCCCTTATCTCTACACCTCTTTTTTCACTCCTCACCTCTCTCTCTACACCCTACCTCTTCTCGTCTCCTTCCCCTCACCCTTCTCGCCTCTTGTAATAGTGTTGTTCACTTATGTTCAGTTGCTGTGAGCAATGTTTTATATGATTAATATTTATGGTTAAGTACAACACAGATATTGTTTGCTCTGTATATTCAAGTTGTAGAGACTTGAGGTTTATCTTTAGATGATTTCGGGGCTTAACGTCACCGCGGCCCGGTCCTCTACCTGGCCCCAGGAAGCAGCTGTCTAACTCCCAGGTACCTATTTACTGCTATATGAACACGGGCATCAGAGTGAAAGAAACTCTGCCCAATTGTTTCCGCCTCCGCCGGGGATCGAACCCGGAACCTTAGGCCTACGAATCCCGAGCGCTGTCCACTCAGCCTTCAGGCCCTTATGGGAGATTAATGTAAAATTTACATCAGGTTGATATTGCTGTAGGATACAGCACCGAGTCTTTGCTCTGCGAGCGCATGCATAGTTGTTGTTTGTCAGGTTACACGTTAATTACCTGCTGACGATTTCGAAAGTTTTTTCTGCTCCCGCAGCCTGGTCAGATTTCCCTGGTGATTGCCTGGTCTGTGGGGCTGTCTTGTCATTTTTATTCTGCATTCCCATCATAGCCAGGCTGAACCGGTAACTACAGCAGAAACTTTCGTAACTACGAAACAGAAACTAATTTTTCTACAGCAGAGATCTGTCAAGTTTTCTCTTGGAATTTTCCACTGTTGTATCTATTCTTTTTTTTCGTCTAGCACAACCCGAAGAAAATGACAGGTTGGATATAAAAAAAACTTTTAAACAAAGAGATGCCTGACCAATGATGCTTTTTAAGATACTAGTGCTCTCTAGTATGGCTTACTGTTGCACACTACCAGGCCCCTTCAACCCTGGAGAACGTGCAAAAGTCTTTTACTGCCAGAATCCTCTCAGCAAAACATCTAATTGGAATCGATTCAATTGATTATATCTGTATTCTCTACAGCGCAGGTGTGAAAGAGATACATATTTACAGTTGGAAAGTATTAGAGGGACCGGTTCCAAATCTACACACAGAAATAATTCCACATGAAACCAGAAGGCATGCCACGATGTGCAAAAAATTGCCCCGTTGAAAAGCAAAGGAGCTATAGGTATGCTGAGATAGAACTCTTATCAAAAGGGCCCATGACTGGCCGACCCCCACATGGTTTTCCCGCCCACTCGACAAGGAAACACTGCCTTCTTCACCATGATTTATGGCTATATTGTTTTTTTCTTGCTGTGCGTTCAGCTTTGGTTAAGCTAATAGACCTTTATGGACACCCTTGGTGGCAATGTTCAGGACTCAGTGTGTAGAGAGTTAGGTTAAAGTCACGCAGTGCTGGCGGGCGGTAGTCACAGTTCCTTGGTGGATCATCTTTCTTACTGTATTATGCACCCTATACCCATCCCGTGGGCGGCGGTGGAAAGGGGTAAGAGAGGCACCTAATCCGTTCAGGAACTTAACTTGATTACGGAATAGACACTCTTGTATCCAAGGGGGAAATATTCCCCCAGCAGTCATCAAAAAGAGTCCCTCTTCTAATATGGCCACTATGATGACCCCCATTTGTAGGGGTAAGGGAGAAGTGCATCACAGTTACGCAAACTTGCAACGATGCAACACGAACAAGTCGTGCAGCGCCTGGCAACAAGCCAACAGCCCAGCCTCAAGGCAGGATAAGCCTGACCGTCGCCTGGCAACAATCTCAAGTTGTTCCTACACTCAGCACTTACAATGGTCGCACGCACTGTAATGCTCCTATTATACTAATGAACTTGGCTGAGTTGGGATGAATTTTATATTTGGTAATCGTGTCGTGTCCTGCGACGCCGTGTTACTGGCTCAGGTTTGGAGGCGCGTGAACGCAACCGGTAATACCATATCTGGAGCGGTAATTACGTTATTTCTCAAACACAGTACTGAGAGAACTTAATGGTTGTGTTGTCCTCTTGTGTATTGCTAAGCTTCTCGCCGCATGGAAACGTGTAGCCATGTTTTCCTTGGTAGAAAAGGTGGATGGACTATCTCGCCTCTCACCCACCACCTCTCACCACCACCTCTCACCCACCGCCTCTCACCCACCGCCTCTCACCCACCGCCTCTCACCCACCACCTCTCACCCACCACCTCTCACCCACCGCCTCTCACCCACCACCTCTCACCCACCGCCTCTCACCCACCCCCTCTCACCCACCACCTCTCACCCACCGCCTCTCACCCACCGCCTCTCACCCACCGCCTCTCACCCACCGCCTTTCACCCACCGCCTCTCACCCACCGCCTCTCACCCACCGCCCTCTCACCCACCGCCTCTCACCCACCGCCTCTCACCCACCACCTCTCACCCACCGCCTCTCACCCACCACCTCTCACCCACCGCCTCTCACCCACCGCCTCTCACCCACCGCCTCTCACCCACCGCCTCTCACCCACCGCCTCTCACCCACCGCCTCTCACCCACCGCGTCTCACCCACCACCTCTCACCCACCACCTCTCACCCACCACCTCTCACCCACCGCCTCTCACCCACCACCTCTCACCCACCCCCTCTCACCCACCGCCTCTCACCCACCGCCTCTCACCCACCGCCTCTCACCCACCACCTCTCACCCACCGCCTCTCACCCACCCCCTCTCACCCACCGCCTCTCACCCACCCCCTCTCACCCACCGCCTCTCACCCACCGCCTCTCACCCACCACCTCTCACCCACCACCTCTCACCCACCACCTCTCACCCACCACCTCTCACCCACCGCCTCTCACCCCACCACCTCTCACCCACCCCCTCTCACCCACCGCCTCTCACCCACCGCCTCTCACCCACCACCTCTACCCACCACCTCTCACCCACCGCCCTCCTCACCCACCGCCTCTCACCCACCGCCTCTCACCCACCCCCTCTCACCCACCGCCTCTCACCCACCACCTCTCACCCACCACCTCTCACCCACCACCTCTCACCCACCACCTCTCACCCACCGCCTCTCACCCACCACCTCTCACCCACCACCTCCTCACCCACC
>NC_091189.1:9855218-9860534 GCF_040958095.1 Procambarus clarkii
AAGGAACAGTTTGAGAGAGAGAGAGAGAGAGAGAGAGAGAGAGAGAGAGACAGACAGACAGGCAGGCAGGCAGGCAGGCAGGCAGGCAGGCAGGCAGGCAGGCAGGCAGACTGACTGACTGACTGACTGACTGACTGACTGACTGACTGACTGACTGTCGCAGTTGTAATTTGGGTTGGGGAGTAGGCATAATTTGGGTAGGGAAGAGGGGAAGGTTGGGAAAAGAGGGTAGGACAAATGGGTAGGGAGGAGTTGGAGGTGGCAGGGAATGTGGCGGGGAGACATGGAAGCCGTGCAAGTACTTATCTTCATACTTTTGGACCGTCATGTGGCTGCTTCCCCCCCCCCCCTCCCCCTTCCCCCCTTCTTCCTCCTCACCTCCCCCCCCCCCTTTCCTCCCGGTATTCTTCCTCTCCTCACCTCGAACCTTCCTTCCACTTTCTCTATCCATAAACCACCATTTCCTACCTACCTTATGGACCGTCCACTATGCACTACTGCTTCAGTCTCTCCACTTCTTTTCTGACAGTCCCATACTAACCACAACACCAACAAACACAATAAATTGTTTTTATCAATCTCAAATTATCCCTAGAAAACGTTAATATATACTACAATATAATTACACTATATAATATAGTGTAAGTAACGCTTTTTACACACACTCGTCAAATTTAGTTTAAGGAAGAAATGTAACAATACCTTACGGTTACCTTGCGGTGATTTCGGGGCTCAACGTCCCCGTGGCCCGGTCCTCGACCAGGCCTCCTGGTTGCTGGACTGGTCAACTAGGCTGTTGGACGCGACTGCTCGCAGCCTGACGTATGAGTCACAGAATCACAGCCTGGTTGATCAGGTATCCTTTGGAGCTGTTTGTAGAATTCTCCTGAACACTGTGAGAGGTCGGCCAATTATGCCCCTTATGTGTAGCGGAAAAGTTCAAACGTCTTGGGCCCTTGATGTTGACAGAGTTCTCTCTCAGTGTATCTATTGCACTTCTGCTTTTCAACGGGGGGATGGGGGGGTATTTTGCACATCCTGCCATGCCTACTAGTCTCGTGTGATGTTATTTCTGTGTTCAGATTTGGAACCAGTCCCTCTAAAATCTTCCACGTGTAGAGTATTATGTATCTCTCTCGCCTACGCTAGAGAGAATTCAGATTTAGAACTTTTAATCGATCCCAATAATTAGGATGACTTATAGGGTGCATTCTAGAGGTGAAGGATCTTTGCACGCTCTCTAGGTCAGTAATTTCTCCGACTCTGAATGGGGCTGTTAGAGTGCAACAATATTCCACCCTAGAGAGCACTAGTCTTAAAATATATCAGCATTTGTATGGCATCCCAAGTTTGGATACGCCAGTATCTACACTATCCGCTAATCCATATATATATATATATATATATATATATATATATATATATATATATATATATATATATATATATATATATATATATATATTCATCCGTTAGTTCTTGTTCATCCACTAATCCCAATATTTATCAATTTATTCACCCACCAATCCGTACATCCACCAAGGTGCCCGGGGTCACACGCCTGCAGCTTGAAGCTGTTGAGACTTCAGCCAACTATGCCTCGTATCGGATACACCAACACGCTTTTTAATCCTCACTAGAAAGGAGAAAAACCAGCTCTTAATGACCCCAGTTGTGGGCGCCACTGCATATTCAACAGCCAATTGTTTGGCGCCTCTTAGGTTGAGAGACGTGCGATTTACAACCCCCCGGAGTCGTGCTGAGTGGTTGTGAGAGAATACAACATTATACGTAGCGTACCGAATCATTTCAAATCGAGAACGTTATTTGTAAATGGTCGTACGCTTGTAATTGGGGTAAAATTTGATAAAAGCGACAATACATTGAATTTATACCGAGTCACAGTACCCAGCTTTAGCACGTAGATATTATCGATCTCGATGACTCTAAGTTTTGTTTCCTTCTTGTGGGAGACTGCTTAGGCAGGCAGAAGGAAGGTAGGTAGGTAAGGTAGGTGTGGTGATCCTTGCAGTGTCTGCAGGTGCTGTGTTTGTGACCCAACACGGGTCTAGAGCGTTGAAACGTTGGCTGAGCTGCAATAATTATTAATGGTGCAAGATAAAGGTCTCTCTCCTCTCATTATGCCTTCCTAATGTGAATACTGGTAAATACTGGTTCGGTAACAGGATCGTTGATTTGTGGAACCAGTTACCGCGTAACATAATAATAGTAGGATCCGTTGATTGTTTCAAACGTTGGTTATATACATGAATGAGATTGGGGGGATATGAATAGGAGCGGCCTCGTATGGGTCAATAGGCCTTTTGCAGTTATTTTCATTCTTATGGTCTTACGTTCGTTACATTGCGGTTATCTTGAGATGGTTCCGAGGGTTAGTGGCCCCGCGGCCCGGTCTCTGACCAGGCCTCCTGGTTGGTGGTCTGGTCACCCATTCTGGTGGACGCGACGCCGCTGCTCGCGGTCTGAACTGTAGACAATTTGATAAGGTAGGGGGTAGAATTAGCCTAAGCTACTCTATCCCTTTGAGATGTTTTTTTTCTTGTCTCCATAAACTTGAACTTGAACTTGATAAGGTAATAATAACTAGTACAGTGATGCCTTCTATGTCCGTTTAAATGTTTTTGTGCAATTGTTCTGTTGTGAATCACGAGCTGGAAAAATTATAGCTGTGTTTACATCAAGTAGGTTTATTGTTAAAGTGTCATTGTAAGCTTAAATCTATAATGGCACTCTGCTACTTTTGCCTGAAAGTAAGGATTGGGGAGGGGGGTTAAGAAGTAGGCAGGGGAAGAGTAGAGTGGTAATAGAGTGCATGTTAAGAGCAAGGGAAGGGATGCGAGGGTGGGAGGACAGGGAACGGGAACAGGTTATCTTAGGTAATCTTGAGATGATTTCGGGGCTTTTAGTGTCCCCGCGGCCCGGTCCTCGACCAGTCCTCCACCCTCAGGAAACAGCCCGTGACAGCTGACTAACACCCAGGTACCTATTTTACTGCTAGGTAACAGGGGCATAGGGTGAAAGAAACTCTGCCCATTGTTTCTCGCCGGCAGGGATCGAACCCAGGACCACAGGATCACAAGTCCAGCGTGCTGTCCTCTCGGCTGACCGGCTCCGACCGAACAAGGACAGAGAACAGGGAATCTCGGAGAAGAGAGGAAGAGAGGAGAGGAAGAATGCCTTTGCCGTCCTCCCTCCCTCTTCTATTGTCACCCCAAGACCACTTCATCATGATTATTTTTCTGAAGTTTGTACCTACGTCCGTGTATGTGCCGAGGGGCATTGCTGGGAAGAGGGACGAGTGGGGAGGGAAAGAGAGGGGTAGGGAGGGAGGGAAAGAGAGGGGTAGGGAGGGAGGGAAAGAGAGGGGGGAGGAATAGGGAGGGAGAGAAAGAGAAGGAAGGAATGAAGGAGGGGAGGGAAGGACGTGTGGGTTATCGTGTATATGCATATTTACAGAAACTGTATTAGTCAAACTGTACTGTGCACACAATATTCTTGGGTCGTATTGGATATTTGTCTGACTGTCCAGAACAGAACACGGCGCCGCGAGCGTGTGGGGGGGGGGGGTAGCAGGGCAGGGGTGAAGGTGCGTGGGTGTGTGTAATAATCATACTCCCGTACCCACTGTGTAGGCGGTACTGGAAAAGGTAACATACTCGAGCAATCTTGGAACAAGTGACCACTTGACAGTCATCCATGCCCGTGACCCAACTACATGGTTGTCGTTATCACTTGGTCTTATTGATGATAACCCTCGTAGGAGGCTGGAGGGCCTGATATGGCTGAACATACAAGGGTTTCAGGGCCACCAGAGAAGGAATGTGACAGTAGCAGTGCTGCCACGAGTACAATGCGACGACACCCAAGACACTGGACAATGAAAAGCTGTTAGGTTTGAGGTATACACCGTTTATCTTTTTTCCATGGTAAGTGCGTGAGAGAAAACTCATCAGTAAGCAAACTCTTAGTAAGCATCGCATTTAAATGTGAACGTATTGCTTTGCCCCAAATGTGCTTGTTCGCCACCCCGATTGATTACCTCATGGGGTGGCTTTGAAGTTAGTGGTTGACACGCAGAGATGTTTGTAGTTGTCGTAATACCTTGTTTGTAATGCATTCATTTGCCAGCCATGAATTCGTAATGAAAGCATTTTTTGTTTTTGTCTGCAAAATTATCATATTTTGTGCTTTGTCTCCTTCCCCTTCCCTGGAATTGCGAATTACATAAATGTAATTACAGCAATATTGCATTCATGGAACCTTATAAAGCCATAACACATCTATAATAATAGGAAGAGGTCCACTGGGAACACCACTGCAACCCTCACAGTAATACCTAAATGCAGCACCAACAACAACAACAACAGCAGCAGCAGCCCCGCCGGCACGTAGAAGCCATATCAAAACACCAGAACATTACCACAATAATAACAAATTTAGGAAAGAGCAACGCTTCCAGCGGAATCATCGGAGTTCCCCTGGAAGTGGTAGGAGGGAGAGCGCTGGGAACGGTATGGGCGGCGGCAGCTACAATAGTTTGGCTCATAGTCTGTTGTTGGGTTACGGGCTATTCATGCCCGTGCCCAATCTGTTGTTGGTAACTCTAGGTGCTGGACGATGAGGGCATCTCTCTTCTGGGCAGACCCAGGGGCGCCGCTGAGGAGTGTCCATGAGAATACTAAGGGAAGGGGGGTGGTTGTTGTTGTTTAAGATTCAGCTACTGGAACAAAAAGTTGTAAGTAGCACGGGCTATGGTGAGCCCCGTGAAGGACTTACCTGGCACAGGAGCGGGGCTGTAACTTGTCGGGGAAGGAGGTGGGGAGGGGTGGATTGCCACCTATATATATGGAATGTTCCTCTGACGTGTGTCCACTCCTTCCCTACGTCTCATATTTATTTCCCCATCTCTCTCTTTTCTCTTTCCCTCTCACTTTTTCTTTGACTTTTCTCTTTATTTCCATCCGTCTTTCTCTCACTATTATCTTTCCCTCTTTCTATCACTGTTATATTTCCCTCTTTCTCACACTATTATCTTTCCCTCTTTCTCACACTACTATTCTTCTCTTTCTCACACTACTATTCTTCCCTCTTTCTCTCACTACTATCTTCCCTCTTTCTTTCACTACTATCTTTCCTCTTTCTTTCACTATTATCTTTTCCTCACTATTATCTTTCCCTCACTATTATCTTTCCCTCACTTTTTCTTTCCCCTCATTCTCACACTATTCTCCTGCTCTTCGTCTTGCCCTCGTGGTCCAGGGGAGAACAAGGCAATATCGTGGGCGGAGGTGCGGT
>NC_091189.1:9861034-9866034 GCF_040958095.1 Procambarus clarkii
TATTTTTGATTATATTGATTAGCTTGGCAGGGAGAAGTAAAGATTGCAAATGTTCATTCAAGATTAAAAAGAAATAAAAAAAATATAGCGCTAGCCTAATGTAGCCTGTCAATAACTTCATTGAGTTTTTTTTTATTAGTCGGTGCCAGAAATATTTTACTTAGACTTATATTTAGTAAAGGATGGTCAGGTTACGGATTGTAAGGTGAATCTTAGCCTGACTGAATTGTGAGTGTTGGTGGCAACATGTGAGGTACACCTACGGAAGTGTGTGGCGCGTGGCCGCCAGTTGACAGCTGGCAGGTGCGGCGTGCGGACGGCGACGCCGGTGCGCACGCGCTCCCTCAGCACTCCTCCGGGCACCCCGAACACCTGTTGTGGCACAGTGTCACTCTTGACGGGTGGCACCAGAGAGCACGGTGTCGAATATGATATACAGTACACGGAGGACGTTGATCCGCGGTAAGCGTTGAGTGTATGAGGGCGAACGTTGATACCACCTTGATGCCCAGTCGTGTTTGTCCAGCGCCTGGGTACACCTGTGGGCGCCATTATTATACATGTGGTATTGAGTTATTCTCGCCGGTAAAGATATTCTTATATTGACCAGGCCCACGACAAGGTCAGAATTGCTCATTGGTAGTACGAGGAATGGTGAGAGGAGCGTGTGGTGACCCAAAGTGAGACAGGATAATACATTTCCGTTTGATTTAATGTATTAATGCCATGCGTTTTAGGCATTGATTTTGAGGATCAACGTTCCCGTGGTCTCAGACCAGGCCTCCTGGTTGATGGTCTGCTCAGTCAAGCTGTTAGATGCAGCTGCGCGCAGCCTCGCCTAATAGTTTAAAAACAGTGGTCAAATGCTCCATAATCCAGTCGCCAAGCACATGACTCACAACTGATGACGTTAGAACGTTTCTTGAACGGTGCATCTCTTCCTGGGTTCAAATCTCACCCCTGAATGCTTCACCCACGTATTGCAGATACAAATATTTGCCAACAGAATCAAAACACCTAACGTATCCTAGGCCTAACTATGCATAACATTATAATATGCATTAACGTTAATTTGTATTTGATGACAGTTTTTTAACATAGTAAAAATTTACGATTGCTTGAACAACTTAGTCCGAGGATGAGTTCAGTGGGGATATATAGCTGTACAACGCAAGGTAGATTAAACTGAATTTTAAACTAGAGGTGTCACCCGTCCCATTAAGATTCAAGGTCAGGACCATCAGGATAGATTGTCTGTTCGGTTTACAATAGCTATTTCGCCATATCTCATTCGGCCTATATAAAATTACATATTCTTCGTCCATGGAGAAATATGTATAATATTCCAAATCCAATGCTTAATACGGAATATGTAGTATGTAATTTATGCACAATCTAACACACTAATGGTCACGAGTCTCCCAACAATAAGAGTACCATGCTGTAATTTTGAAGATTATATTATAATAGAAGCAGTCTCCTGTAGTGTATTTAATAAATATGACCGAAAGGGTTAGATTAATGATTCTAGGATTATTTACCTTTATATTTCTTATGTTCTTTAGACATTTAGACATCTTATATCTTATTTTTGTATATTTTATTGGGCCTAGTATAATTGTAAAATATTTTTTTTAATTTGAACCAAACCTAACAGAAACTTGACCTACCCTAAATACTGTCTAGTAGGTTAAACTAGACATAATTTAAACATTTATATTATCAATACACTATGTACAGAGAGTAATCACACTAACGTGATTGCATCGATGGGAAAATCCGTAGGAGCAGTGATGAGGTTCGAACCCACATCACGGCTCCTACGGGTTTCCTCAACATACTATAATTCATTATTTCTCACACATAAGTACTATACTAGGCATAGGAAAAGTTATGTTTGGTTATATCTTTCTTTCTCGGGCCCCTCTACAAAAATAATAGTACTAGAACGTTAATTTCTATGGGTGCAACAGTCCATATTTTGGACTACTATTCATAGTAGTTATGGGTACTATCATTTTGGATAGTTTGACAGGGTGTGCGTCTGTGTATAATAACAGTGAAAGAGGTAAATTAAGATTATTAAACTTTTTATCTCTCAGCAACCTATATTCCCCCCTTTTTTCTTAACAAATCCAAGTAACAGAGAAACTTAAAAAGACATATTAATCTTAAGAAACAGTGATGTACAATCGGATAAAGTACTATTTTGCCAGTAACAAAAACTATCGCTTTATGTTAAGCTCGGACGAAGAGGACCAGAAACAGTCCCGTTGTTTGCGAAGTGTCAAGATGTATTGTTAAAAACAACGTTCCCCCTCCCCCCTCTGAAGACCACGGCAGGATTGGCCAACGAAGCATCACAAAGCACACCCCTTTCCCTACAAGCCTTCCCATAACATACCACACTCTTCCAGCCCACTGCCCACCACACCAATCCAACCCACTGCCCACCACACCAATCCAACCCACTGCCCACCACACCAATCCAGCCCACTGCCCACCACACCAATCCAACCCACTGCCCACCACACCAATCCAGCCCACTGCCCACCACACCAATCCAGCCCACTGCCCACCACACCAATCCAACCCACTGCTTGCCATAGCTCACCTGCTCAGCACCCATCTCATTCAGTCCAATCACTCCCACTTTCCCTTCCTGTATTTATCACCGACCTTTCCTTCCCCCTTCCCTCTCCACCCGGCTTCCCCCCCCCCCCCACCCGCGCAGCCACTGTGTACTGAGACGATGGCTATGTTTGTGTGTTGCAGTGAGGAGGCTCGACTCACCACCTGGCTACACCCGGTCACCTGTGAACCCGTGCTCACCGGCCACCGGCCCCTCCCAGGTACGTACGTCCTCTACACCTCCTGCGTCATTTTTTTTAAATTACTTTTGCACCCATGTTTTTACTCTACTTTTAAGTGTTATCATTTATTTTTGTTATGCTCATGTGTTCATCTTTTGTTTAGCTACTACGCAGTTTTGCTTTTTTTTAGCTGTTCGTGTGTTTTTTGTATTGTTAAACATTATGAATATCATAGTTGTTTCTGTGCTTTATGTGTTCAGAAAGATAGAAGAGATAAAAATTATGGAATTAAGTTAAGAAACAGGGAAAGTACTCACAGAAAGGATAGAGTGAGGGAGAAAATAGGGATGGTAAGTGGTCATCATACTTCATCATTACCTTTACTTCCTACCCTAGTATTTACAGGCACAAAGGAAATGAAAGGAAAAATACAAGAGGTGGAGAGCTTTTCCCCAGTAATGGGAAAACATTTGCAGAAGCCGATAGGACTATTCCAGAGGTCGGGAAAGCCATTAAGCAACCAGAAACAGCAAGAACAAGACTGGCGGCTAATGCACGTGTCTGGGGCAAGGGCGATAGAGTAATGATTATCAGTGTCAGAAAAATATAATCAGGAATAAAAGGGGGTATGAAGTAAATGGGTAGCACCAAGGAGAACGGAGCTGAGTTGGAGAGACGAGAATAAGCACATCAGAACCAGATGATAAGAGAACGACATAGCACTGAAAGCCAAGGATTAGACTAAGCTTCTGTAGTCACCAAAACAAATAACAATAAAAACTGACGGTAACTAAGAAGTGAAAAAAACATGAGAACTCACATGGAGTGATAAAGAACTCTAAAGAACTAGCAAACTGTTCCTGAAAATTCACCACTGAACTAGATCACCCACCTAACACAGCTAAGTAGGACTAAAAGTTACTAACATTGCAGTAATAGAAGAGGGTGAAGTGGAACACGTAACAGCCAAAGTCGGAGCGATGTCATTGATATTAGGTATAATTTAATTTGTATGGTGAATGGGCAAGAATAGATGAGTGGGGGGGGGGCGAGGATAGTGAAAAGAGTACGGTAATATGAGGAAAGAATGGACAGGATGAGATAAAAAGGTAGGTAGATGTAATATACAACAGGGAAATAAAACGAGGAAGCCTACGATTAGATATTAGAAACAGAGAAGGTACAGGAAGGGATCAAGATGTACATAGGAAGAAAGGGGTAACACCAGTTGGCAACTGTGTTTATCATAGACTATAGGAAATTATCATCGAGTCTCAGTGAGTACATATTCACTCTACATGTTCGTTATGATAGACATGGCTGTGTTTGTTTTATTTGTTATATTTTAATTGTGTTTAATTTTAATTGCTAATACTGTATATGTCTTCATGTGCTATTATTCACCACATAAATTCTTTATCCTTTTGCACAAACCTTTTTTTAACACGTGCTTACTCTAATGTTTTTTTTTTGCATGAGGCAAAAGTTGATTAGTAGGTAAAATTAATATTTTGATAATTTGCATGATGTTTTTGCAGGTTCTCAGCATTAGGTTCAATGACTGAGTATGGTTTCCTGTTTGAGGCTATTGTTGGGAGGAAGAAATGGTAGTGGGAGGATGCGATTATAGGAGGCAATAAGAGGGTGATGAGTGAGGAAACTGTGGAGGAAGTAGTAGGATTCAAGTCAGCAGCAACAGGATTTAGTAAGAGGCAGCATGACACGGACATAACGGCGGGCTGCGGAGCAGTGGGTGCGAGGGTGGTGGTGGTGGCGGCATTAGTTTCACTTATCGCATTACCGATCACGCCAGAAGCCCTGCAAATATTACTTAAGTCCTATCGTGTTCTCTATTACTTGCACACACACACACACACGTACACACTGCGGGAAAACAGCTATGTGGCGCAAATATACGAAAAAGGGTAAAGACAAGAACCGTTAGACTGCAGGCCGGTATCAGTGACGCGCATCACCTGCAAGTTACTAGAGACTAATCCCAAGCTGACTAGTACAATATTTACAGCAGCTCAACTTTGTCTCTAAAACCTGCAAGGAAAATCCTACTCGACAAACGTATTCCACTTATAGATGAGATCAGCGATTATTAGCTATGTTGTGTGTGTGTGTGTGTGTATATATATATAATATATATATATATATATAATATATATATATATATATAAT
>NC_091189.1:9868534-9978534 GCF_040958095.1 Procambarus clarkii
GTACTCACTGAGACTCGATGATAATTTCCTATAGTCTATGATAAACACAGTTGCCAACTGGTGTTACCCCTTTCTTCCTATGTACATCTTGATCCCTTCCTGTACCTTCTCTGTTTCTAATATCTAATCGTAGGCTTCCTCGTTTTATTTCCCTGTTGTATATTACATCTACCTACCTTTTTTATCTCATCCTGTCCATTCTTTCCTCATATTACCGTACTCTTTTCACTATCCTCGCCCCCCCCCCACTCATCTATTCTTGCCCATTCACCATACAAATTAAATTATACCTAATATCAATGACATCGCTCCGACTTTGGCTGTTACGTGTTCCACTTCACCCTCTTCTATTACTGCAATGTTAGTAACTTTTAGTCCTACTTAGCTGTGTTAGGTGGGTGATCTAGTTCAGTGGTGAATTTTCAGGAACAGTTTGCTAGTTCTTTAGAGTTCTTTATCACTCCATGTGAGTTCTCATGTTTTTTTCACTTCTTAGTTACCGTCAGTTTTTATTGTTATTTGTTTTGGTGACTACAGAAGCTTAGTCTAATCCTTGGCTTTCAGTGCTATGTCGTTCTCTTATCATCTGGTTCTGATGTGCTTATTCTCGTCTCTCCAACTCAGCTCCGTTCTCCTTGGTGCTACCCCATTTACTTCATACCCCCTTTTATTCCTGATTATATTTTTCTGACACTGATAATCATTACTCTATCGCCCTTGCCCCAGACACGTGCATTTAGCCGCCAGTCTTGTTCTTGCTGTTTCTGGTTGCTTAATGGCTTTCCCGACCTCTGGAATAGTCCTATCGGCTTCTGCAAATGTTTTCCCATTACTGGGGAAAAGCTCTCCACCTCTTGTATTTTTTCCTTTCATTTCCTTTGTGCCTGTAAATACTAGGGTAGGAAGTAAAGGTAATGATGAAGTATGATGACCACTTACCATCCCTATTTTCTCCCTCACTCTATCCTTTCTGTGAGTACTTTCCCTGTTTCTTAACTTAATTCCATAATTTTTATCTCTTCTATCTTTCTGAACACATAAAGCACAGAAACAACTATGATATTCATAATGTTTAACAATACAAAAAACACACGAACAGCTAAAAAAAAAGCAAAAACTGCGTAGTAGCTAAACAAAAGGATGAACACATGAGCATAACAAAAATAAATGATAACACTTAAAAGTAGAGTAAAAACATGGGTGCAAAAGTAATTTAAAAAAAATGACGCAGGAGGTGTAGAGGACGTACGTACCTGGGAGGGGCCGGTGGCCGGTGAGCACGGGTTCACAGGTGACCGGGTGTAGCCAGGTGGTGAGTCGAGCCTCCTCACTGCAACACACAAACATAGCCATCGTCTCAGTACACAGTGGCTGCGCGGGTGGGGGGGGGGGGGAAGCCGGGTGGAGAGGGAGAGGGGGGAAGGAAAGGTCGGTGATAAATACAGGAAGGGAAAGTGGGAGTGATTGGACTGAATGAGATGGGTGCTGAGCAGGTGAGCTATGGCAAGCAGTGGGTTGGATTGGTGTGGTGGGCAGTGGGCTGGATTGGTGTGGTGGGCAGTGGGCTGGATTGGTGTGGTGGGCAGTGGGTTGGATTGGTGTGGTGGGCAGTGGGCTGGATTGGTGTGGTGGGCAGTGGGTTGGATTGGTGTGGTGGGCAGTGGGTTGGATTGGTGTGGTGGGCAGTGGGCTGGAAGAGTGTGGTATGTTATGGGAAGGCTTGTAGGGAAAGGGGTGTGCTTTGTGATGCTTCGTTGGCCAATCCTGCCGTGGTCTTCAGAGGGGGGAGGGGGAACGTTGTTTTAACAATACATCTTGACACTTCGCAAACAACGGGACTGTTTCTGGTCCTCTTCGTCCGAGCTTAACATAAAGCGATAGTTTTTGTTACTGGCAAAATAGTACTTTATCCGATTGTACATCACTGTTTCTTAAGATTAATATGTCTTTTTAAGTTTCTCTGTTACTTGGATTTGTTAAGAAAAAAGGGGGGGAATATAGGTTGCTGAGAGATAAAAAGTTTAATAATCTTAATTTACCTCTTTCACTGTTATTATACACAGACGCACACCCTGTCAAACTATCCAAAAATGATAGTACCCATAACTACTATGAATAGTAGTCCAAAATATGGACTGTTGCACCCATAGAAATTAACGTTCTAGTACTATTATTTTTGTAGAGGGGCCCGAGAAAGAAAGATATAACCAAACATAACTTTTCCTATGCCTAGTATAGTACTTATGTGTGAGAAATAATGAATTATAGTATGTTGAGGAAACCCGTAGGAGCCGTGATGTGGGTTCGAACCCTCATCACTGCTCCTACGGATTTTCCCATCGATGCAATCACGTTAGTGTGATTACTCTCTGTACATAGTGTATTGATAATATAAATGTTTAAATTATGTCTAGTTTAACCTACTAGACAGTATTTAGGGTAGGTCAAGTTTCTGTTAGGTTTGGTTCAAATTAAAAAAAATATTTTACAATTATACTAGGCCCAATAAAATATACAAAAATAAGATATAAGATGTCTAAATGTCTAAAGAACATAAGAAATATAAAGGTAAATAATCCTAGAATCATTAATCTAACCCTTTCGGTCATATTTATTAAATACACTACAGGAGACTGCTTCTATTATATATATAATCTTCAAAATTACAGCATGGTACTCTTATTGTTGGGAGACTCGTGACCATTAGTGTGTTAGATTGTGCATAAATTACATACTACATATTCCGTATTAAGCATTGGATTTGGAATATTATACATATTTCTCCATGGACGAAGAATATGTAATTTTATATAGGCCGAATGAGATATGGCGAAATAGCTATTGTAAACCGAACAGACAATCTATCCTGATGGTCCTGACCTTGAATCTTAATGGGACGGGGTGACACCTCTAGTTTAAAATTCAGTTTAATCTACCTTGCGTTGTACAGCTATATATCCCCACTGAACTCATCCTCGGACTAAGTTGTTCAAGCAATCGTAAATTTTTACTATGTTAAAAAAACTGTCATCAAATACAAATTAACGTTAATGCATATTATAATGTTATGCATAGTTAGGCCTAGGATACGTTAGGTGTTTTGATTCTGTTGGCAAATATTTGTATCTGCAATACGTGGGTGAAGCATTCAGGGGTGAGATTTGAACCCAGGAAGAGATGCACCGTTCAAGAAACGTTCTAACGTCATCAGTTGTGAGTCATGTGCTTGGCGACTGGATTATGGAGCATTTGACCACTGTTTTTAAACTATTAGGCGAGGCTGCGCGCAGCTGCATCTAACAGCTTGACTGAGCAGACCATCAACCAGGAGGCCTGGTCTGAGACCACGGGAACGTTGATCCTCAAAATCAATGCCTAAAACGCATGGCATTAATACATTAAATCAAACGGAAATGTATTATCCTGTCTCACTTTGGGTCACCCACACGCTCCTCTCACCATTCCTCGTACTACCAATGAGCAATTCTGACCTTGTCGTGGGCCTGGTCAATATAAGAATATCTTTACCGGCGAGAATAACTCAATACCACATGTATAATAATGGCGCCCACAGGTGTACCCAGGCGCTGGACAAACACGACTGGGCATCAAGG
Source organism: Procambarus clarkii (assembly GCF_040958095.1). Classification (NCBI taxonomy): domain Eukaryota; kingdom Metazoa; phylum Arthropoda; class Malacostraca; order Decapoda; family Cambaridae; genus Procambarus; species Procambarus clarkii. Next base: position 9,872,149 of record NC_091189.1, read on the forward strand.
GGGTATCAACGTTCGCCCTCATACACTCAACGCTTACCGCGGATCAACGTCCTCCGTGTACCTGTATATCATATTCGACACCGTGCTCTCTGGTGCCACCCGTCAAGAGGTGACACTGTGCCACAACAGGTGTTCGGGGTGCCCGGAGGAGTGACTGAGGGAGCGCGTGCGCACCGGCGTCGCCGTCCGCACGCCGCACCTGCCAGCTGTCAACTGGCGGCCACGCGCCACACACTTCCGTAGGTGTACCTCACATTGTTGCCAACCAACACTCACAATTCAGTCAGGCTAAGATTCACCTTACAATCCCGTAACCTGACCATCCTTTACTAAAATATAAGTCTAAGTAAAATATTTCTGGCACCGAACTAATAAAAAAAAACTCAATGAAGTTATTGACAGGCTACATTAGGCTAGCGCTATATTTTTTTTATTTCTTTTTAATCTTGAATGAACATTTGCAATCTTTACTTCTCCCTGCCAAGCTAATCAATATAATCAAAAATATTCTGTACAACAAGGGGTTAAAATTTCGTTTCCGTGACTATAAGTAGTTATGGGGTGAGGCGTGAGGCCAGCAGGACGTGGCATCAGTGGGAAAGAGGGGAAGTCTGGGACGCTAGCATTTTCCCCTCACACCGGTATCCTCAGGTATACACACTCTTCCTCATTGGCAGCTATATTTACTTCTTATATACATTAAACAGTGACGTCCACGCCGGGATTTCTTATCGGTGTGAACCTAGCAATAGCTCTTGAAACGTTAAATACATAAATCTGTCAGCCGATATTATCACGTCAACAAAAACACGTTGAATTTCCAAGTATATATATACTCCAACAGACACTATACGAACGGTTCTCACACACACACACACACACACACACACACACACACACACACACACACACACACACACACACACACACACACAAAGCAGTATTGTGGAGTAGTGAGAGGGATAATGTCCTGTGGTGACCTGTGCGCAGACGCCTATTTCTTTTTTTTTTTTTACTAACACATTTCGGTACATGTGCATTTGTGCAGCTCCCCTAGACTATATGAAGGAGGAGTACAGCGTGTGATTTTTCGCATCTACGTGATGCTAAAAATCCCCACATTCACAGGATGGTTAGTCATATGAAAGCATGCGCAGACGCCCAGCGCGGGAAGGTGGCCACCAGCTGCCGGGAGTTCCACATACCTTCGTCCAGTCTGCAACGCATCGTTCACTTGGACGGCCAGCGGCAGGTGTTTGTCCAATGCCCAGCCTGAGAATATTAGCAAATGTTCTTGTTGTCCTCAGAATCGTCGAGGTGTATCGGGTATAGTGATGACCATTCCGATAATGTCCGAAATACTATAATACTGCCCGAAACGCTGCGCGTATTAGTGGCTTTACAAGATTGTAATTACTATCCTATGTATCCTCACAATCCCAATGTACCTTCTTGTATATATATAAATAAATAAATAAATAATGTCATCGAAGAGTTATTAGTCTGCGCATGTCAATAACATGGAACAATTACATGTTAGCGCCGAGCAAGAGTTCAATTTAACTCTGACGACTATGATATTATCTACTTTATAACAAAATATTATTTTTTTCTTAGTTATTATCATATTTTTGTTAATTTATTTATATGATTGAAAAATGGCAGAGAAAGTGAAACACACAAATTAAATCTTCCATGTCTAGTGAGCAGAGATGAAATATAACCTATCTAATAAATTAAATATAGTTTGTTGACCTTTATTCCGCTAGATCACAGTTGGCTACAACATCACCCCTGTACCTAACATGATTGTAGCTTATCATACACCAAGTTTATACCAAATATAACATAATAAAGCTAAAATCATTAAATACGAGTTTTAAGAACAACAATCCTATCCCTATTAAACCCTAGATTTATTATGTTCTTGACCAACGTTAAAAGTCAATGTACCATTAAATTTTACTCTGGATTGCAATAAATTTGCGTGTGCCCATTTTAGTATACGTTAAGACTTTGCATTCCAAAACAGAACGAAATTAGTCGTTTCCAAAGCTATTATACCTAAAAAAAAAAATTATGAATTATATTGTGACATTTTCCACTTCACTTACTCTCAGTGGCGCCTTGCTAGATGACTCGACAATATCGTATGCCCGAGAATGTGCAAATGCTCGTAATACTGTAATCACCGATTGTCCCACTGTGTTTTCCTTGATTTGATATTAGCTATAACTATATCACATAATCGAATATGTGCATATGCTCTGAACACTGTCATCGTCGACTTCCCAACCATGTTTCTTGATATGATTGTTCTGACAACTACGTCACACCTATGTTCCGATACTCTAAATCGGCGTTCTCACTTTATGTCTCTTAATTAGATGGTTCGGATGCCTTGTGCTATCATCTCCCTGCATGACACAGTGGTTCCTTGGCTGTGGTCGCTGGTCAGGTCACTCACCCCCCCCCCCCCACCACCCCTCCCCTTCATCCTTCCAACCTCCACCTCTGGTTCTCCTGCTTGTAGGCCTAGAGCGGATGCAACGGTTGAGGAATTCACAGACAGATAGACAAAATAAAGAAAAGACTCTTCAATCTTGCAAACCCAATCCCAGATATTATCTTGTTTGAAGGCTTCAGTCTACTCAGTTTTAAGATGAAGATTAGCAAACAATATTCTTAATCCAGGATATCAACAAGGAAGTAACCAAGGTCCAGACTCTTGGAATTCCATATTTATAAAGAAATGTAAAGTACCAGTAGCACATACGAGTGTTCATTGTAGATAGAAAACAAGATTGGATACATGGAACATACCAGAACCATTTAAATCAGTAGCTACAGCTCTCCTGCACATGGAAGGTGGCAAAGCATTGCTTAAAATTATAGACCAGTTACATAAACATCACACATAGCAAAAGCTTTGAAAGAGTGATTAGGCGTCACATCTTCAGTTTTATGTTGAACAATGACCGCCACAACCCAGGTCAACATCAATTTAAAGCGGGAAGGTCATGCCTTTCGCAGCTACTCAACCACTATGACAAAATCACTGACACATTAATAGAAAAACATAATGCTGATGTGGTATACACGAACTTTGCAAAGGCATTTGATAAATGTGACCATAAAATGACAGCCCATAAAATTAGATCAATATGATAACAGGTAAAGTAGGGCGATTGATATGGAATTTCCTGTAAAACAGAATACAAAGAGCAACAGTAAATCAAACAAAATCTAGTCCAAGTACATCAAAAAACTCTGTACCTCTGGGCACAGTCCTTGCTTTTTCTCATTCTCCTATCAGATATTGACAAAAGTACAAATCACGGCTTCATTTCAGATGATACACAAATCAACATGAAAATTACCTATGTAGAAGACATTGCAAAAACTACAAAATGATATTAATAATATTAAAGCCTTCGATTTCGCAACGGAAAATAACACGTGGTTTAACTGATAAATTCCAGGTACTCAGGTATGGGTAAATGAAGAAATTAAACGAAATTCAGGATATAAGACACGATCAGACCTACTCATAGAAAGCAACATGTAAAGTATCTGAGAATAATGATGCCTTACGACCTAACGTTCAATGAACATAAACAGACAAATATAACACCGGCCAACAAAATGATAGGATAGGAACCTTCAAATCCAGGATTTTCAATCCTTTTTTTTCAACCTTTCATCACAGTGCTCATACTATTCAAATCACTGGTGCTGTCACACCTTGAATACTGCTCGATACTCACTTCCTCCTTCAGAGCAGGAGAGATGGCTGAAATAGATGGAATACAGAAAACATATACGGTGCGCACAGACATGATTTATTAAAGCACCTAAAATACAGGAACTGTCTTTAAGCTCTCAAGATATACCCTATAGAAAGGAGACGAAAGAGATATCATCTAATATATACATGGAAAACTGGAAGAATAGATCCTAGATTTGCAAAGTAAAATAAGAACATACTGGAGCGAACGATATGAAAAGAGATGCAGAATAGATCCAGTGAAGAGTGGAGGTGCCATAGGCACAATGAGAGAACACAGTATGAATATAAGTGATCCACAGCTGTTCAATATTCTCCTAGCTCCACGTTGACCAACAATTACAAATTTTTAAATTAAAGCTATTGGTTTCAAGGTTACGGTTACTCGATTCTAAGTTGAAGCTACTGGACTGGAAGTGATAATTGCTGGAATCGCAGTCGTGTTACTGGAATTTAATTTACCATTTCTGGATTCTAAAATATACAGAAACTATAGTTAAATTCCAAGCTGACAACATCGAACTGAATACTATCATCATTGTATTCCAAACATCCACCACTGTTCATAACTAGATTCCAAGAGATTATAAATAGGTGTTTCCATTTCGCATAAAAACAAAATTGCACCCTAAAATATGATGCCATTTTGTGCCTATAATCTTACAAGCGAACCTCGTACGATATAACAAGCAGAAGTTCTTTATACTGTCTCTGTGGCTCATTTGGGTACTCAGTTATCACCTGTGTCCCCATGTGCTAAATAAACTGTTATAGACTTTCTTTATCTATCCTATCAATTCCTCTGAGAACCTTGAATGTGGTTATCATATCTCCTCTAACTCTTCTTTCTTTCAGCGAAATGAGGTTTAGTTCCCGTAGTCTCTCCTCGTAGCTCATACCCCTCAGCTTGGGTTCGTCTGGTGATATACCTTTGAGCCTTCTCCAAATTAGTCTTGTGCTTGACTAGATAGAGACTCCATGCTGAAGCTGCATACTCCAGGGTTGGTCTGATATATGTGGAATACAAGATTCTGAATTATTCCTTTCACAGTTTTCTAAAGGCAGCTTTTATGTTAGCCAACCTAGCATATGCCGCTGATGATAACCTCTTGATGTGGGTTTCAGGAGGCAGGTCTGGCGTGATATCAACTCCCAGTTCTTTCTCTTTCCCCTGATTCTTGAAGGATTTCATCTTTCAATGGTATCTTGTATCTGGTCTCCTGCTCCATACACCTGCCTTCATTATGTGCGTGCGTATGTACTCACCTAGTTGTGCGTGCGGGGGTTGAGCTTTGGCTCGCGCGCGCGCGCGCGCGTGTGTGTGTGTGTGTGTGTGTGTGTGTGTGTGTGTGTGTGTGTGTGTGTGTGTGTGTGTGTGTGTGTGTGTGCGTGTGTGTGTGTGTGTGTGCGTGTGTGTGTGTGTGTGTGTGTGTGTGTGTGTGTGTGTGTGTGTGTGTGCGTGTGTGTGTGTGTGTGTGTGTGTGTGCGTGCGTGCGTGTGTGTGTGTGTGTGTGTGCGTGTGTGTGTGTGTGTGTGTGTGTGTGTGTGTGCGTGTGTGTGTGTGTGTGTGTGTGTGCGTGTGTGTGTGTGTGTGCGTGTGTGTGCGTGTGTGTGTGTGTGTGTGTGTGTGTGTGTGCGTGTGTGTGTGTGTGTGTGTGTGTGTGCGTGTGTGTGTGTGTGTGCGTGCGTGCGTGCGTGTGTGTGTGTGTGTGTGTGCGTGCGTGCGTGTGTGTGTGTGTGTGTGTGCGTGTGTGTGTGTGTGTGTGTGTGTGTGTGTGTGTGTGTGTGTGTGTGTGTGTGTGTGTGTGTGTGTGTGTGTGTGTGTGTGTGTGTGTGTGTGTGTGTGTGTGCGTGTGTGTGTGTGTGTGTGTGTGTGTGCGTGCGTGCGTGCGTGTGTGTGTGTGTGTGTGTGCGTGTGTGTGTGTGTGTGTGTGTGTGCGTGTGTGTGTGTGTGTGCGTGTGTGTGTGTGTGTGTGTGTGTGTGTGTGTGTGTGTGTGTGTGTGTGTGTGTGTGTGTGTGTGTGTGTGTGCGTGCGTGCGTGTGTGTGTGTGTGTGTGCGTGTGTGTGCGTGTGTGTGCGTGTTTGCAAGCCTGCTAACAAGACTGACAAATACAATTACTGGCAAAGCTCAGAAACATCATAGGAGGTCAGTCTCTTCTCTGTCGACGCGTGGCGTGTCTCATGGCACCTATTTGTTGGTTTGCTTCTTTACAACTTTAATATTTTATTGCAAGCGTTTTTACTTTTCACGTTTAATTTGTTGCGAATAGTTTTTGCATTTATTTTAGCTACATTTTAAATCCTTTATTATTACGCAAGTCTCGTTGACTTCTTATTAAGAGCTGGAGAGGAGCGTGGGAAAATTCTTGCTCCATAAAGTGTGCTTCTTTACTTGGTCCCAGCACCCCGGAGGTGCGCGTTGTGGGGCAACAAGGAAACACTGTTTTGTGCCCATTTCCGGTTACGTTGACCCGGGGAGGGTGGGGGGGTGGCCTTGCAGCTCGACTAGTTCCTTCATTCTCCGAACACTAATTGCCACAGTTAACACAGTATTTATGGTGAACTGTGAGGCAAGGTATGTGTGTGTGACGTACGGGGCACCAGCTCATCATTCTGGTATTTATCATACAGTGTGTCTTAAGGGTTGACTGTGAGAACACCAGCCTGTTGCTCCAGGGATGCCAGAGGTGGCGCTGCTTCATGTTGCTTAAGATGCATCAGGCTCATCTCCCCTCTTCCAAATCTTAATATTATATTCAGCAAAAATATTGATGTAGTTTATACGCTTTCTCTCTTCTGGTTTCTTTTACAAATATTTCAGCACATTAATTATATTTTTGCTGATAATATATATGTACTCCATGTAAGGTATAAGGTGGGTTTAATTGTCTTCGGAACCATTCAAACACGCCCACACAGGGGGGTCTGGTAGCTGAGCGGACAGCGCGCAGGACTCGTAATTCTGTGGCTCTGGTTCGATTCCCGGACCAGGCAGAAACAAATGGGCAAAGTTTCTTTCACCCTGATGCCACCTGTTACCTAGCATTAAATAGGTACCTGGGAGTTAGACAGCTGTTACGGAGCTTCGTCCTGTGTGTGTGTGTGTGTGTGTGTGTGTGTGTGTGTGTGTGTGTGTGTGTGTGTGTGTGTGTGTGTGTGTGTGTGTGTGTGTGTGTGTGTGTGTATGTGTGTGTGTAAAAAAAATAGTAGTTAGTTACAGTTGATTGACAGTTGAGAGGGGGGCCGAAAGAGCAGAGCTCAACCCCCGCAAGAACAACTAGGTGAATACACACACACACACACACGTTATTGAACATAACCGAAATAGCTAGATTATTAACTTTAGTCTGAATCTTCTCTATTTATCTTAAGTTGTATCTCTCAACATCCTTGGAGGCATAGAGGAATTGGATGCAAATTAGCAGCAGCTACAATATATCTAACTATGTAGAATGAGAATGATGGGGAAGTAAGGTGCACTCATGTCGATGTTGATGGGGTAGTAGGAGAGGTGGGTGTGAGCTAGATATTCTGTTTTGGTCTTGAGAATGGTATGATGTACTTAAATGTAAGTTGGCTGTTGATAGTTGAGTGGGTGTTTGATGCCTCTGTTTTCATGTCTGGTCTGGTTGTGTAAAAATTATGTATATTTTTTATTTAACATTTTGTTTGTGCATTCGCAGGTACCTATAAAGAGATGTTGCTGTCTTGCATATATATTGATATCGTTAGGAGTGCTCCCAACAATTCTTGCTCAATAAGACCATCAACATGCTCATGAGGAACTCTCCCAACACCATGTGAAACGACTTTAAAGCAACTGATGAGTATGACATGCTCACTTGTTGTGTGGCAGCCCCAATGCTCTCCATATATAGGCAAGACAACATCTCACAGATCAGTTTATTTCATGTATATATGACAGTAAACGTAAATATTTTATATTGCCTTAAAGACATTATATATATATATATATATATATATATATATATATATATATATATATATATATATATATATATATATATATATATATATATATATATTATATTCCAAGGTTTTCGACTTTGTATGTACGTACCCAGGTTGCTCCAGTTTTTACACGTTCTAAGGCTACTCTAATATACATATGTTCCGAAGCTTTTCTATTGTATAAATTAATTTTGGAACATACACGCAGTAGAGAAACTTCAGAACTTATTAACACTAGACTAGCGTAACCTTGGAACATATTAACACTATAGCAACCTTGGAACATTTTAACACTAGAGCAACCTTGGAACATATAAACGCTAGAGCAACCTTGGAACATATTAACACTAGAGCAACTTTGGAACATATTAACACTAGAGCAACCTTGGAACATATTAAATTAGAGCAACCTTGGAACATATAAACACTAGAGCAACCTTGGAACATAGAGCACCGTTGTTAGAGAGTTCGCTGCCCCTGTCGATCAGTTTATGAGGGTTCAGGTCTGTGAGTGATCAAACAACATTTCAACTTTTTATAACTATAAATATACTATTCGGCTTCACTTAAGATATTTTCATGTTAATTAAAGATTCTGAAATAAATCTTATATGTTTACCTTTCCTGTGACATATAAGTTATTACCGTTTATTAACATCTATGGAGGTTTTTAACATTATAATTCGGGCGCTCGTTGCTCCGAACATGATTGCACATTTCTGGAGTACCTTACATGCCTTAATCCAACTATTATATATTGTAGGGTCGTACTTCAAAACAGCATCATTAGGCTACGAAAGAGTGTGTGTGTGGGGGGGGGACATAAATGTGTGTATTGGTACCGATCAACAAACTCTGGTCAACTTATCGTTACTCAAAAGGCAGTAGTCACGATACTTACTTGATAAAAAAGATCCGTCCGTCCCGAGTGACACCGAAGCTCCATGGATGAGGAAGTTCCTTCTGCAGGAGCTCAGCGGCCATAGTCCTTCACCCCGGGTGTGCTGTAATCCTTCTACGCCGCAGTCTTCCCGCGCTGCAGGGTCTCTATACGCCGTACCCTACTTTGTACAAATTGCAGTCCTTCACTATAAAGTCTCACTACAGTATTAGCTCACTTGAGTCCTCTCACATTACCTTTCTTGAATTCCCGAGCGTTTCTCAACAAAAAAATGTCCTGTCACTCTTGCGTGGGGAGTTGACACTATTTACTGATTGTCCTTAACACGTGTTATCTGGTATTGCCAGATATCTTATAACCATACCACAAAACTACGTCTTGTAATTAATATTTTCAGTCATCTTTTAATCATTTTTCCACACGCTGTTTAACACTGAATGGATCTTTTCATCTGCAAGTCATTTCCAAGTTTTATCAACAGCCACCTTGTCATTACTTCTTCTAAACTGTTCATATTTCCAATTTTTCTTCCACATTTTCCAGTTTGTCACAAACCATTATTTCATCACAGCCGTCACTAGTATTATAGACAGCCCCAGTCTGAGGTCGTCACACACCTGTTACTTTACCGCCTCATCAGACACTCGACGGATACATATGGATATCAGAAGCCATAATTTGCATATATGGCAAACCAAGCGGGCCATAGCACTGGTCCTACGATACGCCACTTCTCCTGAGAAGGGATGTTCACCTTGCGCGCCTTCCTACGCCTCCTTCTCTGCCCTACACACTGCTACCACCTCGTGAATATACCCAGCTTCCCACGGCAACAAGGCCCTTCAACACCATCGCCTTCTCCCAGGCCAGCATTCCTGTACGCGCCACACAAACACTGCCGCAGCGTGGAGAGCATGTGTGAGGGTCACACGCGGCCAGGCCCCGACGCTACTATGGCCAGGTACACCAAAACGTGTGAGCTTTGAACTGAGATGTTTGGCAGGAGAGGCTGCGAAGGGTACGATAATTCTCGTTTTTTCACCATCTCGCTCTGAGAGAAACACACCTTGTAACATAAAATGAGGTCCATTAAAAATATAATTACGCTTAAATGACATCATCCTGTAATATATTTACATATAAAAGAACAGTGTGTTGAAACGTTTGCGTAGAAACGTAGTCATCGTTTGCCCGAAACTGTGTGCGCATTAGTGGCTTCAGGCATAGTAGGTCTATCTTGAACTCCAACATTCTGTTTGTAACTCATTTTGAATGTATAGTACTTTCACCTGAATAAACATTATCATTATCAAACACATATCGCTCTATGCATCAATATATATACATATAGTTCCAAGACCCCTTATTAGTAGCCCAACAGCATAAAAAGAAATGACTTATTTATACAAATTATTTGAAAACAATCATCTATTTACATACTAAGTAGAAAAATGGAGTTGAAGGGCGACTGTGAGCTATACTTTAGGTTACCATTGGCGTGAGTGATGGCACAACAGAGATGCTGCCCGGGTACTTGGCAACTGTGGGCGGTGGTGGGGCCGTGCCCGCAGGTCGGGGGCGGGGTCTTCCGCTCCCCCCTACCCACAACCCACTACCCAAACATCACCTCATACCAAGGGAACACTTCCGCTAGAATTTTAGGCGACATATTTATAATAACAATCCCATCAGCGAGTGGCGATTAATACTGCAGAATTAGGCACATAAATCACCTGGTCCAATTAAAACGCTCTCACCAAAAAAAATTCACCATTCGAGAGCATGTAGCCAGGGCCATATCCTCCCCCTCTATGATTTAACCGTTCACTGCGAAACACCCGGCGGCTCGTGGCCTGGGCAGGTGTTTCCCTTTTGCAGGTACCATAATATTGATCCCATGCACACCTGCCACAGTTATTACGCGCCTCGACACGCGCCCGGTCTCCACTATTTCAAACGCTAACGTGTCGTCGCCAATTTAAAATGCCCGCCAATCATGCCACGGCATTTGGTGGAGATTTGATGTCGGTTACAAGGCACTATATAAGGTCACATATTGTTACACTCCCTTATTAACTATTTATTACCACCTATATAGCACCTAAAGCAAGTAGTTTTTTACGTTTAATGTAATAAAGACGGACAGCAGAGTCATTCTCGTTGGTTTGTGAGTGTATGTTTTTACTTAACAGTGCTTACCTAACAGTCACTACGGGAGGCGAGGTCTCCCTCATTATACCCCGGCTACTAGGCTTGTTGTACCTGTCGCGAGCACACGTGTGCGCGCGCGCGCGCGTATGTGTGTGTGTGGGGGGGGGGGGTGTTGTGTGTGTGTGCGTGATGGGAAACATTAGGTAATCTCTTTAGGTATGGCTAGACGGGGCAGGTCTCAGGTGAATAGTGGTGGACGATGCCCACTCTGTCAAGCACCCTTCGCAACGCACTCCTTTAGAAATCTGAATTTCTAAAGGAGTCGTTTAGGACCTTGTATACTCCAGGTAATAGACCAGTTATGTTATATTTGTTCTGTTTGCGCTATGCAACGCTATGCGTATTAGTGAGACCGATAACATGGGGTTTCCAGTTTGATGATTACGCTCAATACGCTCCCCTGCTGCAGGTTGAACGATCTGAAAGCGGCAGAACATGTATAACTTACGGATTTTTCAAGATACAAAGTCGACTTTCTTTGTAGTTCGTTTTAGTGTGCACATTAGAGTAATTGTAGTGGTCATAGTGTTTACTTGTGTCTGCAAAATAGCTGTTGGGGTACCTGAGAGGCCGATCTACAGCTTTAAGGGAAAATTTTCTTTGTTATATAAAAGCTCGTTGTTAAAGGTGTCGACTGTGAAGGGTTGTAAGCGTTGTACCACTCACAGGCACTGAAAACACTGAGAGTTGAATTTTTACTATATGCAATGTTCTAACTTAAGATGGATAGTTGAGTTACATACTATTTAATTAAATTGTACATTTTATTAATCTACTGTGTAGGTACAGGGATAATAAGATCTGTTACATCCCGTTATACCTCTACGGTGTACGTCCGACACTTTTCAGAATATATCAGTAATTTGTCCTTTTTTTTAGCGGACTCATCATCAATAGCCAATTAACTCTGGAAGGTTTGTTAACAAAATAGTTTGAGTTCATTGAAAGTTTCTGCTGATGGCCTGGGAAGCTTTTAATTTCAGTGTTCAAGGTTGGAAGAGAGGAGGGAGGGAGTCAGTATCACTGACTCCACACTACGTGTTGTTCCTGTGTAGGTACTGTATTGCCTCTCTTGTTGGGAGCTGTTCACGTAGCCTCTACTGCTTCTATTGTGACCGCTGATGCTAGTTATGTATATGCTGCTGGAAGGTAGCTGCTTACTGCTCAGAGAAGGTAGTTAACGTCAGGTTGCTATGGAGGTAGGGGAAAGGTTCGCAATTTCCATCTCTTCTTGATTCTGGTGTGGTAATTGCTAATCCTCACTTTAAACTCTGTTGGACTATAAGGGCTACTGTGCCTGAGGTGGTCCACTCCCACTAGACGGCAGCATCCCGGAACTAAGGAGTGACCACTTGTTTTCTTATCAGCTGATGTCATGACCTGCGACCTCAAAGGTACAGCTGACAGTAGACGCAGCTTCAGTCAGGCTGCCATGGGAAATGGATTGGCAGGGAGATCCAGAGGGCGGAGGACGAGGGAATAGCGACAACCTTCTTTCTAAGGAGGTTGTCGCTATTGTTGTCTGGCACCTGTTTCCCTGAACACCTACTGATTGGCAGGTGGCAGCGCGTCGAGATGTCAGCTGGAGCGAACATTGTGTAAAGATGGCCCACATCTGTGAGTCCCGCAGGTGCACGAAACCACGTCTAACTGTCCAACCCGTAATTGGTTTGGTGTTGAGCTTAACGCCTATTAACCTATGGGAGGTTATTAAGGCAACAACAACAGCTTACTGGCCAATCAGCAAGTATACCTTAGTCTTGAACATTGTCCAGGACTAAAGTATACTGTCAGTGTATACCACGAAGCAGGTTACACCTCTCAGTGTATATATATCCGTCACACTGAATGTCAGATGCACGTCAATGTGACTAGAACTCTCCTCTGATCTGTAATAATAATAATAATAATAATAATAATAATAATAATAATAAGGTTCCATACACTTTACAATAATACTACTGTCTTGTGCAGTACCTTATAATGTTAATAATAATAAATTTATCTGGAAAATATTCAGAAGAACATGATACAATAAGTTAGTTTAGTTCATTTATTATGCACCCCATACCCATCTTGTGGACGGTAGTAGAAAGGGTTACAGAGGCACATAATGGGCTCAGGGACTTAACTCCATAATTCATTTAGTCCTGAACCTAAATAACACTTCAGAACAATTAATTCACGATTCAGTTTTTTTTTTAAGATTTAAATAGTTAGCCATTTTTTTAGTTTTTGTTTTCTTTTAAAACTTTAGATTTCCAGAAGAGAAAATGTTTGATGGAAGACTATTTTAAAATTGGCAGCTCCGAAGCGTATTCTGAAGGTTTCTACAAGAGAAACCTTTTGATGGGCAATAATTTTAAAGTTGTCAGTTCCGAAGCTTATACCTAAGTTTACCTGAGAGCCAATATTTAGTGTCCTTGAAGGAGACAGGAATCCGGTGACCTGTGAAAGGTCTCGTTATTCATATGGGGCCATTCCATGGGTTTATATATGGGTTACTTACACTATTCGGAATAAAATCTCATTTTAACTATCCAACATCGTCCCTTGTTGAGATTAAAGTTCTTGTCCCTTGACGTAACAAGGGGCAAGGAATTGACGTAATAAAGGAAACATTACAGACCTTAAAAAAATTGTCTGTATTCTTCTAATTTGTTAAGTATTTTAAAGATTCCGATGAGGCTATCGCTGATATATCTTGTTTCCAGAGTTATTATTCCTGAGACCTTCTGCCTTTGTTTCTATAACAGCCGACAGGGTTTCCCCCTTTTCTCCCTGTCGGGGACAGGAAGCCTGTTAGGAAACCAATTATGTGATTACTCCAATCACATAAGTGTTGTTGAGTCTCCAATCACTTGTTGTTGTTGAGTCTTCAATCACTTATTGTTGTTGAGTCTCCAATCACATACGACTTGTTGAGTAACGTAGTTGATGGCTCTTTTTTTTGGGTCTGTTTCCTTAGTCTTAAATAAACTCATTAAAGATGACAGCCCCCATTCCATGATCCCGTTGCATTGACGTTATGCTATTAACGACTATTTTCAAGTTAAACGAACCGCAGCCGCATGATCCCTACTAATTTATATATCATTAAACAAGTCCTCTCGTTGGGTGACAAATCCATGTTCCAGGTAGATTAGTCACACAAAGTTAAGATCCAAGCAAACAATCTTGTCATTACCTAATCACTATCTGCCTCCTACAATTCCCTGGATAGAATTTTGAATTCCACATGCATTACCTGAAGGTTTACTGCTTGTCAACTTAGCACAGACCAAATTTGTAGTTAAGACTTTAAAGTTATCTTAGAACGTACATCTTAGTGATGATTCCTCCTGTGTAAAGCATTTCTCACAAATTTGGCAGAATAAAGATGGTTTAATAACTCTCTGGCCATCACGAGGATACTCCTCATCTTTTACACCGAGAGACACAAATTTACGATTGTACTCTATTAAAAATCAAACCAAAATCAAAATGTTTATTCAGGTAAAAGTACATACATAGAAGATGAGCTACAAACGTAATGTTGGATTTATAGATATAGCTAGTATATACACTACCTAAAGCCACTAATACCCACGGCGTTTCGGGCAATTAGTTAGTCAATTATTAGTGTTATAAGTGTTACTGATTTATTATTCATTGTGTGTGTTATTTATTTACTGAGAAATTTGTTTTTCACTGTACATGTAGGAAAGAAAGAGATAGAATGTTGTGTTTTATTTATGGTGTATTCGAAGTGACGTCATTATGACGTCACACATTCTTTTCTTCACCGCCCACCTCCAGGCAGCCATCTCCCTGCTAGCCTGAGATTACTATCTACTGTACATCTAAATCACTTCCTACTTCTTATTAACCCATCACACATGCAATATATGATTGTTACAAGGTTGCAGTTTCTTTTGTATGTATATATATATATATATATATATATATATATATATATATATATATATATATATATATATATATATATATATATATATATATATATAACAAAAACGGTTTAGAATTTGGGTTGTAGAGTGGCAAAGTTCGCACCCCAACAACACCAATGGCTGTAACCTTGGTCTTGTAGATTGTATATAATATATACTTGTTTAGGCTTTCTATCATAAATAGAAAGATTGCCTTTCCTTCAAGGCAACCCCCATTATATCGAGAGCTATTGTCAAATTCGAAAATTATAAGAAAGTTTAGATTACATCGTAGTGAAAGTTTATCGTCAATACTGGTGGTATAACTGACCTAAATCTTTGTCTGCGAGCACGTCCGTATATTCTTGGTGATGTTCCGCCTCTTCAGTGAATAGGAAAAAAGTTGCCAGCCACAAGAAAGCCTGTATAACTACTTTGAGCAAGTCCCCGCACCACCGAGTTTGCTAGATTTATGCAAGGAATGTTTTCCGACTGTGGTAATCAATTATATATATATATATATATATATATATATATATATATATATATATATATATATATATATATATATATATATATATATATATATATATATATATATATATATATATATATATATATATATATATATATATATATATATATATATATATATATATATATATATTTTAGTATCACCTCTGGCTGGAAGAAGGGGGACCCATAGCCTCGGAGGAAACCACACATAACGCATTGGAGGGAATGTAGGTCCCCCTACATTCGAATGTAGGTAGACGAACAGGTCAACCCCTTCCCACGATTTGACGAACCTCAAATTTGCAGTAGTTTAGACTACAGAAAAGTGCTCGAGCCTAGGTCATCCACCGAAATTATCGATGCTGTTACTCATTAATCGCAGGCAGCACCAGTATTATGGTGCTTTTGATTTCACTAATGCACTTAAATTATTTGTTCAGGGAAGGGGAATTTCCCTATGATCAGACGTTCCCAAACACAACGAAGCATGGAAAGTAACGATAAAATTTTCCTTCTTGCTGCAAACGTTTCGTTTCGCTTCAGTCTGTTTCCCGGTTATATGCTTAGTGTTTCAGAAATGTTTAATGTTTGTTAAAACTAACATTAAAGCAATTATTGTTTTGTTTTAACTGTTATTAAGTATAGACATAGTGTAATCAGGAAGTCGACCTTAGGTGTATTAGTTGTATCTGTTGGAATTACATTCGTCAATTCAAAAAATTTTCTCATGATGAGTGGTGGTAACAAGTAATAGATTACCTTCATATTAATTGCACACTAGTTTCTCTATCAGCTATCTCACCCTGTCAGAGTAAAAGAGACAAAGGTATGTGTGTGTATATATATGTATGTATGTATATGTGTGAGTATGTATGTGTATAAAGTATATATGGAAGCTGATCAGAGTTACGTTTCGCCTTTGTAAATGCACATTAATGACACTGTAAAAGACACATCGAACACTTTATGTAGCATACATAAATCTGTGTATCTATGTATTTACGTATGTAGCTTAGCCTAGCATTTTAAAAGCACTACAATCACCTTCTGTGGTTGATTGTTCAATAAATCCTTGAACTGTATGTTTGACAAATCTCTCACACTGTCCATGGAGGACAGAAGAAAATGTATATATGTTGGTTAGCATTGTAAATGTTTGGCCACGTCTGTGGTAGAAAATAATAATAATAAAAAACAACAACTTCGTATTAGAATACAAAAAAAGTAGTAGACGTCACGAGCCCACAATAAGGAAAGCTGAGACTAAAAAGCAAGCCATTTAATATCATTATCGAAATGAGGAAAATTCTCGCTGAAAATTGTTCCAATGAAAACCACATAACTTACATTAACAACTTTACTTATGCAAATAATTTGATTAAACTTTGTGGAATGACATGGGTTTTCCTCTATTCATATTTTTAATGCTTTGAACTTTAGATACCTATATCGTTAAGAAATTAGTACTGTAAATAAATAAATACACATTACGATTCTCCGAAAACACAAGACAAAACGTGTCGTATATGACGAAAATACTTGAAAGAGGAAAACTTTGTGCTGGGTCCCAGAACCCGGATGGAGGATAGCTTGGTGAGGCTAGTAGATGAGGACCGGTGGTGAGTCATGCTCTGAACTGGGAGAGTACGTTTCGTACCTTTTGTAGTATGAAAACATTGCTATAATAAACACAATGTGAATAATTTGATCATACGTTATTGGGTCGTTCAACAAAGTATATGCCTACTAGTCAAAATTTTGTCTTCTAAAGGTGCATTCAGAATACGTTGAACCAAGATTCATCACAATGAATAAGCTAAATGGGAATATGGAAAACATTTTTATTTGATTTTATGAGCCTGAATAATTTCATTGCTTTCGATATCTGAGAATATCGGAGAGAACAAGTTAATATAACACGATCATGGGGATCTATTTAAAATCAGAACTTTGTTCCTTGTGTTTGTGAATAGGTATTGACGCTGATAGCTTCTTCAAAACATTAGTACACACACACACACAATTCAGCATGGCGCCCATGTGTGGTAAAGCACAATATCAAAATTGAGAAAGTCCTTAGATACGCCAAAAGATTAGTACCAGAAAAGAGTGAGTGAGTTATGAGGGGAGGGTAAGAAAATTATTTCTAACGGCATTAGAAGAGAACAGGACTAGAGGCGATATGACCACAAACTTACAAGATAATGAAGTGAAAAGACGAAATGAATAGAGACTGAATTTGAAGTAAAGGGAATCAAAACAACAGGCGGCGCAAGTGGAAAATGGAAACATAGAAGGAGCAGAGAAATGTAAGGAAATATGTACTTGTATGTAGTAAGTGTGGTAAACAGCGGAATGAACTTTAGTCAGAGGTGGTGGAAGCAATTACTAGTCACAGCTTCCAATGAAACTAGGATAAAATACAGTCATGAGACAGGGGCTCTAGGCCTAGACATAGCTCCTCGTAAACCCACATACATACTAAGAATACGCACATAGCTTCTTAAACACTCAAATACACAGCCTTGCAGAGAGAAGACAATTTTCTACTTCTGAACACTTGGATCTGATATCTACCATATGAAGTGAGCTGTTACCGGGATTTCCCCCAGGAACAGCAAACAGGTTTACTAGTTCCAGGTTAATATCGAGTAGAGACGCCTTTGTGTCGACAATTGTGCTTCTTCAATATGAAAAATTATATGACAACTTCATAAGTAAAAAAAAGAGCCATCATAGTATGCAAATATTAAAATTTATTAATATAATCCTGCGATCGTATACAAAATCCAATTTTGTGACATAGGCTGTGGATAGTTTTATTTTATTTTATTTTATTTTCATATTTTAAAGGAATTGGTGGTAGGAATTGTGCAATTTGAGCTTGAATCTCCTGTCATCTTGTTTTCTCAATTCTGAATAAAAACTTGCCAGCAGTCGGTATTACAATAGGGGGATTCTGAAAATACTGTTAACATGGATTTGATATTTTAATTGTTAATTAACCGGATTATTTGAATAAATGGTGCCTCATTTTAGGATCTTATGGACACAGAGTAAAACCTAAGTGTCTTTGTGTATTGTAGAACAATACACGTTTCTCCTTTTCGATATACCTTCAATACTTGAAGCATTTTTACATATCTCTTTTGTAGAATTATGGAAATATATCTAATACGATTTATTCAAAGAATATTTTTTTATTTGGATAAATACTAAGCAGCAGTTTTAACAGGAAATTCACATTCTGTCAATCAGAGACGCTGTTTAAAACTTATTATCAATGCCCGGAAACGGGGTCTCCCCTGTTATATTGTGGCGTTGTCTTGGTGGTGGCGAGGACGTCATGTTTGGTGTCGGAGTCGCCAAGGCGTCACAGCTTATGTTGGACACCTCATTTATTTTAGATTTACTCAAACATAACATTACATTAATTAACATGTTTACCGAGTAGTATATAATGGTACCATAGATTGCACCATGTACGTAGTTCACGTTATAGAATATGCGTTTGAACTAAAAGATTTTTGTGTCTGTACTTAAAAAGAATTGCACCATAGGTGTCAACGAATATGTGAGGTTATGTAAATATATGGTTTTGGAAAAAGTGTAGCCTAATTTTTTGTCTGAAGTTGTAACATAATTTGTTCTTATTTGTATCCGGTAAATGAAGCACTCTAAAAAGAGTTCGGAAATCCTCTTGCATTTGTTTATACGACTGGAGAGTGATGGGAAGTGAAGGGTCACAGTATGGAACTCACTGAACTGAGAAACTGGCAACCTAAGAATGGTATTCCCAGTATTGAGAACTTGGCAACTATGAAGCAAGGTTAAGAACGAGACACCTGCGTCTTTCTTGCCAGTCTGTCTCCGTGCGCGTAAGGAGACTTAAGTCACAAGCTGAGGATATCTTCAACGGTATGTATTTCGGTTAATTAGTAGAGTTTTATAATCTTGAAGAGTGTAGTGAATACATACGTTTTATTAGAGTCGAAGGAACTATGTAAAATTATAAGCATTTGCGACAAGATGTTAATTATTGTGTTATTTATAAAATGGTTTTAATAGGTGTCTTTCCGGAAAATTGGTTTTGATTACCCTCAGATAATGTTTCATCCTCACAGTATTAGGCAGGGGCATAAAAATATATATATTTTTTAATTTTTTAAGTGTAAAATAAAAATATAATCCGATGCTCAACATTGAAATATAAAAATACTGAAGCCACCACTCTTAAATATAATAGTTAAGAAAGAAATGATCAATTTGTAAAGATTAAGAGTAAAAACAACAGTGGCAGATGGCACTCTTGAAAAACCAGTTGAGTTACTCTCCAGGAGAGAGAGTGTACGTTATACGCAGCCACAGCTACCAGCGAGTAAGGGCTCTCAGTCCAAGCTGTGGTTATATTACCATATTAACTGAAAGAGCTGGACTGTTATATGGTTTGGAACACTAGGCTGGGGGACGGATTATAAATTTCATCAACACAGTATATGCATTTCCAATAAATTTTCACTCAGTTCATACTGTGAGAAATACTAGACAAAGGGATACTATGCTGCTAGTTCTGCTTGTGTGGAGGTCAGCCAGTTGTTTAACCTGATACTGACAGTCTTTGTGCAAATAATATTTCTATAAAACCTACATGCTGCTGCAGTCCGTCCAGTAAAAGATTGGACTGAGCCGTCGATGTAGACACAGTGCTCGCGAGTCTTAAATTCTCGCTGGAGGAGGCAGTTGTTTCGAGTGTGACAACTTTGAGAAAAGCAAGATTTTCATTATCTTTCTTGGTGACAGGTGTGTATATATTCTTGCGGCAACCATGACTGGTGAGCCTAGAGACTAGTGCTAAGACATGCAACCCAGAATTCGCAATAACTTTTCTTAATAGCATCTGTTTTTTTTCATTTAATTTGTATAAATTTGTATTATGCATTTGAAACTGTTGAGATACTTGTTAGGTTCATGAAGTGAATCACCTCAGTAGTTTTGCCGGTTTTGAATGAAACAGGCCCTTCTGGTTTAAGAGAAATTCCTTTGACGTCATTATTTGCTTAATTTCATTTTTAGAAATGGTGTTAGTTCTCCGAAGGCTTATAACAGTATAAAATAATATATATATATATATATATATATATATATATATATATATATATATATATATATATATATATATATATATATATATATATATATATATATATATATATATATATAGTGTGTGTGTGTGTGTATGTAATTCACGAAAATAAACACGTGATTAAAAATGTGACAGAGTCAGACCACGGAGGAAAATTGAAACGGAATTTCCTTAAGTACTTTCGTACATTAATACATCTTCAGAAGGAGTGAAGATGTATTAATATACATCCTGTATACATATACATCCGACAAGACTCCTTCTGAAGATATATTAATATACGAAAGTACTTAAGGAAATTCCGTTTCAATTTTCCTTCGTGGTCTGAGTCATATATATATATATATATATATATATATATATATATATATATATATATATATATATATATATATATATAATACTTAATGTGTTGCATATTTCCATAGTTATAAAAGACATATACATTATATAATTATGGATATCTTGTTGATTAACAAACATATTTCACGAATTATAAATTCCTATCTGTATATCACTAAATTCGCCGTTTCATTGTTTTATTTGTTCTCAACTTTTAGGAAATTTAGAGCATAAATGTTCTATGTATTGATATTTTTATTTTATAATATCTTAGTTACAAGGCATTACACCGCTTAGTTTATGGACGGATTAGATATGCTTAAGGTTAAGAAGCCGGGAAGTATCGGTCACAGAGGTCTTGTGTTATAATTATACCGACAAGACGTGTTTCCCAGACCAGGCATCACGTCAGCTCGGTGGGAAGTTCTGTGGTACCAGCGTCCAAGGCCTTCACACCGGGCATTCCCCGGACCATATCCTTGAACGCCGGTGAAACCTTAATATCAGGTTGAGACTAAAGCCTAGCATACAGTATATTTAAATGTTAGAGTTTTATTTTCATTATTTAAGTAATTACATGTCCTTCTAGTTCCAGTATTAAGTCCGGTGCATATTGTACATGGTAGTCAAGTGTTCAGAGTACCTGCTTATGTTAGTTCAAAACAAGGCTTTGCCATAAGAGGTTTTTAAAATTTGTGGAAATAGCATCGATTCTTTTCTGTTAAGCGTCAACAACATGCTGAACTTCGCTCCTTCTGCTAGCTTCCGGATTCACGAAGCACTTACACAAGTACTTACGAACGTGTACATCTTTCCTCAATCTTTGACGGCTTTGGTTACGTTTATCAAACAGTTTATAAGCATGAAAACTTCCCAATCAACTGTTGTTATTGTTAAAAACAGTCTCCTGGTGCTTCGGAGCGCATTCACTCTTTAATAATTGTAAACAGAGCCGCCAAAGATTGAGAAAAGATGTACAGGTTCGTAAGTGCTTGCGTAACTGAGACAAGAGAACATGGTGCACACAATTATTACATCACAAAAAGTTCCCGGAATCTTCCGTGGTCAGCCAACGTTCATTTTTAGTTCAGAAGAACCACTGCTACCATTATTTGTAGGGATCATTTTTACATGTGTGGGCGACACTTCGAATGTATGGGTGTTCGCAAGATGAGTTAATTACCTTGTAAAATAAAGCAAGGCAGGCATATAACCTATTAATGTATAGTGTGACAATAATTCTTCATTTGATGTATGTTTTATAACGTCAATGCATTTTTAGAATAATAAATTTAACAATTTAGGAAAGTTTATAAATCTATATATACATGTATATATAAATTCGAAAGTCTGTTCACTATGCTATCAGACATCGTTAAACGAAATTCGGCCACACTTTCCACGGCTTCCTCATTTGACCCAAAAGAAGGTTGCATCTTCTAGGCCCTGTCTTAAGCAACGATTGTTTTTTGTCCATATCGGTAGCTAAGTTCCAAGTCTTATAACTCTCCCAAGATTCAGTCACAATCTATTTTCTTGACAGAAAATCCCAATGGATCATGGATTCTGGGGAAACCCCAAGGGCCAGGGATGGTAAGCGGTAAGAGTAAAGTTGATACAGTGATGAAGATCGTATGTGGAGAAGACGTGGGCTCTGATGTTCACTTGGGAAGTGTTGGGTACCTCGGCAAATGCTATCTCGTGTAACAAGTTGAAATAATGTATGAGAAACCTGAACTTTGTATTGTGCATTATTTTAGGGGAACTTTAATTTACAATATGTACGAAATTTTGTCAGTGTTCTTGCTATCACACACACACGCAGACACACACTCACACACACACTCACACGCTTTCTAACTTCAGAATTGCTTTTAAATACATGGATGGCGATATACTAAAGAAATTGTTCACGACTTTTGTTAGGCCAAAGCTAGAATATGCAGCGGTTGTGTGGTGCCCATATCTTAAGAAACACATTAACAAACTGGAAAAGGTGCAAAGACACACTACTAACTGGCTCCGAAAACTGAAGGGCAAGAGCTACGAGGAGAGGTTAGAGGCATTAAATATGCCAAAACTAGAAGACAGAAGAAAAAGAGGTGATATGATCACTACATACAAAATAGTAACAGGAATTGATAAAATCGATAGGGAAGATTTCCTGAGACCTGGAACTTTAAGAACAAGAGGTCATAGATTTAAACTAGCTAAACACAGATGCCGAAGAAATATAAGAAAATTTACTTTCGCAAACAGAGTGGTAGACGGTTGGAACAAGTTAGGTGAGAAGGTGGTGGAGGCCAAGACTGTCAGTAGTTTCAAAGCGTTATATGACAAAGAGTGCTGGGAAGACGGGACACCACGAGCGTAGCTCTCATCCTGTAACTACACTTAGGTAAAACACACACACGCACACACTCGCACACACTCACACACACACTCACAGACACACACACGCTCACACACAGCAGCAGAAGCACCTTATTCAAGCAAGTGAATATCTGGATATCATTCATGTATTTCGACAAGAAAGTCTTCTGAGCCGTATACACTACGTATGTGATACCAATAATTGAATATGAAACGATTATGTGTTAAATTCATCCAATGAAACACGAATATAAAAAAGAATATCTCCCGGGGATTTGTAACAATGCTGATCCTTGAGCTGAGAGGAATATGATGAAATGCTGCAGCCTGAGCATGACCGCCTAACACTGGAGGGACAGAGCAAGACTAAACTTGATCACTACATAAAGGCTCTTGAGAAATCAACATGGTAAACAAAGATGAAATGTTAGAAAAATAATTAGAAAAAGCACAGGGGCATGATTGTACCAACAAGACACACAGATGTCATAGATATTTAAGAAAGTATTCTTTAATTATGAGAAGTGAATAGGTGTGATGTGTTAGACGAAGCAGTATGAAGCTACCAAATTTTAGTTTTAAAAGCAGGTGTAATATAAAAATGGAACGTAGGAATAATTGCACTTGGTGACCGACAGCATGAAAGGCGAGGTCTAAGAGATGAGGCTCTACCCTGCAGGTACAATTCTATAAGCATTTTTACGTACATTTTTTACGTGAAGCCTTCCACTGCCTTCCAAGTGTAATAGAATGATTTAAATACGGTAACGAATGTGAAAAATTTACAGTTATCATTACAATATAGTAATTATAGAATTACAAATATATTATACAGTATAGTTTATATTATTATTATATAGTAATTATATAGTTTACAATATAATTATCTTTAGTTTCTCACGTGCTGGTTTACGTTCTATGATAAAATATACATATTTCTCATTAAAACAATTAGATAAAATATAAAACTAAAAAAATAATGATGTGCATATTTTAACAGAATTAATATATTTTTCAGAAAAAATGAAATTGCTTGGATGTGTGGTGCTCTTCCTCGCGACGGCCCAGGCACAAAGTAGGTATAATGGCTCCTTTATAACCGCATGATAACATTTTAGAAATAGTGAGTCATATATGAATAGTAATAGCGCTTTTATTTTTTCACACATA
Organism: Procambarus clarkii; assembly: GCF_040958095.1. Lineage (NCBI taxonomy): Eukaryota > Metazoa > Arthropoda > Malacostraca > Decapoda > Cambaridae > Procambarus > Procambarus clarkii. The sequence goes on from NC_091189.1 coordinate 9,896,494, forward strand.
GCAATTGCATGTCTATTAAAATTACTTCAAAATATTTCAGCCTATCTGAATTCTTATGCTACTTTACTCACATATTTAACTAGTTTTAAATGCGGATTTTTAATTGGAACTGTATTTTGTTCCTCCTCTTCCCACATCCCCCTTTCCTGTCACTCCCTCCATCCTGCTGTCTGTCTGTCTGTCTGTCTGTGGCCGGGTCAATTAGAGTTCTTAGTTATATATATATATATATATATATATATATATATATATATATATATATATATATATATATATATATATATATATATATATATATATATATATATATATATATATATATATATATATCATGGTATCCCCCCCTCTCTTCCACCTTTTGTTTACCCTCTTCACTTCATATTCACACCTCATCACCCAGTTCGTCCCTTCCTTCCTCACCTGCCCCCCACTTCTTCCCTCTTCCACTTGTCTCAAAAAAATGTATCATTAGGAAGCAGTGGAAACTCTATGGGAAACACGCCAAATATTTCATACTTGACTCCAAGAAAATTGCATACAAGTGTCTATAAATGCTAATATCTCTTAAATTATTTAAGTTAACCGACCCCTACCAGCCTATGTCCGATCCTGTACCTGAGACCATTTCCCTTACAAAGTTGGTTTAAGTTAGTCCCCAATTAAACGATTGGCCTCTGACCTTGAACAGACAGACAAGCAGACATTATCTCTTATGGATATAGATTGGCAAAGGTATATTCAAGCACGTAAACAAATTATAAAATAATAACAAAAATGAGATCCTTAGAATAAATCCAGCAATGAATTTCTTTAAATAATATTTACCACAAATTATTCTCATGGATTTATAATCATTATACCATATTCAGCACTGAATGGCTCCTTGCCTCAGAACTTTATCCTAAGCTTAAATTTTATTCAGCCCATTCTCATCAAACATTTTTTTAGGGATGCGGAGAAAAGAATTAATTTAAGAAAATGGGCAAATGGTTTCAAACACGCTGATGATATAAAATAATAACACTTTTATCTTGGAAAATAGGCAACATCTGATTCAATGTGAATTACTCTGAAAATAACTTAATTTCAGAGCTTCACAAATAATATACATGTGGAAAATACTGGAGAGCCAGGTCCCAAATCTGGATCATCCAATAAAATCAGCGGACTTCTAGATGTTACTACTGCTCGGCTTAGACTCGGTTACAAGTATCTCTGGGAATTCTCATTATCTGCTAATGTAGACCTGACCAAATGTAAACTGTGTCAACAAAATTATTCGCACACCCTCCGTCACTATGTGATGGAGTGCGAAAAGATACGTGAATTTAGAGACAATTCTATAACCAATGTTCCAGCGATGTGTCAATATTTCATTCAAAATGATCTGCTACCAGAAATTTTAGCCAAATATCCCCAGTTTGCTAACTGTAGGTAGTAACTAAGTGATTGTAACCTATCCACCGCTGTCCACTGGATGGGGGGCGGTGTTCAGGACAAACATATAAATTTTGACACTAGCTCTCCACATATGTCAGTTGCTTAATTTAGAACCTGTACTTGAGGTCGATCTCGAACCCATTGTTGATGTGATGACTTATATTGAATTTTGTAACTAGCTCATCAAGATTGTAACTTGCTTAGCTAAATGAATTGTGGGGTTCAGTCCCTGAGCCCATTATGTGCCTCTGTAACCCTTTCCACTACCGCCCACAAGATGGGTATGGGGTGCATAATAAATGAACTAAACTAAACATACTGAAGTGAACGATATGGATGAAAATGCAGAATAGAATCAACGAAGAGCAGGGGTGCCATAGGCACAACCAGAGAACACTGTATAAACATAAAAAATCCACTGTTGTTCATCATCCTCCCAGCGAGCATAAGGAATATTGCCGGAACAAACATGGTCGTCAAGAGAAAACTGGTTAGTTTTCTTAAAGAAGTGCCGGACCAACCGGGCTGTGGTGGATATGTGGGCCTGTGGGTCTCTGCAAGCAACAGCCTGGTGGACCAAGCTCTCACAAGTAAAGCCTGGCTCAGGACCGGGCTTGGAGACTGGAAGAACTCCTACAACCCCATCCAGGTACAATCCATCCATATGCCGTTTGAATTATTTTACCAACACAATTTTAACACGTTTTCTCGTTTTATAATTCACAGTTACATTCCCCGGTGAGCCCAAGGACGTTGACAGTAAGCTCAACAATGTACTATCAGTGGAAAACCGCCAGAACTTTAACTTTCTTACCTCTAACTTTGCCAACGGCTGCAGAACCCCCGAGGGACAGGGAGGTACGTACTTTATTGAACTTCTTTAGGCTTGAGTCTTGTAACTGACTGTCTTTGGTAGAGTAGATGAGTGTGAGGGAAGGACTGTCACTGACGGTAACTGACAGTCTTTGGTAGCGTAGATGAGTGTCAGGGAAGGAGGAGAATCAAGATAAAATGCAAATAAAGTTTTCACAACTTCGGCAGACTTAAGGAGAGCAAGAACAAGTTACATGGCTTGGGTGTAATGTTGTATCCAAATGTTTGGCAAGGTGTAGTGGAACGACTATTCAAGAGACTCTTCTCCTCGGATGTAGTTATGCTGGATGTTATGCACTAGGAAATTCATTATAGCTAACCTGTTTGTTGAGACAGTTTTGAATGTTGTGACTGTTAGGTTATAGCCCTTTGTTTAGAACTTTTGTGAGGGCGATGTCTTAATATCTTATGAGATAGATTTTGGTGGCTGAACTTATGTAGGTTGAGTGCTCACTACGATCATTACTAGACGATCATTGGTGCGGTGGTCACGGTGCTGTGTACGTTTAGGGGTGATCCTGGACGGCATGGGTTCGAATCCTGGCCGGGTCGGTTTCACACACACGAAATGATTTTATTTCCCCTAAAAGTGGGTTCCCAAATAAAACATAAGATTTAAACACTATTACACAGCAATTAATAATTGAGCACTTCCTATTGTGTATTTGGAGATAATTTGGGTGTGATGTAATGTTTCCTAATATAGTATGGTCATGTGTTTTTATCTCTGAAATAATTGTTCATTATTGTACTGTTATTTTGAATGGTTACAGGCACTTGTGGACCACTGAGTCAGTGTCGGAGTTACGCTGACCTCTTTGGTCAGATCAGTCAGCCACAAGTCCTCCAGTTCCTCAGGCGTCGCATATGCAGGTAAGATCATCGTCGTGTCCAATTTTGTTCTCGTGAAACCATTTAATACTGAATTCTGCTATTTTGTACTTGAAGATGCAGTATTATTATAAAGATTTAATATAAAATAAATCTCATAGCATGACAGTCCAGTGCTGTAAATACTGTAATGACCTTTGTTATTAAGTTCGTGTTATTTACAAATCCTTTGTAATATTTTACTTGTTATAAGCTCTCTCTACTCAGGATACTCATTTATGTTCCCGCCATCAGATTCTTGCCGAGGACAGTGTACGTGTGTTGCGCTCCAGGGAGACCAGGCTCTCCTGGGCGCCCAGCTCCCATCCCTCCTGGGCGCCCAGCTCCCATCAAGAACATCATTCCATCGGAGAGTGTCTGTGGTACTCCCTCCGGAGATAGGGTTGTCGGAGGCGACATAATTGAATATGTACGTTCACATTATGTATTCAATATTGAAAGGTTTTTGGATATATTATTTGCAAATATTTCTTTTACCATCACACATTGAAATGTTAAGGCCTCATGAGAGACATAAATCTGAAATCTTTAAAATATTATCAATTGATTCATCTACCGTTATCTATACCTGAAACCCACCATTTCCTAACAAAACTCAACAATCAGAACTATAGCAAATTCTGTATCGACAGTATGCAGATCATTTGTTCAGATTTCGGAACATGATAAACATTGACACACTCCATCCATTAACTTGTGATCTTTACACTTACAGAACCCTTTACTGCAATACTAATCCTAACTAGTAATTCTTCTCTAGAGGGATGTGATAGAGCCCATAAACATCATATAGGAAATATTTCTTTACCCTTCCAAGTTTCAAGGTATTCAAACGTGCTATGCCAATAAAGGAACCTAAAATACATTATTAAACTCCCTAACGGAGTAAAGAATTCTAAAACATTTTCTTTATTGCAAAATCAAGTAAAAAAACGCACATCACTTCCTCATTATGGTACCCACCCAATTATTACTATTATTACAGTTTTGCATCTGTAGTATTATATCATATTTACCTATGAACCGTTCTGTTGATAATTCAATGCGTACTGTCTAAAATACAACTCCATCTGATACCATCTGATACTATATCAATTCTCCTTATCACTAATGGTAGTTATTGTTGTTTTAGATTCAGCTACTAGGAACAAAAACGTTCAAGCAGCACGGGCTATGGTGAGCCCGTTGTGGATATATTCTAGTTTATATGTAGGCTCGGCTTCAGGTAATTACAATACTACTACTGTTGTATTGTAATTACGTGAAAGCCTAGCCTACATATAAACTAGAATATATCCATTAGTTTAAAGTACATTAATACTGACTTTTCTGTTGAATTGTAAAGCTCTGCAAATTCCATATTAGTGGTTTTAGAGGAGCGTAGCCTATCTGTAAATAGCTTATCACCTTATTTGTGTTAATTAATTTGTATCTACTGTACAATGGCTTCTACAGATAGAACATTTCTCATTTTCTTCCTTTATTGCCTCTTTTTCTAATAATATTTATCGTGGAGGTAATGTGCTTTGGTTAATTTAGTGCACTTACACAGCCTGGGCGTTGGCCGTGGCTGGCGGCCATAGGGTTTCGGCAAGCAGACGGCTCCTTCCGTACCGACTGTGGTGGCACTCTCATCACCCAGCACCACGTGCTTACGGCTGCCCACTGCTTTAACGAGCCTGGCAAGAGAGACCCGTGAGTATATTAATAATAATAATAATAATAACAATAATAATAATAATATTTTATATATAAAAATCACAAAATTCTAAATTGGGTATTCATATTTTTTGTTATAAAACAACTGCTGCCTCCATATGCTTTGACTACAAAGAGTATATAGCCATACTAGTGCTTTCTTTTGATAATTTCAGAATCAAGTTCATAAACTTTATTCTGAAATGGTGGTACAGTAATAGTTGACTAAGTTTACAAATTTTCACGTTCATTAGTTATACAGGAAAAATTAATGACAATATTAAATGATAAATCCAGCCCGTCCTTCTGTTTATATAGTACTGGACAATTAGAAAGTAGAATTTAGTACTATTGAATTTGGACAAGCCGGAAAAAGTTTTGTATTTTCTCTCTCTCTCTCTCTCTCTCTCTCTCTCTCTCTCTCTCTCTCTCTCTCTCTCTCTCTCTCTCTCTCTCTCTCTCTCTCTCTCTCTCTCTCTCTCTCTCTCTCTCTCTCTCTCTCTCTCTGTCACTTTCTCAGAAAATATAATAATATTAGATTCAGTAACCCGAATCAAATGACGAGAATGATGAAATCACGCTCGTCATTTTCGAGTAAACAATGAAAATGAGCGGGTAAACTGAAGGTGTAAGGATCAAAACCCTACGGGAAAAATCTCCGAATTCATTTCAGATTTCAGAAAATCCCAAGGCGTCTCTATAGATTCTAATATTTCTCAAAGTGTGGCACTAGGGCCAACCCCGACTGGCCTGTGACACTCCTGTAATATCTCCCCCCCCCCCCCCCGCCCCCTCTATGTGTCTTTTTGGAAAGAGCGTCTGGACTCCATCATCGGAGAAACATATAAATCTGTGGAAGAACGTCAAATTTGAGAGATAAAAGGGTGCGAGCTACAGTTAACGTTAAGAACCACTGTCCTTGATAATTCTTGCAAAGGCCATTTTGTAGCAGTTCGTTGGTGGTAATCTTGACTAGTATAACAGTCTTGAGTCACTCAGACTCTTAGCTGCAGAACGCACCGTCCCTACTCACTTAGCCAGTTAAGTAATAAATAAAAAATATCGTTATAATATTTGTTATTTATTTTATATAACAATAAAATCTTTACCGCACACTTGTCAAAGTTACTTCAACATGCTATTTTACAATGAAATTCTTGTTAATTCATTTAATTAGTATAACACTCTTGCAATCGTTTATCCTTCTGTGTAGTTAGTTAGTTCCTATCACCACAGTGTCTCCGCTCAGGGCACATTGTTATGTTACATATTGGTTATCGTAAGGCCCTACAAGTCTTACCCTGAGTATTGTGTTACAGGGAAGATATACGGCTCGGGGAATTCAGCCTGACCCGATCAAACGACGACGCAGCTCCGCAAGACTTCAGGATCGCCAGCCGCATCGACGGTGGATACAACCGAAGGACCAAGGAAAATGACATCATGCTGCTCATTATGGACCGCGACGTCCAGTTTATTGGTGAGTGTAATTCGTAGTTGTTATTATGCTCACCAGCAGTGGCTTGAGAATATATAAAGTTATTCAATCTACAAAAGTTCGTGCCATTAATGGGCTGAAAAAGTAGAATTCATAGAAGGGAATTAGAAGATATGGATTTGTTTACGTTGGTACTTGTTTCGATATTTGAAACATCACAGTATGTTGAAAATGGACGCATCCTCATCCCTCGATCGTCGTCTCATCTCAATCAACAACAACAGTATGTTGAAAGAATTACTGATCACATGCCTCGGTAATGGGGATTTTTAGCATCACGTAGCTAGTTTTTGGACACACGCTGTACTACCCTTCATATAGTCTAGGGTAGTTGCACAAACTTGAACTTGAACTTGAACAAATGCAGATGTACCTAAATGTGTTAATAACAAAAATGTTGAAATAAAATCTAGTACAGTATTAAGAGCACGTGAAGCAAACAAGTTTTTTGTTTGTTGTTGGGCTTAGGCTAGAAGCTATCAACGGCAGGAGGGCTATTTTTAAGGCCATCACAATAGATTATTGACCAGAATTTTAACATTCAGATGTGCTTTTTTGTGTCTACGGTGTAGTTGTGTTTGGAAGATTCCTCAATGTTTACATAACATTAACAATTGACTAAAGCTTTGTTTGTACATAATATATCAAGTAGGCGACTCCAGCTGTAATAAGTCAGACCTCTTGTGGTCCCTCGTAACCGCCTCCATCTCCCTCCAGATAAGATCGCCCCAGCGTGTCTTCCCTTCAACGAGCGCAACAACAATTTCGAAGGAAGCCGCCTTACTATCGTAGGCTGGGGGAGGACAACTTTTGGTGAGTTTTCATGCCCTTTATTTCTTTTTGAAGGTCTCGGTCACTGTGCTGGGACACTACTGTCCCAACACACTAGTGTCCCGGCACACTAAAAAATACACTAATATATATCACTAATACACACTAAAATACACACTATATATGTACTTTGACTAGTGTCCAAGTACACTAGTGTGCCGCGAATGGTCCAGACGTGTGCCGCAGGAGTTTGAGGGAAGATAAAAAATAACAGGAATAAATGACAGCAATCTTTTAAAATCCGTGATCAACTTTACTTACAAAATAACACTATGATTACAATTTTGGCTATTAGACATTTAACACAATCTTAAACCCGTTTATTTATACATATAAAGTCTCTCTTTAAAAAATGATGGTGTCTTAACAACTTCAGCACCTTGCTCAGTGTGCCACAGTTTAAAAAAAGAAGATTGAGACCTGTGCTGTAGAGGGTTATTACGACGGTGACACGAGCTTACTGAAAGACCAGCAGGTATACATCAGTCCTCATCATAGTTCAGGGCTAAAACAAGCTATCAATGTATATATATATACAAGCAAATAGGGTGCAGCTAGGTGTATATACCCTGCTGATCATTAAAGACATACAATCCCACCACATCTCAAATAAGAAAGTAGATAGAAGTTTGTGTCTGTACTCACAACCCTTCCTCACTTCCAATAACAAAATATTTTAATGGGGTTTCATCACTTTTTTGCTTTTGTTTTAAATTTTGTACACGTATCTCCTTGTGCAGAGAGCAGAACACTCTCTGATGTGCCCATGGAGGCAAAGGTGCCGGTGGTGGACACCCGCACCTGCAGCACCTCCTACCAGGCAGTTCAGGGAGACAAGCCTGTGGTGGACCAGAGGCACCTGTGCGCCGGCTCCGGCACCCAGGACTCGTGTAGTGTAAGTACCTCAAGTCTAAGTCTCTTTTGGAATGCATATTAGGTGACAGAAAGGAAATTTGATCAGTTGATGCATTTCCTATGAGTTTTGTCCGTATGTGCAGTTGAATACTATCGTGCACAGTGTCAAATATACAAAAATATTTCCTCTGTTGCCCTCCACCGAACAGTATCATTTAAGCATCTTTGTGGCCACCAAACCCTCAGTATTTGACCTCCTTCATCAGCGGTTCTTACTGACCATTCATATCTCTCCTCAGGGTGACAGCGGAGGACCTCTCAACTACAGGGGTGCCAATGGCAAGTACTACGTAGTGGGCATCGTGTCCTTCGGTGTCGGGTGTGCTCGACCAGAGTTCCCCGGAGTCTACACACGCGTCTCCTCCTTCCTCGACTGGATCGTTAGAAATGCACAATAGTACACGGAACGTTGTTATTGTAGATGCCACAACTACAATCTCGTTGTTCTTGTGGTTAATGTACATTATGTAATTGATGCGTATTTATGTTTTCTCGTCCATCGCTTAATTAGGTATAATTCTAAAAGAGAGAAAATTATATTTTAGTATAGGGAGGTAGGTAAGGAAGAAAGGGGAAATACTAAGTAAACAATGGAACACATAAGTACATATTTAATGGGTGCGAATTTACTCGCTTCTCAAAGCGAATAAATCAAAGAAATCAAAGAAAAAAGAGAGATGTAGATAAAATAAACACAATTAAAATGTAGACTCGACAAAAAAATTTTAAAAGACAGAACTCGTATCGTCAGGTAATAATACTGGTTTTGCAGTATGTGGTGTCACTAGAAGATTGCCATAAAACCAAAACTAGTCTTTTATTATTACTTTACTAATATCGTTAAATGAATTTTTGTTAATAATCCTGTTTAAGCTATATATGCACTACAGAGAAGAAGCAGGGCATAGAAGCCTATCACACTAGCAGAGAATAAGACCAAACATCACTGGGTTTTCAAGACAAGAGGTAAAGGATGGGAACGCAGATCCCAGTAATTTATGGTGCATAGTTATCAATAATGAATCTGTCTTAAAGTTAATATAGTAAATGTGAACCATATATATATATATATATATGGAAATTGTATGGTGCATTATATTCTACCATGAAATAAGAATGCATCTCCAATTAGTTTCAGAGCTTGCAAATCTCATTAGTTATCCCTTATTTAACTTGAAAGATAAATAGTTATAACTATTTATCTTTCATGTTTTCTGTTACTTGTGGGCATTATCTCTACAAATCTTAATGCATTTGTGTAAATCTTGGTGTGTATATATCTGTTCCTTTCATCACAGATGGGAGTGCAGTGAGCTCAAGGGATGTATCATTAAATAAATAAAAAACTCTACAAGTTATATCATTTGAATCCCTTGCAAATGAGATCCCAGCATCCCAAACCAGTACTCACCTAGTTGTACTCACTTAGTTGTGTTTGCGGGGGTTGAGCTCTGGCTCTTTGGTCCCGCCTCTCAACCGTCAATCAACAGGTGTACAGATTCCTGAGCCTATCGGGCTCTGTCATATCTACACTTGAAACTGTGTATGGAGTCAGCCTCCACCACATCACCCCCTAATGCATTCCATTTGTCAACCACTCTGACACTAAAAAAGTTCTTTCTAATATCTCTGTGGCTCATTTGGGCACTCAGTTTCCACCTGTGTCCCCTTGTGCGTGTTCCCCTTGTGTTAAATAGACTGTCTTTATCTACCCTATCAATCCCCTTCAGAATCTTGAATGTGGTGATCATGTCCCCCCTAACTCTTCTGTCTTCCAGCGAAGTGAGGTTTAATTCCCGTAGTCTCTCCTCGTAGCTCATACCTCTCAGCTCGGGTACTAGTCTGGTGGCAAACCTTTGAACCTTTTCCAGTTTAGTCTTATCCTTGACTAGATATGGACTCCATGCTGGGGCTGCATACTCCAGGATTGGCCTGACATATGTGGTATACAAAGTTCTGAATGATTCTTTACACAAGTTTCTGAATGCCGTTCGTATGTTGGCCAGCCTGGCATATGCCGCTGATGTTATCCGCTTGATATGTGCTGCAGGAGACAGGTCTGGCGTGATATCAACCCCCAAGTCTTTTTCCTTCTCTGACTCCTGAAGAATTTCCTCTCCCAGATGATACCTTGTATCTGGCCTCCTGCTCCCTACACCTATCTTCATTACATTACATTTGGTTGGGTTAAACTCTAACAACCATTTGTTCGACCATTCCTTCAGCTTGTCTAGGTCTTCTTGAAGCCTCAAACAGTCCTCTTCTGTTTTAATCCTTCTCATAATTTTAGCATCGTCCGCAAACATTGAGAGAAATGAATCGATACCCTCCGGGAGATCATTTACATATATCAGAAACAAGATAGGACCGAGTACAGAGCCCTGTGGGACTCCACTGGTGACTTCACGCCAATCGGAGGTCTCACCCCTCACCGTAACTCTCTGCTTCCTATTGCTTAGATACTCCCTTATCCACTGGAGCACCTTACCAGCTACACCTGCCTGTCTCTCCAGCTTATGTACCAGCCTCTTATGCGGTACTGTGTCAAAGGCTTTCCGACAATCCAAGAAAATGCAGTCCGCCCAGCCCTCTCTTTCTTGCTTAATCTGTGTCACCTGATCGTAGAATTCTATCAAGCCTGTAAGGCAAGATTTACCCTCCCTGAATCCATGTTGGCGATTTGTCACGAAGTCCCTTCTCTCCAGATGTGTTACCAGGTTTTTTCTCACGATTTTCTCCATCACCTTGCATGGTATACAAGTCAAGGACACTGGCCTGTAGTTCAGTGCCTCTTGTCTGTCGCCCTTTTTGTATATTGGGACCACATTCGCCGTCTTCCATATTTCTGGTAGGTCTCCTGTCTCTAGTGACTTACTATACACTATGGAGAGTGGCAAGCAAAGTGCCTCTGCACACTCTTTCAGTACCCATGGTGAGATCCCATCTGGACCAACAGCCTTTCTAACATCCAGATCCAGCAGGTGTCTCTTGACCTCCTCTCTCGTAATTTCGAACTCCTCCAAGGCCGCCTGGTTTACCTCCCTTTCTCCTAGCACAGTGACCTCACCCTGTTCTATTGTGAAGACCTCCTGGAACCTCTTGTTGAGTTCCTCACACACCTCTCTGTCATTCTCTGTATACCTGTCCTCGCCTGTTCTAAGTTTCAGTACCAGTTCTTTCACTGTTGTTTTCCTTCTGATGTGACTGTGGAGTAGCTTTGGTTCAGTCTTGGCTTTGTTTGCTATATCATTTTCAAAATTTTTCTCTGCTTCTCTTCTCACCCTGACGTACTCATTCCTGGTTCTCTGGTATCTCTCTCTGCTTTCTGGTGTTCTGTTATTCCGGAAGTTCCTCCACTTATTCCAGTGCTAAGGACTACGTGCGCCACATATAATTCGCATGACATTTTGTATTACCTCAAGGCTCTGAAGTTTAGCAGTCGCTGCGCATGCATATGACTGGCAACAATAATCAAGTTGGCTTCAAATGTCGTATTAAAATGGTGCAGTGTTTAATGGTACCCAGGTGGTGCCAGTGAGGGCTTTAAGGCTGGTCGGTTATTGTCTGAATAATACAATGTTAAGTCATCCACGTATGCCGAGAGGTGAACCGGGAGGGTACGTGTTTGGTATACAGTATCAGATAAGAATGCAGCACAAAGAGTAAGAGTTCGACTTAGAAACTATGCCTTAACCTGTCAAAATCAGCTTTTTAGAAATCTAGCACCTTAGCAGAATTTTATCTTGCATATCTATTAATTTTACTTTAAATCTAATTTCCGTGTGATCACTGTTCCTTACTTAGCTCACTCCTCATTTTGATGTCATTTATTTATATATCCCTGTTAGTCAAATATTATTTTAGTGTTTTCCTATGTTGGCTCCTTAATATGTTGTTTAAGGAAGAAATCGTCCCCAACACAAACACTGTTTGGGATAGATGCTTTAGATGTTGACCAAACCACACACTAGAAAGTGAAGGGACGACGACGTTTCGGTCCGTCCTGGACCATTCTCAAGTCGATTCGGTCCAGGACGGACCGAAACGTCATCGTTCCTTCACTTTTTAGTGTGTGGTTTGGTCAACATATTTCAGCCACGTTATTGTGACTCCTCGTCTGCATATAATGCTTTAGATATTTCATCCCATAGATGCTATGCTTCCATTTGTCGAAGTTTAACGCTTATTATTAGATTATTATTATTTATTTTAAATTCCAACCAAATATAGTTTCTGTATGTGGCTCACTTTTGATCCCCTCTTTACTTTTACACTTTAAAATTCCCCTAACATATATTACTACTCCCCTGTCTTGCATATCTATTAATTTTACTTTAAATCTAATTTCCGTGTGATCACTGTTCCCTACTTAGCTCACTCCTCATTTTGATGTCATTTATTTATGTCTCCCTGTTAGTCAAATATTATTGTATTGGTTTCCTATGTTGGAAATTAACACTGCATTAATATCAGTGTTTATGTGAAGGCAGGAGTAGTTTAATCGTCTATTTTCTTGTTAAGAGTCAAGCTATTTGTGTAGTTCACCTAGAAGAATATTATGCTGAGGTCAGCATCCATCCTGTTCCTTTCACCCCCTAACTTTTTCTATCCCTCCCTTACCCAAATCCATTTCCATACCTCTGTCATCTAACACGTTTAACTTAAACAAACCCCTCCAACCATAGATTTCAAAGAATTGATAAAGTCGTATAAACCAAATAGGGAAGAACTTTAATTAAAGGTGGATCGTGTCACTTAATCTCACTTTCACTATTATAACTATGTAACTGGGAAAAAAAACCCAGATAGGCCGGATAACAAGAACCCTTCAAGCAGATGTCAAACTAATGATGGTACTTTTTAATACACTATGATGGAATATTGTTGCACACTAACAAACATATTCAAAACTGAAGTTGCTGATGCAGAGACCCTTTACTTGTCCGAATTCATTCAATAAAATCCTAAATTATTGGGACTACTGAAAATCTCTCAAACTATATTCCCTGGATCGAGCGCCAGCGAGATTTACATTTAGAAAATATTAGACTGACTAACTCCAAATCTACACACGGAAGTAATTAATTAGGGGACTCTAATGTATCGTTTAATGCTATTCAATTTTTAAGCAAAGGTGCAATTGATATGCTGAAAGACAAGTCTATAAAAATTAAGGACCCAAATGTTTTCAACATCCTCCCTTAATTAAACATAAGCTGTGTGGGGGAGGGGGGGGGGGGCATAAATATAGCCGATCTCTACTCTCGGTATTCATGAGGAAACATAAGAACAAAAGTAACTGCAGATGGCCTACTAGCCCATACGAGTCGGCTCCTATTTCTAATCACCCAATCCCACTCACATGCATGTCCACTTTTGGGGTGTGGAGTTTTCAGTTGCATATATGCTTGGGGACCATTTCAGGCTTGTTCACATGTGTTGCTCACGTGGCCCCACAAAGTGAGGTGATTTGATAAAATAACTGCCCAAGATTACCATCAAAGTGCCGTCAGGATGATGGGTAAATAGTCTCGACTACCATCATCTTTTGCATGGTCACTGATGGTCGAGTGGTTAAGGTCTCCTGTACACCAGCTGCATAGTGCTCTGGCTCTATGGGTTCTAGTCACTTCTGGGGTGTGGAGTCTTGAGTTGGATATATGCCTGGGGACCATTCAGGCTTGTTTATATATATACATACATATATATATATATATATATATATATATATATATATATATATATATATATATATATATATATATATATATATATATATATATATTCAAGAGTTCTTACATTCTTGTACAGCCACTAGCACGCATAGTGCTTCGGGCAAGTCCTTAATCCTAATTTTCACACACACACACACACACACACACACACACACACACACACACACACATACACACACACACACACACACACACACACACACACACACACACACACACACACACACACACCCAGGAAGAAGCCCGTAGCAGCTGTCTAACTCCCAGGTACCTATTTACTGCTAGGTTAACAGGTGCATCAGGGTGATAGAAACTCTGCCAATTTGTTTCCGCCTCCGCCGGGGATCAAACCCGGACCCTTAAGACTACGTACCCCGAACGCTGTCCACTAGGGGGTTGTATCTAGGTTGTTACCACGTCTTCAAAAGGTGAGATGCAACACGGACAAGTAGCAATGATTGATTAAGATGTTTTTACAGATGTTTTTTCACCCATAGTTATTAATCGTCGGTACCACTTACCCGCCGAAGCCGTAAATGCCAAAAAAACTGGCGATTTTCAAAATCCAGCTCGATAAAATTATCAGGACAAATGGGGGTGGTGATCTTTAGCAAGCCGTCATCTTGCAGCCCTCGTGGAGACCACTAGAGAGATGGTGGTCCTCAGGTAAATTCAGGCAAAACTCATGAGAGCGACTACGAGCAGAGGTGTCTAACAGCCTGGTTAACCAGACCACCAACCAGGAGGCCTAGTCAGAGACCCATTCACGAGGACGTTGATCCTCGGCAACACATCAAGGTAGTGACGTGTGGGAAAGGAATGAGTGAAGAACCGTATGTCGCCTTGAGTGACTCAACCCACATCCGTGGGTGGGGGACTAAGGGGGAACTTTCATCTCATCTCTTTTTTACCATTTTATCTACACCTAAATATTTCAAAGACATTCATATCACGCAATTAATAATTTTTAACTTTGTATTGTTTTGAAAACAACTTCACATATTTGTTATATTACCTGTTTTGTTAATTGTTATGGTGTGTTGATATTTACATTAGAGGTCCCTGTCATCGACATGTCAAGAAAGATGTCAACATGCCCGTGTTCAGAGGAGACCCTTGTGGCATAACTTGCTTAATTCTTACCTATGCCGCAATATTTTACGCAGATTATGTTGTCATCAACTGGATTGTGTTGCAGACTATGTCTAACAGGTAGGTTAACATCACTGGGTCTCGTTGTGCGGCCAAAACCATTGGGACAAGCCCATACTTGTAGGTAAAAAGCTGGCCTTCATCTGCGAGAAGGGAAAATCTAAGTTATGTATGTATTCGTCATCATAATAAGGAGGTTTATATTTTATAAATTCATTTTTAATGTTATATATATACATATATATTAATTTTGAGGTATTTTATCCATCGTAAAATATGCAGTTACTTTTTATTAGATTGATATTTTCAGAAATTCTCCAGCCTATAATTAGTAGTATGAGGAAAGGCTCTCTATGCATCCTAGAGAGGCAAACATTCTTGAAAAAGTGCAGCAATTTCTCAGGAGTAACTGAAATATTGCCAGAATAATTAACTAAGGGATTGCCAGTTAAATTTTGATGCTGTACCTCTGCTCTGCCTCGGGATTATCAGAAAATGTGTTGCATTTGCTGCCTCTTGGACTTCATTGTGCCATAAGGCACTTTATTCAACTACCAGAGTGATTGCATTGCCTGGCACATACGTCACCATGGGGTCAATGAGTGCTAATGAATTGTCTTGTGTTTTCCTGGCTTGCTCTTCGGGCATCGAGTGGGGTCGTGAATTGGCTTGGCCAAGAGGTGCTGAGGATCAGCTGGCCTTGGCGTTTCCAGTGTTCCCTCTAGATATGGAGGGGTACCTGGCTTTTGCTCCATTCCAAGGTAGCTATCCTATGTGCAGAATGGGTGGCCAGTTCCTGCCCTGCTATGGGTATTCGGGTGTCACCAAGTGTCGCTTAGTGTGCTGCTCTGCTAGGCAATTTTTGTTTTTTCCATTTGGCTTTGCTTTCATTTGGAGATACACTCCTATTTTGTATCATACTAGGAGCTGGACCAATTGGGTGCATACAGCTAATTTCACAGGTCCCCTGATATCAACTAACAACAACAAAAACAATTAACTAAATAGCACAGCACCAATGGGACGGTATCATATTAACTTTACCCCAAGGCCTGGATCCAACATATCTACAATACATAGAATAGGTAGGGTTCAATATTCAGGGGATTCTGAATACTGAATCCTCCCCCATGAGCCTGCATCCTCAATCAGTAAATAATCATTATTCTAGTAATATTTGAATTACATTAAAGCCTTATTATTATCAAATAATTGTCTATGACTCATCTTAAAGTGAGACTTTTCATTAAACAGGTGCTTTATTTTTAATTAATTTAATTACTATTTTATGCATTTTTTATGTACTGTATTTCAATCTGTTTTTGGGTGTTCATGAAAGGTTTATTCTGTGGGAAAGTTTTGGGATATTCACAAAAAAGATCTTTCTTTACCATATTCTAAGTGTTTGGAGAATCCAGATCAGTCAAATATTGTTTATACTGGTATTTATTGAAATAAGCCCCTTTTAATGTATTCAATGTGTTTAACTTATCTGATATAGTTTGATATTTTAAAAATGTTTCTTGACCTAATGTTTCTTTCTAATAATAAAATGTTTCTTGTAAGATTTCATTAATATCAGCTTTGTTAAAATTTTAGCTTGTTGTGCTTCTGAAAAAGCACCACTTATTCTGATATAGCCTGATATATAGATATTTCAGTGAGGTATAGAGCAATAGCACTGTTTAACCTAACTAATCAAATCTAATGAATGTCATTTTTGGATATCGTCATACAGGTATCATATAATACAAATGTCGTGGAAAATACTGAAACATAACACTGCATATCCATAGCCATTATTAAAATAGTCACAGCATACACATTATTCTGTATATAATTTTCTGATTCAAGAGAATAAGTGTATTATTTTACTGTGTTGGAGTTTTCAAACTGAAATTTCACACAAACCATCCTTAACAGCTTACAAATTGAGCTAACAAAATATAATGTCTTTATGCTGTACTGTACGTCCATTTAAATTTGATATGTCTAATATCTGTATACTATAATTTATTTGGTGACAGCGGAGTACCATATCATCTGGACAGTTAGTAAATATCTAACACGATGTATGTAAAGCTTATCCAGTTGTTGGTAAATACTTGGTATTCATCTTATACAATTCACCACAGTAAACAAGCACAGTGTATCACTACATTGGTGTCTTCCAGTTCACCACAATAAAGAATAAGTATTGTGGCAAGCTAGTTTGCAAGAGGTTTCCCTATAATTATAATTAGTAGTGTATGTGCAATCCTGTGTGGCACTCAATAGCATTTTGTGTAGGTGGCTCTTAGAAGATCAGCTGTGGCCAACTTGGTATCAAGTTGGCCTTTGTTTTCTCATTGGTGTTCCTATGTTCCCTCCTCCAGTGTTGGGATAGTGGCTAGCTTTACCTCTTTCCTTTTTGCCCTGACAGCAGTTGGTTTCACCATTGTCCATTTACTACTGACCTTGTCTTTAAAGAACACAATAAAGTAGCCGTCACAACTGCAAGAAAAATGACAGGTTGGATAACAAGAACTTTTCACACTAGAGATGCTGTACCGATGATGATACTTTTCAAAACGCTTGTGCTCTCTAGAGTGGAGTACTGCTGCACAATGACAGCCCCTTTCAAAGCTGGAGAATTTGCTGATCTGGAGAGCGTGCAGAGATTCTTTACTGCTAGAATCCACTCAGTAAAACATCTAAACTACTCGGACCGACTAAAGAGCCTAAATCTGTATTCCCTTGAGCGCAGGCAGGAGACACACATAATAATCTATACGTGGAAAATAATTGAGGGGCTGGTCCCAAATCTGCACACAGAAATAACATCACATGAGACCAGAAGACATGGCAGGATGTGCAGAATACCCCTGTTGAACAGCAGAGGTGCAACAGGTACTCTGAGAGAGAACTCTATCAACATCAGAGGCCCGAGACTGTTCAACACGCTTCCATTATACATAAGGGGCATAACTGGCAGACCCCTCACAGTGTTCAAGAGAGAACTGGATAAGCACCTCCACAGGATACCTGATCAACCAGGCTGCGAGCAGCTGTGTCCAACAGCCTTGTTGATCAGTCCAGCAACTAGGAGGCCTGGTCGACGACCGGGCCGTGGGGACGCTAAGCCCCGGTAGCACCTCAAGGTAAGGTGCACCAAGAGGGTGTACTCATTGAAATATTCTGCTCCGTGATAGACCCAAGCTTGTTCCTTGGCAATAGCAAGGAGGCAGTAGGCCAAACCAGTACTTCATTGCCATTACAGCATTGCTCTTGTGTCCCTATATTAAGGCTGCTTTAGGATACACGAGAATCGTACAGTCTACCAGGAGATCATATTGGCATAATTTCTGCTCTCAGCTTATTGCTCAAACTCTGCTTTCTTTTGTGTGGAAAGTTTTCCATGGTGTGAAAGGGCACTCTCTACTTGACACTTTTCCACTGTCAGGTCTGACAGGTGTACCACTGATGCCTAAAAAGAAAGCTAATGTGCTAGCTGCCGTTTATGTCTTTTATACTTGGTAATAAAGTCATCCTCCCTGACAAGGAGGCACTTGGGTGTGAAATCCACATGACAAAGACCAATTCCCTAAGGAACTGTCCTTATAATGTTTCCTTCACTATGCAGGAACTCGATCAGGTTCTCACTATGCAAGCAACCCGTCCTCTTAAAAATAACGTCACTTTTGGCTCGTATGCGCACTATGGCCAAATTTGGATGTAATTTGAAATGAAATTGACTCACAAAAGTGACGTACTGTCCCGTTTTCTGTTTGAGTCGTCCGGCTCACTCGGTAAGGTTAGAAGAGGAAACTTTCAATTAACGCTTTTCATAACGTTTTGAAATTTTATGAGAATTTCCTGCCCACCTAACCTATCAGAGGACCCTTAACTTACTGTTGTTGAAAAAAAAATCCCAAATTTATTTTATTTTTTTTAATTTTCAAATTACGTCCACTTTCGGCCATACGGGCAAACGGCCAAAAGCGACGTTCTTTTTAAGAGGACAAGTTGATGCAAGAACCTGATCCAGCTCTACACATGGCTCTTGGGAATAAGGTGACATTGTATGTCATCAAATCTTAAAAGTTCCTCATTGCTTTGCTGTTACATTACAAATGCTATCTGCTTATTACTTGTAATGACATTTGGGTTGGTGGCTTCATTCGAAGCTCGGTAAATCATACTGTAATATTGCCATTTGCAAAATGGCAAGGATCTTTTGAGTCCATCATCTTACAGAATTATTTCGCTGCTGTTTTCCATTGATAAGATATATATTCGAGAAAATGGTGTTCCGTCATTTATACCGGTACTTATAAGTGAATAACAGGTTTTCTCTATATCAAATCAAGCCAGTTTTAGATGTCATCGGCCTATGATTGATCAGTTGGTTCATTTAGAGCATACTATTCAATGTAGGCACCAGCCTTTAGATGGCAAGTCAATCTTCTCAAAAACTTTGTTGGGCTCGGGTCAATATAGGCTGATAAAGGTGACATCCTTCATGTGGCATACCAGTTTACATGCCCCAATGAAGGATGTCACCTTTGATCAGCTTATATTGGTATGACAACTACAAAGCTTTCGAGTACAAGTATATTGACTTTTCATCTAAAGGCTGGCACCCACATTGAATGGTATTCTCTAAATGAACCAACTGATCAATTGTAGACCAGTGACTTCTAAAACCCAAAAACCATTTGCAAAGTGAACAAGAGATGACACTTACTAGAAACATGCTAGAAAATAATAAAAAAAATCCTGGAATCTACTACCAATCAAAGAAGATTGTATATCCTGGAAGCTATACTAATGCAAGAAAAAAAAAGACCTCCTTTAAATATGCAAAATAATGACGTCGCTTCCCTGCTGATATTCAAACCCAGATCTCATTGCACATCACTGGATAACGAGAACATCACTACTGAGATCTCCCTGCCCACTGAGAGTTCCAGAGTGTTACTTAAATTCTGGCCCAATGTTTAAGTGGCCCCTTCACCTCCCCACTCTCTCAATCCTTTCTCATTGGTATATAGCCCAATGTTTTACCTTATGTATTCATTCTTTACCTCAAGATGTTCCATAGAGGAATAAAACATTGTTGCAAATAAGTTCTTAGATAATTATTAGTTTTCTTACAATGAATTTTGGTAACTTGATTATTGTTCTTAATACTGTTAAAAGAAACGTATATGAAAGGAATTATTAAGGCATATATTGAAAATTATTCAGTAACTGATTTTTTCTTGTTTTTAATCTTGCAGCTTATGGGGAGCACTACATGTCCTTCTTTTCAACATCCTTGTCTTCTTGACTCTAATGGCACATGTGCGAGCAGTCTTCAGTGATCCAGGGATTGTACCTCTACCCCAGATTCGACTGGATTTCTCAGACATGCATTCAGGTGACTGAATAACAATTTTAATTTCACTACATGTTTATTTACATTTTGTTTTAATTATTGAATGAATAAAAAAAATCCTTGCAATAGTTACTAATTTTTAATGTTATTTCTTTGATATACTTTATTATGTGCCTGTAAGGTTAATAGTACGGTATATAATAATACTGTAGTATGCTTGTTACATATCCTCATAGAGAAAAATTTAGCAGTTTTTTTACTCGTTTTTTCTTTACTACTAATTTTATTTAGATTGTAATTAAGATTTTGCTAATTTTATATGAATGCTCCATTGGTTCTGAATTTCAGAATACTATACAATAAAATGTTGCACAAGTGTTGATTAATGCAGAACTGTGCGAATGACTATTACAATGTTATGAGGAATGTATGACTTTGAAATACAGTACTGTACAGTAAATATATTTATTGGAGCCATTTTGGAGGCTATCAGAACAAAAGTATTAACATTAACTGTGTGATATGTGGAGTTCTTTGCTTCACTTAGCTGTAAAGGAATTACCTTTTACTATTTGTTATGAAAACACTTTATAAATAAAAATAATGCATGGTGTACAGTAGATTATGGTGCTACATAGTCCCCCAGGGTTGGTGCCGTTTGATAATTACATTACTGTATAGTGGATTATATAATACTATCCACTCTTGTGCTACCTGTAGTCTGTTTTTTATCTTGTCTTCCCATCTATCCCATTTTTGTTTTTGTTTTC
This sequence comes from Procambarus clarkii, assembly GCF_040958095.1. Classification (NCBI taxonomy): domain Eukaryota; kingdom Metazoa; phylum Arthropoda; class Malacostraca; order Decapoda; family Cambaridae; genus Procambarus; species Procambarus clarkii. The sequence goes on from NC_091189.1 coordinate 9,917,656, forward strand.
ATCTTGTCTTTTTCTCAGATACTGTACTGTATCTGTATATGTTTGCTGAAGCAGTGTTAATTTTTGCCACGTATTCTAACTCTTTCAGCATTAGAAATTCGATGGCAAATATTCAAATACTCTTTTCCTTCAAAATCTAACATTTGCAGACAGTTGAAATGTTTAGAGAAGATTTTAGACAAAAAGCAGTCACAGAGGAAACGAGGTATCAGCGAAGGACAAAAATTAACCCAAGAAGGGTAACTGTTTTTTCCTTCTGAATAAAAAATTAACATAAGTATGTTGCATGATATTTAGAAGAATGAAATACTTTATAACATAGATTTTGCTATTAAAAAATGACAACCTACAGTACAGTTTTCGAGTACAGTACTGTATAGTAAAACCTGAATAACTAATATTAAGTTTGAGAGTCGAGTACAGTATTTTCTCTGTGGAGACCCTTCAATACCTCACCAAGCTTTGGTGCTCAGACACCATAGGGCCATGATAGACATAACAAGCTTCTGTAAGAAACTCAATTCCACCATTAGCTATCACCATTTCACTCTGCTTTGTCCCCGCTTGTGGGCCCTAAAATATACGAAGAGACTATTTGTGCTTCAATACATTGATAGTAATAAAAAGCCTTGTGCAGTAATCAGCATCATTAGATTAACTTTTTACATTTTCAGGAGGAGAAAAAAATGATGACTGGACTGTGTGTGCTAGATGTGAAATGTATAGACCTCCTCGAGCACACCACTGCCGTATTTGTCAACGTTGTATACGTCGAATGGATCATCATTGTCCTTGGTACAATTTGAGTTTTTAATTAAAATTTACTGCTAATATTCATGTTTTTCTGATGGTAAAAACTTTGGAAAACTCCAATCATGAGCATTTTCTGTGGAGAACCCCTCCGGCTCCCTGGAGCTATACCGGGCTGATATGCATATATTAGACCGTGGCATCACTTAATTCGATTGAGATTCTTAGCCTACCAGGGACCATGAGTCAGAATCTGGCCCCCTCAGAGGAGTAGTGGTCTATAGAAACCCCCATGTGGTTGAAAGCATTCTGTGTCTGCCATTTACCATGTTAGGCACCCAGAAAGGTAGACATCCCAAAACAGACTCCATCTGGTGAAAATTGCTACTGAAAATCGAACTATCATGCAGAACTCCACAATCTGAAAACAAGCAAACAGACATGACGTCACAACCGCCGCTGCCGCACTACTGTCTGTGCAGCTCCTTCCTCCTCAGGAGGGGGGAAGGGGGTAGCCCTAGACCCCCTTTTACCGCCTACCCTACCCCAGTTCTGAGGCTGATGTGTTGCATGGCGGTCGTTCGACTCTGGCTCCTGTTTCTGAGCAGTGCTGTACCTTTCCGATGTTGTTCTGCTGTGTGGTGGTGTGCAAGCCAATAAGTAATTCACGGAGTACTGGGGCTGCATGCGCCTAGGGGCCACCTTCCCTAGGTGCCCTGTAAGTACTGCCCTTGCAGCTTGGGGTTTCCTTCCACAAGTCGTTAAGGACACTACCTCCATAGGATCCTTTTGCAGCTCTGTGATTGCCTGCCCTTGGGATCAGCTGGGGTTTTCATTTCCACTGTTTGACCATGGGCAGGAGGTAGTATCGTAGTTGGTAGGGGCACAAGGTACTGTGCAGCTTGTCACCTATTACACAAGGCTGGTTCTGTTTTTCCTGGAGACGTACTTTTGCGGGGGTTTTTCTTTTTGTTTGTTACCTGGGAAGGGGTCTGCCCCTTGGTTCTTGTCCACCCTCTATTATTCTGGTGATCCTCTGCTAGGTCCCCATGATTGTACATGTCACAGGGGTTCAGCTTTTAACAGATCTCTCGGTAGTTGGGCCAACCGGTTAGCAGTACCTTGCCTGGGCTTCCCTTAGCAGTCAGCCTAAGGGCCTTAGAAAACCCCATTGGGACTCATTTGTCCAATGGATGTGTCCCCTGGGTTCCATCTCGCTTTGTGCGATTTTGAAGGTTGCTCAGTCCTGTTATCTCCGGGTAACATTCACCGGTTTTGCCTTCATCATGCTGCCTGTTGGGTCAGTGACACCTTCAACCCAGAGTCCTGCGAGTGGTGTTCCTTGCTGGTTCTCCAATTCACTCAGTCCACTGATACTGATACTAGGGTGCAGGCAGCATCGGCGTTGCATGCAAGGTTTCGGTTGCTGCAACACATTAGGTTGGTTGCCTTTTCGGATGTCCCGCAGCTGCCCCGCTTTGATTATAGTGACCCCAGACTTGGGGGGCGTTAGTTACTTTGACTTTGGTTTCGTCCTCGCCCCTTCGTCCTTTCCCTCCAGTGGTCTGTCCTGCTCCCCCTCCCTTCCTGCTCTGGTTTGTCCTGCTGCCCCCCACCCCTTCATTCCCTGCTGCCAGCTCCCAAACATCTGAGGGTTTTGGAGTCAGGACAGGGTGTAGATGGTGGTGAGATTCAGGTGGTCTCTGGGGCTGCCCCCTCCGATTCGGCGACAGAGGCATTCGAGCCTGCTCCTCCGTCCTGGTCTTCGGGGTATGACCAGCGGGGCCCCCATTTTCCCAGGTTTTCTGGTTGACTCTGCCTTTTCTTTTTGATTGGAGAATTTGGAGGATGGCTCTGCCCTGGGTCCTGGCGTGGAGGATCATGGGGCTGGGAAGTTGACTTGGGGTGCTTGGGCCCTGTTTGACCCCACTTGGGTGTTGGTACACTCGGTGTGGGACTTGTTGTTGCAGGGGTTTTCTTACCCCCTTCCCTGTTCGAATTTGATATGGGTTTGGCTCCTCCCCGGGTTTGGTTTTGGGTTCCCTTGGGTTCTTTGGTCCCTTCCTTCCGGGGGTTATCGGCTTCCCATATCCTGCCTAAGGAGGTCCGGGAGGCCATTGCGGCATATCTCCTGCGTGACCCAAATTTTACCTCGATAATGGACCCTTCCTCGTTTGAGCTAGTTTCTGCTTTTCCTTGTTGGGTGTGTTACAAGGTACTGAAGTCATCCTGGCTAGCAGACTGTCCTTTCTTTTCATTGGGGGCGTGGCATTCGTTCTGTCTGACCCTGCACGCTCGAGTCGTGGGAACTTCTACTGTGGTTCAGGTTTACCTGGGGGGTGAGTTGGAGCACCTTAATGCGTGCTTGTTTGCCCTCGTTCTTCCTAAGGATGTTGGTCAGGTGCAGCTCAATGTGCAGGTTCCCACCCTTTTGGCATCGCGGGTAGCTGAGGATTTGTGTGCCCGAGGGCACTTGGCCTCGGTTTCGCGTTTCTTTTCCCTGCTCGAGCTGTATGGACTGGCTTGCAGAGGATGTGGAGGCGCTGGGGACTGTGCATGTGTCTGTGCACTTGCCTTGGCGGTTCGGGCATCGGCTGCCTTGTTGAAGTTGTATGCACCGATTCTGAAGGAGTCGGTGTCTCTGTTCTTTGCTTCCTGTCTCGTGTGCCAGCAGGCTGTGCTTGTTCATTCTCTGGAAACCACATGGGCCCTGGCTCTTAGATTTTCATCTCCTTGTCCGTTGCTGTTTGCGGATTCTGCGGTTATGCACTATCTGTACAGTAAGTGGCTTCTACTAGCTGTCGTCCTTTGTCGGACTTGTTGGTTCTACTGGGTAATCGTTGGGGTCATTCCCGGAGGGGTTGTGCCAGGGTTCAGGGCTCCTCCAGTCGTGGTGGGCCAGTAGTGCCAGCTTTGGAGTTGGCACTTCCTTCAGAACCAATGGCATCTGGTCAGCGCAGTGATTGCTCTGCGCATCGTTCGGGTTCGCGTGAGGGGCGTCTGCCCTTTTGCGGCTCACTCCGTTGATGGGGTGATGTGGGAGCAGTTCGCTCTGTTTGCGCATGCCTGGTCTGGCCTTTGTTGGGTGGCTCCTTCCCCTTGGGGGGGTTTGGGGCTCGCAGAGCAGGCCTCTTTCCCTGTGCTCTGTCAGGTCATCCTGGAGTGGGTGCGCTTGGGCATGGTCGAAACAACCCCGTCCCTCAGGTGGGTTTCCTGCCTGTTTCCAGTTCCGAAACAGGACTGTGCAGATCTGCGGTTCATTCTGGACTTGGCCCGTCTGAACCCCTGGGTCTTTTGCCCTTCCTTTCGGATGACCACTCTGTCCCAGGTCCGGCTTCTTTTGGAGCTGGATGCTTGAATGGTGTCCCTGGACCTTCAATCTTCGTATCTGGTCTTTCTGAATGGGTTTATCACCATTTGTAGGGTGATCTGGTGGCTTCTTTGATGGTGTCCCACCTGCAAGTTTCGTCTCGGCAGCAGTATGAAGTCTCCTGGTTGTCCTTTCATTATTTTTTTCTCTTCGTAGAATGTCTTTGGTTTCGGATTGGGTTGTCTTGGCCTTTTTCTATTGGTTGTTTCAGGACCGTCATCTTATGCCGAATACTGTCTCCTCATATTGTGCGCTGCTGGCGGAGCCGCTCCTGCTTGAGTTCGGGGGTGGATGTCACTTCAGCCCCATTTCACGAGCTGTCTCATATGTTGTTTCACCTCCGGCCTGCTCATGCACCACCTGGTTTCTCTCTTTTCCTAGGTTTGTGGTGGCCCCTTCGGTTCGAGATTGTTTTGATAAGGCTTTTTTCTTATTCGCATTGGTCTCTGGGGGGCTTGGTTGGGTCGGGAGTTTCATGCTCTCCTTCGGCGCAGGGGTTTTTGCGCTTTTGGTCCTGGTTAGAGGTTTGTTTGGCTGCAAGCGTCTCCTTCTTTTCTGGCGAAGAACAAGACGGTGGCTTTCCGGAGGGGTCCTTGGGTGGTTGATGCTTGGTTGGTTCGGCTGGGGTTGCATTATGTGTTGTGTCCAGTTGCGGCTTTTTGCCGTTATTTGCGTGCCTCGGCCTCTGTGACCAGGGACACACTTTGGGTTGACCCAGTTGTTACGGCCCTAGTGGGACGCAACCGGGTTCTTCTCTGATGTTAGTAGAGTTTGGGAATCCGGCCCCAAGTTAGTAGAGGCTTTCAAGGGGTGTGTTCCGTAACGCAAGTTAAACTAAAGGGGGAGGGATACAAATATTCCAATTTATATATATATATATTTTCCACCACCATGTATAAATAAATTAACAGTCACACGCGGGGGTTATAACTACACAATTATGTACAGGTTCGTCTTCCTCCGAAGACACTGGATGCTCGACGGTGCTCACTCTGGGTAGCCCTGGTTCCTTCTTCCGTGGCCCACTATGAATCCACTATGATTCTATGACGAATCTACCCTGGCCACAGGCCAGCCAAATCACCGTCCCACTGGGTGCTTCGTCGTGGAGGCCTTCAACCACAATCCAGCCTGTAGCTGGCAGGTACCGATCAGCTCCGCTGTGTAGGCCACTCCACGACCGATACTAGGGTTGCGAGCCCTAGGCAGGAACTTCGTGTGATCCCGCTGATCACTCTCCTCACTAAGCACCACAGTGGCTAGTCTCTTCCACCAGCCAGCCCCGGATAAGGCGATTCCCGACACCGCCACGCCTCAGGCAGGCTATTACACTCTCAACAGAGTTCGTCCGGGGGTGGCTCACAGCTTCTTCAAAGCAGACTGGTGAAGAGACCTTGGCTGCCTTGGGTAGACTGATTCATCATCCAACACTAGTCTGCATCATCCAACATTGTCTGAATCATCCAACGCAGTCCTAGGACTGTGTTGGATGATTCATCATCCAACGCAGTCCTAGGTCGACTCTGCAATCAGACACGTCATTAATACTGGGACGCTCTAGGGAACCTCACTTACAGGCTTAGACACAAACGTCCACCTCTTCATTCCATAGATGGCGTTGCTGTCTAAGCGCCACCTCACCAGAAGTCAGCAGCGGCTATGTTATGAGCTGATTAAGACGGGAATCCAGCACCTGTGGCTGGTATATCCCGTCCTCACTAGATGGCGTCGTCCATTTGGAGGGGATTTCGGGAGCGGACTCACAGATGGCGTTGTTGTCACTGCTCCGTGCTCCGATGCTGGACTCGGGTCCGTAACACCAGTTTCTCTTTTTCCCTGTTCCAGGGTTATGGTCTCCCAGGTTGTCCAGAGGGTTATTTGGTCCAGCCAGCCTGCGATCTATCCTTGTGCCAATGGCATTCACCAATTTGCTGCTTTAGCTGACGTTTTTGGTAATATGTCTTGGGCTAACATTCAGGCGTGGGGATTTTGGAGGTCGAACAGGGTCCTGGTTTAATTTTTCTGTGGTTAGGTAGCTCTGGAGAGCTGGAGGGGCTCTCCACAGAAAACCAGTGTTGAATGTAATGAAACAATATTTTCTGGGTGAGTCCCTGAGGCTCCCCAGCAACCCTCCCTCCCTCCGGTCAGCGGTTTTCACGTCTTGATATTCAGCCTCTGAACTGGGGTTGGGTAGCCGGTGCGAGGGGTCTGGGGCTTCCCCTTCCCCCCCCCCCAGGGAGGGGGAAGCTGCGCTGACAGTGGGGCGGCGGCAGTTGTGACGTCATGCTTGTTTGTTTGTCTTCAGATTGTGGAGTTCTGCTTGATAGTTTGGTTTTTGGTAGCAATTTTCACCAAGTGGAGTCTGTTTTGGGATGCCTACCTTTCTGGGTCCCTAACCCGGTAGATGGCATACATAGAATGTTCCATCCACATGGGCATTTCTATAGGCCATTGCTACTTGTGCCTCTCTGAGGGGGGGGGCCAACTTCTGGCTCGTGGTCTCCGGTAGGCTAAGAACTCCAATCGAAATGACTGATACCAAGGTCTAATACATGCATATCGGCCCGGTATAGCTCCGGGAAGCCTATGGGACTCGCCTAGAAAATGGCGTTTCATTACATCCAATGCTGGTATTTTATTTTTGTAGTATGGAGATACAGAAGTTATACTATAAAATATGCTTCTTTTCTGATTTATTGCAATTGGTTGACCCTTAACCACTGTACTGTGCAGAGTGCCCTAAGGCACTGAGAGTTGTGTTATTTATTTTTTAATTAGGCTATATTTTAATGTTTTTTAATGTTTTCATCACTTTTAGTTTTGAAATGAAAATGGTTGAGTTTAAAAACATTTCGACATTAACTTTACCTGAACATTTATATATAAAAAAAAAGTCCTTGTCAATTGCACTATGACGTTTTTGCCAATACCAGATTAACAGTGCAGTGGTTAAGCTAAGATCTACTTAGTCCACTGGACAAGGAAAATGGCATTCAGGCAGAATACATTCTTGGCACTGGCACCACATAGAACTCTTAAAATGGTTCTTGCAGGATCGTTAAAGGTGCCAATAGTGGTCATTTGAGATTACTGTTGTTCAATCCTGCTACAAAAGACTTGACAGGTGCATTCTTTAACCCTTAACATGCTCGGGGTCTAATATCCTGCCATCCGCACAGGCGCATGTCATTTTGAAAAAAAAAAAAAATTTTTTTTTTTGCTAATCTGTTAAGTTCTGTTCACTGATCACGGGAAAAATAAAAAAAAAAATCTATTGTACTTACTTTTGTTGCAATAGAGCCGAGAAGCACGGTGATGACGTCACAATCTGCATGTTCGCTCATGCAGTACACGCCCGGAAGGTGTTGCGCGCGGTCCTCAAACAGCCAGAGTTGCCACAAATATATTTTCGCGCTATTTATTTACAATGTCTAAGCGCATTTTATCTAATTTTTTTCACTAATTGTGTTTCAAATACTGTTTGAACATATTTTGTATCAATAATTGTTGCATATTTGAGTATACACAGGCGCACACAAATGTTTTCAATTACGGCAATATAATATGTCATTACAGTCTATTATATTGTATGTTCTGCTTATATTTGTATATATTTACACACACGCACACGCTATCTGCTTATATGTTTACATATTTACACACTCGCACACGCTATACACACTTTGAAGCACACTTAGAAGATTTCTAGACTGTGGTAGTCATTGAAGCAGTCGACAGCACATAATGGGATACCACACGTTTCACACCATGTTTGCACAAGCTTCCGTTTCTTGTCTCTACATGTCGTTGTTTTACACACCAAGCAATCACGTTGGGCTATTGCACGCTTCACACCAGGTGGCAAATACATGAGTCTGTGTGCTAGGAAGCCTTCAGTGTGAGCGAGGCGTGGAGTACCAGCATGCTGCAACAGTGGGTTTATGATGGGCCGCTGAATACCTGGGACATCTTTTGCAAACTTTCCTAATAACTGTATTGCAGCATCAAATACAAAGTCACGGAAAGTGGGCTTACGTCCAGTTCTCACAAGGTACATGTTGAAACAGTTCAGCATGCTCATGTCCACAAGATGGAAGAACACTTTTTTCGTCCACCTACATGTCTTCCGCACACACTCTGCAGTGCCAATCATCATGTCTGATTTATCAATCAACCGCATGTTGATATTATAGTCTAAAACACAGTCTGGCTTATATAGTGGTGCGTTTGTTTTATGGTTCACTTTCCCACTGTTCACCATTGTTCCATCATGAATTGTTGTCAACAAGTTCACCTCTCTTTTGTCTTTCCACCGAACTGACAAAATGTTATCACTTTTCCTTCTCTGACACTCACCAACTGCAATGTCGTTGTCAAACACAGGCATTTCCCTTCGTTGTGGCTTTACTGTACCAACCAATCCGGTTCTATTTTCTAGCAAGAACCGAGCTAGCAAGGGACTTGTATAGTAATTATCTGTGTATAAAATGTGTCCCTTGTTCATCCACGGAGCCATGATGGTCTTCACTACACTCCCCGAGAATCCATGTTCGTCGTTACCGGGAATGTCTACATCACTAGCCGAGTACAGAATCATGTGTAACACGTATCCTGTCTCACAATCACAAAGAACAAAAAATTTCAGGCCAAATCGGTTTCGTTTTGAGGGAATGTACTGTTTGAATGGAACACGTCCCTTGAAAAGTATGAGAGATTCATCAACCACCAGCTTCTGTGCTGGTACGTAAAAATCTCTGAATTTTCCAATAACATCGTTCATGTAGTGCCTCACTCGCCACAGTCTATCATCAGGTGTTTGGTCCTATCTTGAGGTTATCTTGAGATGATTTCGGGGCTTTTAGTGTCCCCGCGGCCCAGTCCTCGACCAGGCCTCCACCCCCAGGAAGCAGCCCGTGACAGCTGACTAACACCCAGGTACCTATTTACTGCTAGGTAACAGGGGCATAGGGTGAAAGAAACTCTGCCCATTGTTTCTCGCCGTCGCCTGGGATTGAACCCAGGACCACAAGATCACAAGTCCCGCGTGCTGTCCGCTCGGCCGACCGGCTCCCTGAACCGGTATATTGTATATTATATTGTCCTGAACACTTCCAAAATGTAGACACCTGAGGAGTATCTGAAACCTGTCTCGTGACATATATTTCCCGAATAAAGGTGTTGGTATTGTCTTGTCCTTGCTTCAATAGTCATTTATTGCATGTTTGTGACAGTGCTTCATCAACAAACAGAGTGCCAAAAACACATACATTTCCGCCACTGTGGTATTTTTCCAACGCTGCAGTCGTGAAAATTCTGTGATTTCCCTCTCAATCAGGTAAGCAGCATGCAGGTTTGTTTGGTGTACAATGTATTCCATGAGTGGTTCATCATAGAATGCTGTAAAATATTCCATCTCAGCCATGTCCTCACCTTGATTAGGGAAAAGGTTTGTAATCCCTACATCTTTATCGTCAAAGTGAGGAATATTAGGAATAAAATCGTCACCATCACTCCACTCAAGTATACCAGGCGTCCTGCGAGATGCAGAGGAAAGACGGCGAGGAAGCGATGCATACCGGCGACCAGGAGCTGAATATCGTCTGCGAGAAGCACGGCGGCTACGTGCACGTGAGGTGGGTGCACGTGAACACGAGGGTCTTGGTCCCTCATGTGGTGCCATGCGGTGGCGCTTGGCCGGGCGAGATGCTGCTGACGCGACAATTTCTCGCCCAGTCACTAAACCCAGAAAAGGAGTCACCTCCCTCTGACTCGTCACCCTCAAAGAGAAAATACCCACAGGAACAGTGAGGTCGTGGTAGAATTGGGGTAGAAAATGGGCGAGAAGGCATGGGAGAGCGTATAGGCCTCGCCATGGCATGGCGGTCATTCTCACTTTCACTGCTGCTGCTACTCTCACCCGACAACTGTGTATAATCCTCATCGTTGTCTGAATCGTCAAACACACTTTCTTCACCTTCAGAGAATAATTCGTGGGCTATTTGCTCTGGAGTGAGGGACTGAGTGGTGCGTGCCCGTGAGGCGTTTGACTGTGCGCTCGCCATGGTGACTCTCGCTAAACTGAGGCCTCCCATGCCATCGGATCGTGAGCTGGATTTTTTTTCAAAATGGCCGCTGTTTACTAGAGCCCCTGGGCAGCGTATGGGACCCCCAGCTACACCGCGGGCCATTCAAATCGTGCGCGGTACCCATACACTTCATATGAAGTGAAGCGCAGTTGACTGGTAAAACGATTTACACTTCATATGAAGTGATGCGCACTTTAAGGGTTAAAAACTTGTACCATTTACTCCCTTGTGATCAAACGTAACCACCAAATGAGGCCTCCTGCCACCTCCCTGCCCAGCAACCTAGCCGCTACCAGATGGAAGTGCTGTCACCACAGCAGATGGAATGTTGGGCATTTTGGGCTAAGTAAGACTGTTGGTTTTACTCAATTGAGCTCATCTTCATTGACCCTCCTTAGTGCATTTAGTGACCCAACATCGCTGGTGCCAAGAATGTTACCTGCCTGATCATAATGATCCTTGTTTGGAGAGCACAGAGAATCTTAACTTAGGAGGTACAGTAACTGAATGGCATTTCTTGGAAAAGTTAATTTTATATTTACTTGCCACCATATTTTTTTCAGGATTAACAACTGTGTTGGAGAGTGGAACCAGAAGTATTTCTTGCAGTTTCTAATGTTCGTTGGTCTCATGTCAATATATGCAATGAGCCTTATTGCTTATTCTTGGATTAAGGCATGCCCCGAGTGCTCAAAAGACATGATGGTGAAACAGGGCCGACTGTAAGTATTGTTGAGGTGACTAAAGTATAATTCTTAAATCTTAAAGAATGGAATGCAAAATTTAATATTATGAGATGTGACATTTTTAGAGAATGCATAATTATGATAAATGTAGAGAACTATATCATTACAATTTTCACTGAATGAATATGGCATTAGAAATAATGTTAGATAAATAAGTTTAAATTTGAACAGGGACATTTTATTTATGGTAAATCTTGGTTGGTAGGTATTGTATATCCAGGTTGGAGAGTCTGGTTGCTGGAATTTTATTGGTTATTTGAACATGTCACTTATATTTATCCTCATTTTAACTAAAACACAGTCCAGTAATGTATTAATATGTATAGTAAATAAAACTATCAGAGTCACATCAGCCTTTAAACTGTTTGTGAAGTAGTCTTGTTTTGACAGCACAAGGCTTAACATGTAATAAACAAAGACCAAATAGCACCTACCTGTGCTATTTGGCTCAGGTAATACAGTACTATAAATGACTACAGTGTCATTTACAGACATGCTTATAGCTAAGCAAATATTGCGTGAAAGTCTCATGATATCACTCTTTATGAGCTTGATCCTTAGCTTATGGATCAGTGATGTATCTCCTAGGTATGGTCAGTCCCTCCTCAGCATGTGCTGATATAAGTATTCTATGCCTAAAGCCTCATTTGAAGTTGTTGGCCTTCCACTTATTGTTTATAATCACTAAATCAACTGCACTGCAAACGAGTTACAACTCTTACACCCAGGTTCATTTTCAGTTTAACAATCACTGAGCACTTAACACATATTCATGATTAATTCTTGTTCTTTTTCTTCTATAGTATTTGCTATTACTGATTATTATCCATTTTTTTCATGTAACAGGGTCTGATAAGATTAGCATTGATGCTCCTAAATACTACTACAAGCTAAGAGCTATTTTTCCCACACTAAAATTGCTGATATACCTTCATAAATTTTTAGCTTTGCAATAACTAATTTTGTTTGTAGTGTGACCCTTGGGTCCTTTGTTTTGTTAAATGCAAATGTTACTTGAACTACTACAAAAAAATAAGACAGACATATACTTTCCATCTGTATAAGATGGAAAGTATCTACATTGCATGTTACAAACACATGTACTGGTATAAACAATAAAAGCAAACACATTTCTTGCATCCTGTGGGTGGTGGTGGAAGGGTTTCAGAGGTGCATCATAGGCTTTGGAACTGAGATCCATTATTAATTTATATAGACATGTTTCATCATTGGTGAACTAGTTACAGAATTTATTAACACAAATCAGCAGGTTATGTAGGTACAGTATTTAAATGACAATGTTTACAGCATAAAGGTTATATATAAAATTGAAGAACTTTGCTGCCGGTTTCATTGGTTGTCAATTAACCATTTATTTTTTCCAGTTGCAGCCCAAAAAATAATATCCTTGTTTAGTCAAATTTTCTGAACCTGTTAGTATGGATCAATGAATAATTACGTTCTTTATATAAGCATTCATAAGATACAATTTAGTACTACAATGGTTCTTTATGTTTGCAGGTTGCATTCTGTAATATTGAGTATGGAGAGTATTTTGTTTGGTCTGTTTGTTATTGCCATCATGTGGGACCAGATGCAAGCTATACTTACAGATGAGACAGCTGTTGAGCAGGTTAGTAGTTATGCAGCTACATAATTCCAGATATTTTTAAATAAAAAATATTAAATCATTCTATATTGGGCATGATTAATTTATATATTTATTTATTTACTTATTTATATATGCATATACAAGAAGGTACATTGGGAATGTGAGGATACATAAAATGGTAATTACAGTCTTGTAAAGCCACTAGTACGCGCAGCGTTTCGGGCAGAAATATACATATATAGACATTTAACATCATTGGTGAACTAGTTCACCAATTAAATCATTAGAATTAAATCAAAGAACTATTAGATCATTCCCTATTGGAATGATTTAATAGGTCTTCTTTTGTTTTTTTAATGTTGCATTTTTACAGGTATATTTTAATAATTTACAATCATAGTATTGTACACCTAAAAATGTGTTATTGCTATGATCTATATATTTAGGCTTTGAAGAAATCATAAATGAAAGTGATATTGTAACTTCAGATAAATACTTATTCATAAATTTATCCACTGCTCAATACTGTACTAAAAGAAACATTTCTCCTTCATAAATTTATCAGACTAAACATTAAATAGTAATTTGATGTGGCAGTGAAATTCAATTATTTCTTTTATATAAGTTTATCTTGAGTTCTTGATTATGTACTATAATGCAAATTCGGTGGAATGAACTACAATATTGTATTTAAATACCATAAGGTTAAATACAATCTGGCTCTCATTAGACTTTTCTGGGCTGGTCCTCAGTCACTTCCCGGTGCATTGACTCTAAATCCACAGAGATACAGTATCCACAAACTATAAGGCCTTCAGACTTGTGCAAACCTTCTTAAGACCGGGACCAGAATTTGGTGTGCTTCTATAAGCATATGGAGCATGGGGATCTGAGATCAATATCATTATCAAGTAAAACTGCCTAGAAAGCTGCCGTTCTGGTGATCTATACTGGAACATTATTTTATCATTGTTTTGTTTCCCCAATTACACACAGAAATCACAATAGCGTGATGCATCAAATGAACAAATCCACAAGGGCCGTGACAAGGGTTGGAACCTACGTCCGAGAGGATCCCAGACACTGCCTTAATCGACTGAGCTACGACATGGTAAAAGAATTGCAACCGGGAAATCATCCTGATTTACCGACGGATCCTGCAGTCTCTCTGAGACGTAAACCAGGGTTTTACTCAATTCCCCCATGTACTCGAGCTATGTCAATAGGCTGGAGAGGTAGAACAGCCTATTGACATTGCTCAAGTGCATGGGGGAATTGCGTAAAACCCTGGTTTATGTCTCGGAGAGACTGCAGGATCCGTCGGTAAATCAGGATGATTTCCCGGTTGCAATTCTTTTACCATGTCATAGCTCAGTTGATTAAAGCAGCGTCTGGGATCCTCTCAGCGTAGGTTTGATCCCTCGTCACAGCCCTTGTGGATTTGTTCATTTGTTTCCCCAAACGTGGCCAATATGGTGTAGCACTGTGATGTTTGATAAAACGTTGCATGCTGCAGCATACCAAGTTATTGTATAGATTTCCTAGACCCTGACAGCCTTATCTTTAGCCCCCCTCTATTATCTCGTTGGACACACAGGGTCAGCTTCACACGCTTTGTAGTATACAATGTTTGAATGCTTACCCTGCTTAGCAGTGGTGTATATTCTTCAGAAGCAAGGTAAGCATTGCTTACCCCATAAAAATTATTCCTTTCTAAATTAAATATCTTTATTTAGTTAACATATTATTTAATTCAATTGCATATAGTATTCTGCATTTCTCTGGTTGAAAATCTGTCCCTTAAATATGCAACATTCCATTTGCAGTAATCAAATTGTGAAAAAGTTGTACAATTATTTTCTTTACCTAGGTAAAGCGCCAAGGTCCATATCGTGCGCGCCGACCCAAAATGGCTCTTCTTAGAGAAGTGTGTGGTCGCAGTCGTCCAATACTGTGGATATTTCCCTGTACCAGTGCTCCTACGAACACTGAGGCCTCTTATAACTTGACTGTTTAAAGACCTTAATTAAAGTTGAGAATTTATAATAAATTGTATATTAAAAAATACATTTAAATCTGACAATGATATGAAAAGGTCATTGATAGCATGAATGGTTCTCTAAAGGCTATTGATTCCACTGCCGAATGTGATGCCTTTTTAAAATTCATGCTGAATGCTTAAGTCAGTTTAGTGCCTAACCCAACTATCTACTCTGCATTTATCTCAAGAAAAAGCTTTTAAGATTTTCTGAGATAGTTTGACAACTTAAAGATGTAAAACAAGGTGACTAATAGTTTTTATACAGTTTTGAATTTTAAATTAGAACATATAAATATACTTTAAGAGTGATTTATATCAATGGTATATAGATAAATGTTGAGCACTATACATATAGCTTTTTTACAGGATTATATATTAAGCAGTAAATCACTTTGTATGACACCAAGATTTGTAAAAAGGCACTACATCAGTACTATATATATCTGATATGCTAGAGAATTCTTATATCGAGAAGTTAAATGTTTTTTTATCAATTAATTTATTTAAGATGTACAGTAGATGGGGTATCATAAATTTATATGACCTTTCTCATTGCATAAACATATAATTTTAATATTGATTTAGTATCTAAAACTTAAAGGTACTGTACATATCTTAAAAAAACAAGTAAGAAGAGAACTAACACTTATAATTACTGTGTGAGTGAAATCTCATTGTATAGATCAGTTGTTGTTGGAAGTTGTAAATGAAGATACTATAGTGTATGAGGTCCCCAACATTATTTCGGGTGGTGAGCTGCTGTGAGAAATTATGAACATGTAGTTGGAGCCAATTGAAGTCATATGCATTACAGTATAGGAACCAAATGTAGTAGTACAGAACATAAGGGGTTAGGTTCTCCTAAACAAATTACATAATAGTATTATTCAGTACTGTATATGCAATGTGCATGTGTAAAATGTTTTAGAGAGGATTCAGAGTTTTTATTGCTTATTCTAATAGTAATAATGAGAAACTCCACTAGGGCAGTGAGGTGGGCGAGAACCTACCATTAAGGCAGTGTTAAGCCGCATACTTTGCCACTAGACCACCACTAGTCACTAAACCTCTGGTGACTAGTGGTGGTCTAGTGGTAGAGTATGCAGCTTGGTTATTGCCCATTGACCTTAGGCCATGGTCATAGGCTCGCACCCATCTCACTGCCCTAGTGGATTTTCTCATTGAAATATATCACATTAATGTGATTTCTGTGTGCTAGTAATAATGTATTGTGCTCTTAATTGTGTGGCTTAATGTTGTGGCACTCACAGGCACCTGGTTGGGGATCCCTGCAGTATAGTTTTGTCTGTATTTAATTTAGTATATCTTGAAGAGATTCCTTTGAATCGAGTTCAGTTAATTGTGAAGGATTGGTATGTAGTCATTCGATACACTGTATCTTAAATGTCATTCACTAAAGTGTTATGACCCATCAATATTGAAGAATAGTTACTAATTATTACACTAGCTTTACCGTTCACCTTTTCAATATAGTTTTATATATTTGAGCTCTATTAAACCTTTAATATATTATAGATTTTGAAAGATGATCCTTACTTTTTGTTGCATATTATTCAAAAATTTGATAAACAAATTCAGTAGTTATTAAGTCATAAGAGTCATCTGTCAAATTATTTGTTAATGTTTGAGGTTTGGAAATTATTACAGGAGATGATTCATGTTATTCATTATCATCCTATATTATGGACATGATTAATTCATATGCATTTAATTTTTTTGTTAATCATACAATTATTTTTTTTGTCAGTATGAAAAGCTTAATTGTCCTTTAATGTACTTGGTATTTGTGTACTCTTCATAGCATCTAAACTTCAGCGAATATTCAAGTGTAATAAAATGCTCATTATTGTATATAATTTCATAGATTATTTCATTTCTTAAGCCAAATATGCGGGTTCCTCAGGACAGCAGTAGATATACAACAAATTTATATGCAACCAGTGCCTGTATGTGATGATCATGCAGGTGCTTTAATAGGCAACATAATGAAAGTTACCTAATGTAGACTTGTATCTTCCATAGGGCCCAACCATTCCTAAAGTTCAAAATATCATATAGTACCATTAATGTTCTCCACAATTATCACAACTTTTGCTGCCACATTGCTTTAGCTGTACACTATGCTCTGGATATGTGCTCACAAAAATTTAAATTTTTCATAGACCTAAATGGAAGATCTTTGGTTTTAAAAGGTTCCAGCATCTCTCTTTTGAGGTAATGTATAAAGTAAAGAGGCAAGGGAATTTTTATGTATCTAATGTGGAGAATTTTGTATAATATTTGAATTAGCTTAAGTCCCGTTGTCTGGGGACAGGATACCTTTACTCAGGTTTATTGAGGTCCCTGTAGGCCAACTGATCTTTCCCAGGATGCAGCTTATAACACTTGCCTGTCTACAAAGTACTGGTACCTATTTACTGCTAGGTGAACAGAAGCATCAAGTGAAAGGAAACCTGTCCAAACTATTTCTGTCCCCACCCTAGGATGGAACCCAGGTTCCTTGGTTCTCTGTCCAGGACATACCATTCAGATTGTAACTAAAAACAATGATATATAGGAAAGTTTATACAATACAGTAAGTTATTAAGGTGTGTGTGTGTATGTATGTATGTATGTATGTGTATAATTTATTTTAAATTTAAAAATTTTAAATTTTAAATTTAAATCTAAAAATATAATTTATTTTAAATTTTAAATTTAAATCTAAAAATATAATTTATTTTAAATTTTAAATTTATTTATTTAGACTTTACAAAAGTCATTGATAGCCGAGGCCATTTGACCAACGATCCGAAAGCACTTGCAATGGGAAGAGAATACCGATCTCTTCCCATAGTGTGATCTCCTAGTGTGTTTGGAGCACCAGGCTATCTAAGGTTTGAATCCTTCATGAGATTGAGTTCTTTAGTTACATATAACTTGTGCATGCACACACACAATATATAATATATATATATATATATATATATATATATATATATTGTACCTAGTAGCCAGAATGTCGTACTTGGCCTACTATGCAAGGCCCGATTTGCCTAATAAGCCAAGTTTTTCTGAATTTATATATTTTTCCAAATTTTTTCTTATGAAATGATAAAGCAGTCCATTTCATTATATATAAGTTAATTTGTTTAAATTTGAGTTAAAACTAACGTACAGTGTAGATATATAACCGAACCTAACGAACCCTACCTAACCTAACCTATCTTAACCTAACCTTAACTAACACAACTAAGTCAATAAATTATGGTCTTAATATAAAATAATAATAATAATTCAAAGAAACTATTTGGAAAAAATTATTGAAAATAAAGAAAATCACTCGACCTATTAGGCAAATCGGACCTTGCATGGTAGGCCGAGAAGTGTGTTCTGGCTACTAGGTATGACATACATATATATATATATATTATATATATATATATATATATATATATATATATGTATGTATGTATGTATGTATGTATGTATGTATGTATGTATGTATGTATGTATGTATGTATATATATATATATATATATATATATATATATATATATATATATATATATATATATATATATATATATATATATATATATATATATTTTATTTATTTATATTGACCGTCGATTAACGAATTTAATCCATTCTGGCACCGAGCTCGTGTGAAACGCTCATCTTGCGAACCGAATTTCCCCATTTAAAATAATGGAAATAATATTAATCCATTCCACCCCTGAAAAGCATCAATATGAAATTTTATAATATAATTATAATACATGTAATCATTATAAATGTTTTGTTTTACAGTGGTACCTCACCTTACGAATTTAATCCGTTCCCAGAGACGGTTCACAAACCAAAGCGAATTTTCCCATAAAATATAATATAAATTGAATTAATCCATTCCACACTCCCAAAAATATTAACTTCAAAGTAAATTTTATACTTAATTCACCCAAATCTTTAGTATTAAAGAATTTACAAGTTATTTCTTACCTTTATTGATGACGCTTGTTGATGTATGGAAGACAGTGAGGAGGGGGGGGAGCAGGAGAGGTGTTAGTGTTTGGAAGGGGAAGTCCCCTGAAATTATAACTTTAGGCAGTGAGGACTTCTCTGGAGTGGTACTCACTCTCCTAAGTTTTGCAAGAGTACCACTAGGACCTGGTTGTAGCTCACTGCTTGCTTGTCTTACTAACAATCTGTCTAAAGACACTTATTTTTCCCTACATTTTAACACGTCATTTAAAATGTCAATGCAACGGCCTGCTAAAGCTTTATCTGGATGAGTTTTTTCAACAAAACTGCAGTTCTTCCCATACTTCACACATTTCTTAGTGAGGAAGGGACATCCTCTACTGCCTCTACTCAACTATTTTCTTAGGTTGAACCTTACCACTGACTTTCTTGGGACCCATGGCAAGATATATAATAATTACCTGTACTTTTATGTACAAGTACCCAAAAATCTGAAGAACATTGAAATTCTTGACAAAGAATTCAGGCACGATGGTCACTAGGCTGGAGGCACTGGTAAACTGAGGGGCGGTCGCCATGCCACCATGCTCTAGGTCGGCCATACACGTATCAACAAACAACGTTACCCGAGGCAAAGTTAGCAACCCAATTCGGATTTTACGAAGAAATTGGGCTCATAACCCGAAACGTTCGTAGAGAGGGGCATTTGTAGGCCGAGGAGTCGCTGTACTGTTTTCAATTGTACCTTACCTTATGAAGACTCGTTGCTGGCTTGATGGAGACGATGGGGAGGATGAGAGGGGGTACGGTATGGAAGGAGAATCCACCTTCGAGTCAGGCAATTTCCTTCTTCAAATCTACAGTAATTGTGTCTTTCTTCCTCTTGACAACACTATCTTTAGCAAGCAGCAGCTTTGTTCACATCGTGGGTTACAAATTGTGGTCACAAAACCACAAAAAAAAACAAATAAATGAAAAGGGATGCTTGTCCTGTGCGATAAAACAACAACACTGCCGTCGGAGGTCTGAGAATTTGCGAGAACTGGTGGGAATGCTAGGAAGCACCAGGTGGTTATCTCATTAATCGAGAGGAAGCTTGTCAATTGAGACAAATTTTCTGTGAGTGGCTTGCTCATTACCTGAAATGCTCATAGATGGGGCTGCTTATCACATGAGGTTTCTCTGTGTGTCTATGTGGTGTGTGTGTGTGTGTGTATATATATATATATATATAATATATATATATAATATATATATATACATTATATATATACACACACACACGCACGCACACACGCACAGTATATATACAGTGGTATCTCGGCTTACGAATGCCCCTACTTACGAAATTTTTGAGTCATGACCCCAATTTTGTCAGAAAATTCTACTCAACTTACGACCTTAACCTCGTCATGTGACTTTGTTGATACACGTATGGGCCGACAGAACGTGTGGTTCCTGGTGGCATGGGTGACCCCGATTCAGTTTACCAGACCGCTCGCCAAGCGATGATCGCGCTTGAATTCTTTGTTAAAAATGTAATTGTTTTTGTGCTGTTTTGTTTTTTTAACATAAACGTAATTATTATATATCATGTCATGGGTCCCCAAAAAGTCAGTGGTAAGGTTCAACTTAAAAAAATAGTTGTGAGTAGAGGCAGTCCCTTCCTCATTAAGAAAATGTGTGAAGTATGGATAAAAAGTGCAAAGTTTTGTTGAAAAAAACTCGCCCAGATAAAGCTGTAGCAGGCCGTTGCATTGACCTTTTAAATGACAATGTGATGTCTCACTACAGACAAGTGTTAAAATGTAGGGAAAAACAAGTATCTTCAGACAGATTCTTAGTAAGACAAGCAAGCAGTGAGCCACAACCAGGTCCTAGTGGTATGCCTGCAAAACTTAGGAGAGAGTACCACCCAGAGAAGTCATCACTGCCTGATGTTATAATGGAAGGGAACTCCCCTTCCAAACACTAACACCTCTCCTCTTCCCCCCATCCTCACCATCTTCCATATGCAAACAAAAGTCATCAATAAAAGTAAGCTATAACTTGTACATACTATAGTACATAGTACAAAATGTGTGTATTATGTATGAAATGTATTTTGAAGTTAATATTTTTGGGAGTCCGGAACGGATTAATTCAATTTACATTGTTTCTTATTGGAAAATTCGTTTCGAGTTAAGAATTTTTGAGTTTCGACCCATCTCTGGGAACGGATATAATTCGCAAATGGAGGGGCCAATATAAATAAATAAATATATATAAAAAGTCTCATCAAAAATATAAAAAATGGCAATGTATTGGGAATACTCTTGTAGTTTTTGGTACTTTGGATTATTTTTTGGAGGGACGGGGAAGGGAAGCATATGAATAATTAATTACTAGTTAGGGCCATGGTTGTATGTATGTGGTGTGATTTGTACCATCTAACATTTGTTGTTAACCACTCCTATGTACAATCAATGAACCTGGTTCCCTTTTTAACATACAGTATATTAACTGTTATATCACAGGAAAGTAACAAAAAATTCAGACGACCACATGCTTTCCGGACACCTCGAGACTGAATGAATAACCTGTTGGGTGCAAACAAGTGGTTTGTCATTTTAAAAATCTAGGGGAAAAATCTGACTACCCTGATTGTACACACCAATATTAGAAGTTCAGATACACTTATGAAACTAAAGATTATTATTATTAAGGGTACATAGCTATTTAGATGGTAGAGTTGGTGGATGTTAATGGTGTTGAGTTGACTTAAAGTGGAGATTGATGGTGATGAGGTGGTACCCTTTAATGTTAAAGTGGTTCCACCACTCTCACACTCCATTATTAACACTTGTATCTTAGTTCTACTTGCTCCCATTCTATCACACATTGTTTTATCACTTTCGCTTCTAGAAAGATTGTCAGAGATGGTAGATTTAGCCCCAGTAGTGTCTAAAAGCATAATCTTGTTCACCTGATATTCAGTGCACAACAACTCTCAAGACAACTCTTTCTTAATTAGTTCAAATTTCTTCTTGAATGTCAGCACTGACCTCATTTTTTTAGTTTTGTCTCTTGTTGAAACTTTCACTGGCAAAATGCTTGCATTTGGAGCCGACATAGAGCAAGGATGCACAGGTACCTACATTTTGTAGATTTATACTGTACTGTATAATGAAATCATGGGAATGAATGCTCCAATGCCTCACAACAAATCAAAACAATGGCCCATGGACTTATGAAATCACATGGGTAGGAGGCACCCAGTACTGTCACTGACCAAATTAAGCCTACCTTGCGATGATTTCGGACTCAACGTTCTCACTGCCCGGTCTTCGACCAGGCTAATCCATTTTTTTTGCACATTTTTATTTGGACCACTTGCCTTGCCATTTTATCGCAACTGTTATTCAGACAAATCCAAAGTGAATAGCTGGCGTATCCAGATAAGTAGTGCCCGGAAGAAATGTGGTCATCTGTTATTTCAATACTTTAGTTGTGCTAATCAATATTAGCCTGTAGTGTAGGTAGTAAAAACACCTCCTGTCAGCATATTGCTCTTTAAAAAGATCAATGATGGTATGTAGTTGTCATAACTGTTCTAGTTGCAAATTATTCATAATGTCTTGCAATTGCTAAATTGCTTTTTTAATAAAGTAAACGTAACTATTCAATGAAACTTTCTGTGGAGCATGCAGCAGTAGTTTAAAAACACTGTTTACTCACTCAGTGTATTGTTTTAGATTTAAAGATAAATTTTATTCTTCCTTTCATGTAATGTAAAGGGAGAAAACTTCACAATATACCTTGGGTATTATGTACTGAATTTTGGAATTGTTTTAATAACTTCTAAATTTGTTATAGTAAATTTTGTTTAAATCAGGCATGGTCAATTTTTTCCACTTCGGCAGATATTTTAATATTTTTTCTGTGTTAAAGTTTTGTGTAAATCTTATTCTTAGTGAAAATACATTACCATATGCTTTTGTTGCATATTTGTACAGCCCATAATGAACCATTTGAAAGTTATGGAAATGAAAGTTCAATATTTGTTTTTGCTTTATCGTGTTATCGCTATTACGGTTGTGGATTAACTATAGCATCCTGTTGCGTTACGTATTTGTATTGCTAATGTAGAGTTATTAAGGGATACATTAATTTTGTAGTATTGTAATTTGTTTCTGTCATAAAATCAATAACTCAACCAATATTGCCTTGATAAAGTAGATACAGCACAGTAAAAATGTTTGATTATACATGGCCTTTGTTTAATTGTCCAAACTGAATATTTCCCACCAAATTAGTGGTACAGTGTAGAGGATCAAGGCCACTCAGTTTTATGCATTATTGGCCTAAGGTATCAGGCAATTGTAACACCTTTTACAACTACAGTATCATGATCATAAATTATATACAGTACTGTACTGAATTATAATGGTAAAGGGTACTACCAAAAAAATTCTTTAAAAGCCACTGAATTTTATATAATAATGTCACATTGTGCACTAAGATGAAGACAAAGACTCTTTGTCTTTGCCGAGAATTTTTGGCTAAAAATAAAATTATAAATTTTAGTAAAAGCCCTCTAATTATGGCAGCAAATCCTAACATTTCACATTTTATATCACATGAGTTCTGTGAAGCATCATCCTTTATAATACAGTGTATAAAATTTAATTATGGCAGATATCATTGCTTTTGTACTGTGTATAAATGTTTAATAATAATAGGAAAATAATATTACTCATACAGTAATATATTTGCATCTGAACATGATATGCAGCGATTACTTTTCCATTATAAAATAACGACATTGTAATGCCATATATTATTTGTATATATACTATAAACAGTATGGGTGTTACTTAAGATATTCCATTACAGTACTTGCTGCAAAAAAGATGATCACACTTGTGTACAGTACTAACTATTTTCACTGAAATTGCTTTAAGTCTATATACTTTTTATTAATACTGTACAGAATAAATAAAGTATGTTAACTTTATGGGAAAGAATATTTGGCAAAATTTTATATTATTGTTAATACATCATGCTTATTTAGATTCCTGAATGTGGGTTAAAAATTACAGAATGACAGCTACCTGTATACACACACCATTAGTGGTTATAAATAATTTTTAACAGCTTAATAGAGTTTTTGGTAGAAAAAGTTTCTATAATAAATTTAACCAAAGAAAAATAGTGTGATAAGTATTATATCTCATTACTACATAGAGTGCCACATAAAATTCAGTATCTCATCTTCCAGGAGTGTCAGGCAGACTAGTCCAGAATATAATGTTCCAATTTTTTGAAGACAGCAACCACAATATAATAAATATTATAATAATGATGTAGTATTATTTTGACGCAAACTGTTTAACGTGTTGTGATAAGACTTTTGTAATTTATAATTGAATTATACAGCAGAACTAATACATCTTAAATAGAACCAGCAATTTTCTTTTAGTCATTCCTTTGTCAGATGTGCATCTTGGGTTATTTATACATGTTTTGCTCTTAATCTTTAGAGTACTTTCTTGTAGTTATCTATTCAATGTATATGTTATGGGTATCATAAGTTTCACTATCTGGCAATGATTAAGTTTGTACAAAAATTGTAGCTGCCTGAACATGAACATGACAGTGTTCATGTAAAATGTCCGCAAAGATGTTCAAGTGTATAGACATTACTTCCTGTTGTAGATATTATATAAAATGATTTTGAATTCTCAGTGCTTGCAAAGTCTATTGTATTGCACTTAGTACTGTTATCATTAGACTTGTTAAAGCTAGAATTTATAACATTAACCTTAGAGCCTATCTACCTGTTTGAGCAACCAACACCAGAATTTTACTTTCTTATAAAAGGAGCTATGCTGTACTTTCCTGCCCATGAGGTATGTCATATTTATATCATTAATGAACTGTGGGTGTTTAGTCCCTTCTGGCCAATTGGTATAAGTTGGACAGTGTGTGCCCCAAAGCCTTTCCTATGGAGTCACATGAACATGCTATTGGTAATTACACAGTATGATGGAAACACAACCTGTCAAGGTAGCATTGTTGCAATAAACAGTACAATACCTGCTCGTCTTCCCATGGCTTGCTTCAAAAATTTCCCATGGCAGTTATATCTAGGTGTTGTAGTAGGACTTGTTCTTTGTTCAACCCCAGTGGATTTTGTTTGTGGGTGCCTTTAAGCACCTGATAGAATCGAACTTGCCAAACTGGATAGTGGTTTAGAAGCAGACTGAAAGCTACCTGTAGGTTTATACCACCAATGGTTTTTACATGCATTATAGTCGAGTCCAGGTTAGCAACATTCTTTTTAGGTGTTGGGTTTGGGTAAATGGAAGGTTTAGTATAGCTTGCCTGAATCAATCAGCTGGCTTTGGGTCAAGTGAGCACTCTGGAGTCAGCATATATTTTTGTCCTTCATTTGACATCTAACTCAATGGTAACCAATGTATGCTATCCCTAAGGTTCTTACTATGCATCTGCTTTTTACATCCCTTCCTTGTTGGGCTTTGTGGTAGGTGGTGATGCAGGTATGTGAAGGTCTTCAATTTTATATTACATTGTCTAACATTCTTTCACCTTTCACAGCTCAAGTTGTGCCCTACCGAAAGATCTGTTCTCCCCCTTACCTCGGGGAAGGCTCCCTGCTGGAACCACATCATCTGCTGTGATCAGGCCTGACTTGGCATTATCCCCTGATCACCCTAATGATCATCTCCTCTTCCCTGCCACTTCTTTAGCAATTGAATCTACTGTACTATATCCTCCAGAGTGATCAGCTCTCCAGTACTTCTCGATGCTTCTAATAATGGTATTTTATGCCACCCCTCACTACTCAAGGGAGGCCACAGCATCATATTTATCTTTTGACTCCACTCTAGCTATAGCATCCTGTTGCATACTACCACATTTAATAATATATTTGGTCCACCTATATGGACCAAGTATTGTTATCTTAACTATGCAGTTGTTGATAAATCTCCAACTCCAGCACTCTAATGCAATACTAGATGATGATGTGGCCATGGTGTTTTAGCTTGCAGAATTGCTGTGATCTTTTACCATCTTTATTGCGAGTCTGATAATATTATATCCACTTACATTAATTGAAGTGGTGCCCAGCATTCATACAGTCTTATGCTTACTTCAAAAAGAACAGTCTTGTGCTTACTTCAAAAAGAACAGTCTTGTGCTTACTTCAAAAAGAACAGTCTTTTCTATACCTTTAACACTGCAGTGACATTCTCTTTTGAGGTAAGGTGGCAACTGTGGTGCCTCAGGCTCTTCACAGACATTACATATACATTGCTTGTCAGGTGTCCTTGACTCCCTCTCTGATCTCCAGCTCCAGAATTATTATCATTTCCTCATGACAGTGTTCTCTACTGAAATGCCTCTCTGCAGTCTGTTATTGGATATGACTCTAGGGCACTCTCCCCCCATCCACATGGTTTTTGCCCTACCCTTCCCTGGCCCCCCTTCTCCTTGCTTTCCTATTTCAGCACCCCTGTTGCCAGTACAAGTTTCTCAGGGACTCCCTTTTGCCTCTTGGCCCTATTACCACACTCAAAGTCACAGCCAATATCCAACTATTCCCTACATTCATCTCGGGCTCAAACAGCTGGCAACATCATAAACTACATTGTGGCTACAAACCTAATAGTCCGCTGCTAGAACTGTATAGACAAAGTCTATGCCAACATGAAAGAAAGGCAAAGAAATTACAGGCACATGGAATAAAAGATATAATACTAGAATAAATAAAACAATGGTTTAAACAAAGAAAAGAAAAGGTTGTGCTAAATGGGAATGAATCTGACTTGAGAAATGTAGTAAGCGGGGTACCACAGGGGTCTATTTTGGTGCCAACCCTTTTTGTCATATACATCAGCGACACAAATGAGAATATTACAAACCACATCATCAAATTTGCAGATGAGAAAGATTTATGGTAAAGTAGGAAATGAAAATGATATTGAAGCCTTACAAAGAGAAATACATGAATTCCACAAATGGCCAGAAAACTGGCAAAGCTATTTAGTAGCGAAAATGCAAGACTTTGCATGTGGGGCATAGCAACCCATGCCACAACTACCAAATTAATAACATTACATTAGAGCAGATTGATGAAGAAAGGGACCATGAAGTCAAAGTCCACCATTCACTGAAAGGTGCACAACAGATAAGAGCAGCAGTCAAAAAGGTTTTTTTTCAGTCCCTTGAAATAATCAACCGTTCCTTTGACTTTAAGGAAAAGAAGGTTTCCATTCAATTGTATAAATCTCTGGTGGGCCCCCATTTGGATTACTGTATCCAATCATGGAGACCTCATCTTCAGGACATAGCTGATCTGGAGAAAGTACAACAAAAATAATTTAAGAGCTGTCAACTCTCGTATAGAGAATAGTTGAGGGCTACAGGGCTAACAACACTGCAAACTAGGCATGGCGTTGCGGATCTCATTGAAACATAAAATACTGAATAATTTAGAGGATGTTGATCCGGACAATTTCTTCAAAGGTCAGATGTAACACAAACAAGGAGCTACGGTTTCAAGCTCAACACGCCACAATGTAGGACTGAGAACGGGAGATGCTTTTTCACCCACAGGTTTATAAACCTATGGAACCGCCTACCCGCCGAAGCCATAAATACCAACCCTGTTGAATTGTAAAATTCAACTGTAAAAGATCATCAGGGCAAATGGGGGGAACCTTTGACAAGCCGCAGGCTTCCTGTCCTCGTCGAGGCCACTTATGTTAATGGCCTCGCAATATCTCAGGTAAAATCAGGTAATTAACCCATGGAACCGCCTAGCCGCAGAAGCGGTTAATGCCAGAGCACTGCTGAACTTCAAGATCTAACTCGATAAAATCAACAGGACAAATGCATGGAACTTTGAAAAGCTGCTGGCTTCCTGTCCCCGTCAAGGCCACTAGAAAGATATTACGGCCCTCGGGTAAATTCAGGCAAATATACAAAAATTCATCTCGCAATTTTTTTTTACGAGATGTAAAAGGGGTAAAAGCTTTTACCTCTCCTGCAGTTCTGAAACGCCTTTTCCTTAAACACTTTTCTTCACACTCCATTTCCGTCTTCACCGATGGGTCTAACTAAGTCTGCAGACGGTGTAGGCTACTCTGTTGTTTTTCCTGACCACACCTATATGTGCCGCTTACCTCCTACCATCTTCACGGCAGAATTGTATGCTCTTCGTCAACTGCTTTCTCGTTGTCAATCCTCCCTTGTTGTTGTAGTTGACTCTCGCAGTGCCCTCGTGGCTCTGGAGTCCTTTAATCCAGTCCATACTGTGGTAGTCGAGATTCAACACTGGCTGTTTCTTAACTCCAATAGATTTAAGACTGGAGTTTTGCTGGGTTCCAAGCCATATTGGGGTGTCCTCAAATGAGCGGACGCTGCCGCTTAGGAAGCTATCCGCACTTGTCCCATCTCTCATAAAGGTATTCATTATTCCGACTTTTACCCAGTTATTCATTCCTCCATCCTTGCCCGTTGACAGGGTTGTTGGTCTTCTGTTACTGGTAACAAATTGCGTGCTCTTAAGAGTAGTGTGTACCTGTAGCGAGTAGATTATCCAATAATATGCTCGCTCCAAATGCATTGTTAATATTCCTGTCAATCTTTGGAGATGAATGAGGTGAGGCGTTGCCCGGGCAATACGGTGAGGAGTTGCCCGGGTATATAAGCAGCAGGATAGCAAACATTAACCAGAGTCTACTTTCAAGTGTGGTCTAGAGCAGACACTTGCGAGATACTGTACCGACGCTCAGTGCGCTCAACTCACACCAAAGTATCACCGGTGTACTTCTGTATATTCGACCAAATATATATATAGTATCTTAGTGTCTGTGTTTATTTGTCACCATACTTTACGTAACAATAGAACCGTTACATTGGTGACCCCAGAGAGTTTCGACGATACCCAGCCACGATTGACTACAACATGGACTCTCACTGGACCTCCACTGCTGCTGCTTGCTGTGGACCGCAGCCACCTGTCATGGAACGTTGCCAACACCCTTGCCACAGCTATGATTTTCATCGCGATCGTCTCTGCATTTTCATCTACTACGGCTTGCTGCTCCACGATCACTACTCACTCATCTGGCAGCTTCATCAGTAACTACATAATGTGGGATCTACAGCCTGTCCTGCCGACTCTCCGTCGCTGCCAGGGCACTGCTTGTTCTACAGGGGCGCCCACGAAAGCTGCTCTTTCGTCAGATTCATCTACACGTTCACTGCATTCTGATACTCTGCCGACTCAAGCACTTTGCGCAGTACAGGACTTACAGCTTGCGTTTCCGACTCTTCGTCGCCTCCAGGACAATTCAGCTCTAGCAGTGATTACCTCGTTGTCCTAACTACGTGCCTACATTACCTCCTAATGTCCTGGTGCCCGAGCCCATCCGCCCCGGATCTAAATGCTCCACCAGCGACCCAAGGACGCAACAATTATGCACATTCAGATTCAGATTCAGATTCAGATGTTTATTCAGGTAAGGTATATACATACAAGTGATGTTACATTAATGGATTGATATATAGATAGAGCTAGTACATACAATGCCTAAAGCCACTATTACGCAATGCGTTTCGGGCAAGAAAAACATTAATATCTAGAACTTAATACTAATTGAGCATAAAGAATAAAAGGTGTTGAGAACAAATACAAATAAAGATAAAAAATAGGGGGAACATGACTGAAAAAGCAGCATAAATACAATAGGTTGACAAACAGTGTTGATTAAAAAAAAAAAAAAAAATCTTCTCTCCTGCTACACCGAGCTTGTCCACACACTGCCTACATCTTTTGGTACCAGACTACAATTTCCACAGTCAACAATGTAGTACTCGGCGTGTACAGTCCTAATCAACCCAAGACGTTACAGCTTCGACACAGAGCAGACAGCAGACTACGACCGCATCGAGCCGCCACGCTCTCGCTCCCCAAGTTTAGACACTCACAAATCTCAATCGAGCCGCCACGCTCTCCCACATAGAGCTCCACGACTCCGGCCTCACTCAGCTCTCTGCTCTGCTCCAGGCTTCGTCTCAACGTCTGCGACACTGCTAAATCCAGAGACACATCCGCCGACTACGCAGTTCACTTTTCGACCCCAGTTACCAGCCGCACCACAACCTGATCCTACGACGACGGACGATCCTGTGCGACCTCCCACCCTACGACCCCAGTTAGATGACATCAGCGAAGAGGAGGAAGTTAACTTTGATGGTTATGTAACGCGAGCAGGGCGTACAATTCACTAACCAGCTAAGTTCCTTGATCAAGTATTTTTCCTTTCATCCCCTGGGAGGGGGAGTTCTGTAGCGAGTAGATTATCCAATAATATGCTCGCTCCAAATGCATTGTTAATATTCCTGTCAATCTTTGGAGATGAATGAGGTGAGGCGTTGCCCGGGCAATACGGTGAGGAGTTGCCCGGGTATATAAGCAGCAGGATAGCAAACATTAACCAGAGTCTACTTTCAAGTGTGGTCTAGAGCAGACACTTGCGAGATACTGTACCGACGCTCAGTGCGCTCAACTCACACCAAAGTATCACCGGTGTACTTCTGTATATTCGACCAAATATATATATAGCATCTTAGTGTCTGTGTTTATTTGTCACCATACTTTACGTAACAATAGAACCGTTACATACCCATGACCTTCCTCCTACCACCGTAACTGGTGGAGGGAAACGGCTCTGGCGAGGTTACGTATTGGCCATACACGTTTAACTCAAGGGCACTTAAAGGAGCGCCGCCCTGCTCCTTATTGTCCAAACTGCATTGTCTCTCTTACGATCGTGCGTATCTTTGTTGAATGCCCTGACTTCCAGGGCGAGCGTGTGTCTTGCTTCCCGACCGTCCCTCGTGGTCACTTGTCCCTCGATAGAATTCTTGGTGAATTGGATACCTTTGATACCATTCGCCTTATGCGTTTCTGTTCTCATATTGGCATCCTTGGCCAAATCAAATAGATTGCAAAAATCTGCTATCAGAATAATAACTAACTCTGCTTTCAGACAACACTCAGCTCCCTTGTTTAAATCCCTAAACTTGCTAAATATTAACTCCCTCCACACATTCTCTTGTGTCAACTACATTTACAAAACCCTGTTCTTAAATGCAAACCATGCTCTGAAACTCTCCCTGGACAGATGTAATAGGACCCATTATCACCACACCAGAAATAAATATCTCTTTGATATCCCCAGGGTCAAACTTAATCTGTGTAAACACTCTATGCAAATTAAGGGACCTAGTCTATGGAACTCACTCCCTAGTGAATTGAAAAACTGTAAAACTTTTGCCTTATTTAAAAGCAAAACCAAAAAGTACCTAACTTCATCTATTTAGTTTCCTACACTGAGCTTTAAATTTGCTCTGTACCTAGTGTTACCCAATCTCCTAATTTTTATGTAATATCAAACAACCTTATCATTGTGTTCATTGCTGTCTTCTTTTATGTGCTAGCCATATGCTGTATTGTGACTACCAATTTTTGTCAACTACCATTCAAGCTGTCATTGCAATCAATCTTATATTGTTTCTGCTGTATTGTGCCTACCAATTTGTTGTCAACTACCATTTTAAGCTGTCATTGCAATCAATCATAGCTACCTATGTGCTTTAATATACTGTACCTATAATTTTCTCTCATCTTTTTTTTTCATTCCATGTAATCTGTTATCATTTTTTGTCTATAAATTTTGCAAGTATTTACCTCCTTAAAATTTTCTTAGATTAAGGACCTGCCCGAAACGCTGCGCGTGCTAGTGGCTTTACAAGTCTGTAATTACCATATTTGTATCCTCACATTCCTTATGTACATTCTTGTATATGCATAAATAAATAAATAAATAAGATGGGGTTAAGAGTAGCTATAATGCCTCCTTTGAATTGGGCACACAGGGAGGACTCCTCATTCCTACGCTTTTCAATGTGATGATGCATAGACTAATAGCTGACATGTCTATACAAGTCGACGAGGCTGTCATCTGCTATGCAGACGACATAATTTGCGTCATTACAGTGACAACCGGCTGCAGACTCTCCTTGATACACTTGCAAATAAATGTATTGAGTGTGGACTTATCGTCTCCATTGGTAAAACTAAGACCTTATGCCCCCTGCCTTCCCCCTCAATCAATAATCCTCCTGTTTTTAAAGTCAATCAATGATAAGTGCATTGAAAACTGCAGGCAATACAAATACCTTAGTGTGAATATTGATAGTGACATTGTAAGTAAACTACACTTAAGATTAAAGAAAGGCTAAGTCCTTTTAAAACGCTTGGTGGAAAGCACATTGGTATTAATGTCAAATATGCTAGAATGTTCAACATGATGTTCATCAGGTCACTAGTTGACTACCATGGTCTGCACCTTATTAGTCTCCCTGGCAATAGGCTGAAAGATTTAGAGAAAATTCAAAATGAAGCCATGAGGATAATTCCTGGAGCCCCCAGATGCACAAGAATCATCAACATGACGGAGGAGCTGAAACTCAACCATATTTGAAAAAACTGAGCAGCTCAATAGTACCTTCTGTGTAAGGGCGATGAGAGATCCAACATCACCCTTACTACTGTCTGACTGACTAGTGTTGTTTAGCACGCTACGCACGCTACTTTAGCACGCAACCCACGCTAGTGTCCAAGCGTGGGTTGGCTATGTATATGAGTGGGATTGGGGGGTTATAAATAGGAGCTGCCTCGTATGGGCCAATAGGCCTTCTGCAGTTACCTTTGTTCTTATGTTTATAGGCGGGAGAGTGATGCAAACGCACCAACGAGCAACCTATATACAAGCAGGTTGAGTAGAAGTGTTGCCAATCTCATTAAACTAAATATTCCTATCTTATGCAACGTACTAGCCAAAGATATTTCATTATTTCTGTACCCTGAAATACAAGTATCTTACACACCCATCAGCAAAAAGAGCAAGGAAAACCCGCGCAGCACTCCTGAAAACAACAACACTTGAAACCATTGATTCCTATATAAATAACTTACGGCCTCCGAGCACTATGCTCACGTTGATGAGTCTGTTCAAATGTCAACAGGTCGCACTGCAGCAGCCTGTAGAATATATAAAGACAACATATGTACACAGACCACAAGTGGGAGACTGAATAACTGGCTTAGCTCCACACAAATCGATAGGGAAGATTTCCTGAGACCTGGAACTTTAAGAACAAGAGGTCATAGATTTAAACTAGCTAAACACAGATACCGAAGAAATATAAGAAAATTCACTTTCGCAAACAGAGTGGTACACGGTTGGAACAAGTTAAGTGAGAAGGTGGTGGAGGCCAAGACCGTCAGTAGTTTCAAAGCGTTATATGACAAAGAGTGCTGGGAAGACGGGATACCACGAGCGTAGTTCTCATCCTGTAACTACACTTAGGTAATTACATGCAGCATTAACTGCACCACAACTTGCCACTAACCCACTGAAGAACAGTGAAGGAGTAGTTTTCTGTGATTCAAAGTCTTAAAAACTCGACATGCAAAATAGATACTAGGAATGTTGTAACATCCATTATAAACAAAATTATTAATGCAAAGAGCAAGAGTCTCATTTGTATGGATACCATCTCACATAGGTGTTGTCCAGCATGATGACACAGATGACATCACATAATGTGATGACACTGCACATTCTCTCATGTGTATTATACATATATAAAACGCTAAACTATAATGCCAATCCTGATCTCAAAAGCTTCATAGAAGGTTGTAACAGAACCCATGAGCACCACACCAGAAATAAATACAGTTTTGATATTCCTAGAGTACGACTTAATCAAACCAGAAATGCTCTACAAATCAAGGGGCCCAGAATGTGGAATGACCATCCCAACCATGTTAAAGACTGTACCTCTCTCAACCAGTTTAAGTTAAAAACGAAGCTATACCTAATAAATTCCCTGTAACCTACCTTACCCCTCTGTTGTCAACCCATGTATGTTTTTTTTTTTTTTTTTTTTTTCAATTCAACGCTGTTTGAATGTAATTTTCTGTAATAATTTGTAATTGTATTTGTGCTGCTTTTTCAACAATGTTCCCCCCTCTTTTACCTCTATTTTTATTTGTACTCAACACATTTTATTCTTTTTACCCATTAGTTTTAAGCTTTAGTCATTAGTGTTTTTTCCTGCCCGAAACGCTTTGCGTAATAGTGGCTTTAGGCATTGTATGTACTAGCTCTATCTATAAAGCCAACAAACTTTGTAAAATCTCTTTATGCATGTACCTTTACCTAAATAAAAATTATTATTATTATTATTATTATTATTATTATAAGGCAACTAAAACTGTATATGATAAGCCTGAAATTGAGTTGGATATGGGCATTCCAATCTCTGCTGTAAAAGCCGCAATATTTCAGGAAATTAGGGATGTAACAGAAGAGCATGAATATAAAGAGCTATGACATGTTTAGAACCGAGACATGTACGGGCAGCACAAAACATCCACTAGACAGTGTGACATTGTAATTGCCAGAATTAGGCTGGAGTATCGATATCAGATACTCCAGGCAATCAGCAATCACCTCCACCAGTGCAGGTGGCTGCAGGTAATGAATCCCCCAAAGGTGAACATTCCAATTGTAAACTATGTGAACAAGAGCTTGAACATACTCTCCAACACTAAAGCGGTGGTTGCCCTGTTATCAGTGACTTCAGGTCAAATCGTATGAGGTACTTTGAGTTCTGTACACTCAGGAATATTGGAAGATGTTCTTGTTCTGTACCCAAATTTTGCTAGTGAAGGCTAAGTGGAGTTGGTGGTGAACCACCAGACGAGTAGGACGTTCCTGAGGTCTCTGCTCCTGGCTGGTGTTTACTTTGGACGATTGTCAGTTGCCCTGCCTGGTGGTAGTTTGCCACTGCGGGGTGACTGTGTTCAGTCTCAATATGGGGACTTACGTGCCGCCGCTGAGGAAGGAGGAGTCGACTGGGCTGATATTTACCTGTAGGGTGGCTATTGCTATCATCACCAACACTCTGATGTTTATGAACGTGAAAGTGGAAGATCTCGCTGGTCTTGAGGTCATTCGTGAGGACAGAGTGGTTGTGAAGTTCGCCGAGAATGGCTTGTTCCGGAAGTTTATCGACCAGTATGAGGATCGGGAGGTGCGGCTGAGCAACGGTCAAGGCTCTGTGACTGTGACGAATTTGTTGTTGAGTACAACATACGTGTTGTGTTGAGTACACATGCGTGTCTATTAAGAACGCGCCGTTTGAGATGTCTGAGGATCTTCCCTGTCGGGCTCTTGCCAGGTATGGGCGTGTGGAATTTATTCGTGTGTGTAGGCACACGTCCGGAGCCGTCAAGGGACTCATTAATGGTTACAGGACGGATAAGACGGTTCTTCGTAGAAATGTGCCTTCTTCTCTATCGATTGTTGGCTTTACGGTCGGCTTCTTTTACCGTGGGCAAACTCGGACATGTTTCAAGTGTGGTCATGTTGGACATATGGCTGGTGCCTGCACCACTCGGATGTATGAACGGCGTTAACGTGTTTAATGAAGCCGATTTTCCTCCTTTGAAAGAGCAAAAAGGTCTCTTGGTTCTGAGCAGTGCCCCTTGTATGGGGACGGATGCAGTGGTGGATGACAACAATCTGGGTTCTACGAGTGTTGCTTCATTGGTCACTACTGGTGGAAATGGCGTCCGTACTGCTGTGTCGTCTCCCTTACGGTCTAGTGGGGGTGGTGTTCTCCCTACCGGCCAGTGCGTGTCTGTGCAGATCGGCTCCGAGGGCGAGTGCGCTGCAGTGACTGCCAACTCTGGTGAGGTGGTAGATACAGTGGTGGGCATTTCCTCGGTGGATGTGTGCCCAGTGCTGAGCCGATTGGTCTGCATTGAAACCCGCAGCGAGTGATACTTGAAGGTGTTTCCCCGTCTCGCCCTGCTGCTCGGACAACTGAGGTGGTGGCGGAAGTGCATATGGTGGATATACATTCTCCCAGTCGCGGTTCTGGACGAAGAGAATCAGATTGCGTGTTGCCTGTCGGCGGTGGGCAGCTCAGCCTGAAGCGTCGGAAATTTGGGAGTTCTCTTCAGAATATCCTAGATGCCAGGAGGAGGTTGGAAGACGGCACCCCCTTCCCCTTCACTGACGGTTGTGCAGTGTGACCCTATGATTCTGTCCGAAACGGATAATCAGCCCCCACAGACACGGTGAGGGCGTGTCTGTGATGGATGATGGTGTCCCTATAATTCGTGGAAGTGGTCCACCGCCTGGAGGTACACAGAATGAGGCTTGGTGGAATATTGTGGAGAAGGACCAGAAGAAGTCGATAGGGAGCGATTTGGCAGTGAAGCTCCGGAAGAGTTCTGTGGGTGAGCTGGCCGATGTGGCTCCCTCGCCGGTAGTTTTGGGTGATGGGTTTGTGGGCTCTTCTGTTGGGTGCGATGCTACCCTGGGGTATAGTGGTAGTGTTGTGTGTGTGTGGTGCTCTGTGGTTTTTTCTCAATGGGTATGTGGATGAATTGTGCGACGTTGAACGTCAATGGGTTGAACTGCCGTCTGAAGCAACGTCAGCTTGTATCGGTGGCCCGCTATCACAAGTTGGATGTTATGTTTATTCAGGAGCATAATGTTAAGTGTATGGACCGACTAGAGGTGTTGTTGAAATATTTCGAGGTGTTGCTGAACTCTCCGGTGTTATCAAAGGGCGGCACGATGATATTGTTGGCGAAGAGGGCGAATGTTGTAGTGGTGAGTTTGGAAATGGATGACTGTGGCAACGTAATTTTGGCGCATGTGTCGTTTATGGGTTCTGTGTTTCCCCCGCTGAATGTGTATGCACCCTCAGGGACGCATAGTCGGACTGAGAGGAAGTTGCTGTTCTCGGATGGTCTGCTTTATTTTTTACGGAATGACACGAGGAGAATGATTTTGAGGTGACTTTAATTGTGTTATATCGGTCCGGGACTGTAGTACTCATCCTCAGGCGTCTGTCTCTCCTGCTTTAGTTAGGACGTTGAAATCTATACACTTCCGTGATACCTGTTTCCTAGCGGGTGGTGTCCCGGCCTATACTTTTGTTAGTAAGGAGTATGGTTCTCGCATTGATCGCGTGTATTTGGACGTCTTATGGTCAGGTCCACTCCTGGGCCACAGTTCCTGCCAGTTTTTCGGACCATAGTATGGTGGTGATGGGCGTTTTTATTAATGATCAGATGCGGGTGGGTAGGGGGTGGTGGAAGCTAAATTGTAGTTTGCTTAGATGCCCGTTAGTGTTAAAGGAATTTGGTGTGATGTGGAGGGCGCTGGTAAGGCGGAAAGCAGACGTTGTGTGTGTGTGTGCTGGATTGGTGGGGGCTGGTGTAAACTGGAGTGCAAACGTTTCTTTGGTCGTTTATCGAAGCATCTTGCAGCGGAACGGTATGGTCTTTTGAATTTGTTGCAGATTCGATTGCGTCAGCTTTATGAGCTCATGGACCAGGGTTTGGATAGGTATGATGAGATTGTATTGTTGAAGAGGAGGATAAATGGGTTGCGGGAGGAGGTGGCTCAGGGTATCCATATCCGTCTAATAACGTCTGAACGTTTCGATGGTGAGAAAGTCTCTGCACACTTATTGGCTAAAGTTAAGTCTCCTAGGTACTCTACCATGATGACTGGTATTCGCAGGGTGGATGGTACGGTCCTCACTAATACTGATGGGTTAGTGTGTTATGTTCGGGAGGAGTTGGGGGGTTGTATCGGAAGGTAGTGTGTGTTTCGGCTGATTGTGGGTATTTTCTCAGTTTTTGCCAAAATATGTTGTCTGTTGAGGACAATGTACCATTACTATGGGAGTTTACGGATAGGGAGATTTGGGAGATAGTTCAGGGGTTAGCGACTGGGAAGGGGCCTGGGTCTGATGGGTTTCCGGCGGAATTCTATGGTTGCTTATTGTATGGTGATTGGGTTGGACTTTTCGGAGGTGGTACGGTATAGTCTGAGGCATGGTGCCCTTAGTGGGTCAAAATCGTTTGTTATTATTCGCTTTCTGCCGAAATCGGGGGATGTGCAGCTGCTCTCAAATTGGAGACCGTTGTCTCTCCTGTACCAGGACTATAAAATTCTTTCAAAGTTACTGGCGAATAGGCTTCGGTTGGTTTTGGGAGTGTATTTCTCCTGGGCAGTTTTGTGGTGTTCCGGGTAGGTCGATTGTTTACTGTAATAATTTGATAAGGGATATGATTTACTATTTTTCAGACAATATTGTTCCATCGGCTATGATAAATTTAGATTGGTACAAAGCTTTTGATATGGTGGATATGAGTTTTGTGTTTCAGGTAATGGAGAAGTTTGGGTTCGGGCCGCAGTTTGTCTCTTAAGAACATAAGAACATAAGAACAAAGGCAACTGCAGAAGGCCTGTTGGCCCATACGAGGCAGTTCCTATTTATAACCACCCAATCCCACTCATATACATGTCCAACCCATGCTTGAAACAATCGAGGGACCCCACCTCCACAATGTTACGCGGTAATTCGTTCCACAAATCAACAACCCTGTTACTGAACCAGTATTTACCCAAGTCTTTCCTAAATCTAAACTTATCCAATTTATACCCATTGTTTCGTGTTCTGTCTTGTGTTGATACTTTTAATACCCTATTAATATCCCCTTTGTTATGTCCATTCACCCACTTGTAAACCTCTATCATGTCACCCCTAACTCTTCGCCTTTCCAGTGAATGCAACTTAAGCTTTGTTATTCTTTCTTCATATGAAAGATTTCTAATTTGGGGAATTAACTTAGTCATCCTACGCTGGACACGTTCAAGTGAATTTATATCCATTCTATAATCTGGCGACCAAAACTGAACTGCATAATCTAAATGGGGCCTAACTAGAGCAAGATATAGCTTGAGAACCACACCAGGTGTCTTGTTACTAATGCTGCGATTAATAAATCCAAGTGTCCGATTTGCCTTATTACGAACATTTATGCATTGATCCTTTTGTTTTAAATTCTTACTAATCATAACTCCCAGATCCCTTTCGCAATCCGACTTCGCAATCTCAACACCATCTAGCTCGTATCTTGTAACTCTATCATCATTACCTAACTTCAGAACTTTACATTTATCAGCATTAAACTGCATCTGCCAATCCTTTGACCATTTCAAAACCCTATCTAGAACATAGAACATAAGAACAAAGGCAACTGCAGAAGGCCTATTGGCCCATACGAGGCAGCTCCTATTCTATAACCACCCAATCCCACTCATATACTTGTCCAACCCGTGCTTGAAACAATCGAGGGACCCCACCTCCACAATGTTACGCGGCAATTGGTTCCACAAATCAACAACCCTGTTACTGAACCAGTATTTACCCAAGTCTTTCCTAAATCTAAACTTATCCAATTTATATCCATTGTTTCGTGTTCTGTCCTGTGTTGATACTTTTAATACCCTATTAATATCCCCCCGGTTATGTCCATTCATCCACTTGTAAACCTCTATCATGTCACCCCTAACTCTTCGCCTTTCCAGTGAATGCAACTTAAGCTTTGTTAATCTTTCTTCATATGAAAGATTTCTAATTTGGGGAATTAACTTAGTCATCCTACGCTGGACACGTTCAAGTGAATTTATATCCATTCTATAATATGGCGACCAAAACTGAACTGCATAATCTAAATGGGGCCTAACTAGAGCAAGATATAGCTTGAGAACCACACCAGGTGTCTTGTTACTAACGCTGCGATTAATAAATCCAAGTGTCCGATTTGCCTTATTACGAACATTTATGCATTGATCCTTTTGTTTTAAATTCTTACTAATCATAACTCCCAGATCCCTTTCGCAATCCGACTTCGCAATCACAACACCATCTAGCTCGTATCTTGTAACTCTATCATCATTACCTAACCTCAGAACTTTACATTTATCAGCATTAAACTGCATCTGCCAATCCTTTGACCATTTCAAAACCCTATCTAGATCAACTTGAAGTGATAGTGAGTCCTCCTCCGAATTAATTTCCCTACCGATTTTCGTATCATCGGCAAATTTGCAAATGTTGCTACTCAAACCTGAATCTAAATCATTTATATATGGGGGGATATTAATAGGGTATTAAAAGTATCAACACAGGACAGAACACGAAACAATGGATATAAATTGGATAAGTTTAGATTTAGGAAAGACTTGGGTAAATACTGGTTCAGTAACAGGGTTGTTGATTTGTGGAACCAATTGCCGCGTAACATTGTGGAGGTGGGGTCCCTCGATTGTTTCAAGCACGGGTTGGACAAGTATATGAGTGGGATTGGGTGGTTATAGAATAGGAGCTGCCTCGTATGGGCCAATAGGCCTTCTGCAGTTACCTTTGTTCTTATGTTCTTATGTTCTTATATATATTATAAACAACAGAGGTCCCAGGACAGAGCCTTGAGGCACTCCACTTACAACATTTTCCCACTCTGACTTGATTCCATTTATACTAACTCTCTGTTTCCTTTGGTATAGCCATGCCCTAATCCAGCTTAATATAGCACCCCCAATACCATGAGACTCTATTTTTTTAATCAGTCTTTCATGTGGCACTGTATCAAAAGCTTTGCTAAAGTCAAGGTATACAACATCGCAATCCTTACCACTATCAACTGCCTCAACAATGCTAGAATAAAAAGATAACAAATTTGTTAAACATGAACGGCCATTTATAAAACCATGTTGCGACTCAATTATTAATTTATGTTTTTCAAGATGAAGACGAATTTTATTTGCTATTATAGATTCGAGTAACTTTCCCACAATAGACGTTAGGCTAATTGGTCGATAGTTAGACGCAAGTGATCTATCTCCTTTCTTAAAAACTGGTATCACATTAGCAACTTTCCAAAACTCTGGCACTCTGCCTGACTCTATTGATTTATTAAATATGGTTGACAGTGGGTCACAAAGCTCCTCTTTGCATTCTTTAAGCACCCTAGCAAACACTTCATCCGGCCCTGGGGATTTCTTTGGTTTGAGTTTTACTATTTGTTTAAGAACATCCTCCCTGGTAACTGCTAAACTCGTCAACCTGTCCTCGTCCCCACCCACATAGACTTGTTCGGCTGAAGGCATATTGTTAAGTTCCTCTTTAGTAAATACAGATACAAAATATTTATTAAAAATACTACTCATCTCTTCATCACTATCTGTTATTTGACCTGTCTCAGTTTTTAATGGACCTATCCTTTCCCTAGTCTTAGTACGATATAACTGAAAAAACCCTTTAGGATTTGTCTTTGCTTGCCCTGCTATGCGAACTTCATAGTTTCTTTTTGCTTTCCTTATCTCTTTTTTAACATTTCTAACCAGTTGTACGAATTCCTGTTCTAAAGTGACCTCCCCATTTTTAATCCTTTTGTACCAAGCTCTCTTTTAAGAACATAAGAACATAAGAACAAAGGTAACTGCAGAAGGCCTATTGGCCCATACGAGGCAGCTCCTATTCTATAACCACCCAATCCCACTCATATACTTGTCCAACCCGTGCTTGAAACAATCGAGGGACCCCACCTCCACAATGTTACGCGGCAATTGGTTCCACAAATCAACAACCCTGTTACTGAACCAGTATTTACCCAAGTCTTTCCTAAATCTAAACTTATCCAATTTATATCCATTGTTTCGTGTTCTGTCCTGTGTTGATACTTTTAATACCCTATTAATATCCCCCCGGTTATGTCCATTCATCCACTTGTAAACCTCTATCATGTCACCCCTAACTCTTCGCCTTTCCAGTGAATGCAACTTAAGCTTTGTTAATCTTTCTTCATATGAAAGATTTCTAATTTGGGGAATTAACTTAGTCATCCTACGCTGGACACGTTCAAGTGAATTTATATCCATTCTATAATATGGCGACCAAAACTGAACTGCATAATCTAAATGGGGCCTAACTAGAGCAAGATATAGCTTGAGAACCACACCAGGTGTCTTGTTACTAACGCTGCGATTAATAAATCCAAGTGTCCGATTTGCCTTATTACGAACATTTATGCATTGATCCTTTTGTTTTAAATTCTTGCTAATCATAACTCCCAGATCCCTTTCGCAATCCGACTTCGCAATCACAACACCATCTAGCTCGTATCTTGTAACTCTATCATCATTACCTAACCTCAGAACTTTACATTTATCAGCATTAAACTGCATCTGCCAATCCTTTGACCATTTCAAAACCCTATCTAGATCAACTTGAAGTGATAGTGAGTCCTCCTCCGAATTAATTTCCCTACCGATTTTCGTATCATCGGCAAATTTGCAAATGTTGCTACTCAAACCTGAATCTAAATCATTTATATATATTATAAACAACAGAGGTCCCAGGACAGAGCCTTGAGGCACTCCACTTACAACATTTTCCCACTCTGACTTGATTCCATTTATACTAACTCTCTGTTTCCTTTGGTATAGCCATGCCCTAATCCAGCTTAATATAGCACCCCCAATACCATGAGACTCTATTTTTTTAATCAGTCTTTCATGTGGCACTGTATCAAAAGCTTTGCTAAAGTCAAGGTATACAACATCGCAATCCTTACCACTATCAACTGCCTCAACAATGCTAGAATAAAAAGATAACAAATTTGTTAAACATGAACGGCCATTTATAAAACCATGTTGCGACTCAATTATTAATTTATGTTTTTCAAGATGAAGACGAATTTTATTTGCTATTATAGATTCGAGTAACTTTCCCACAATAGACGTTAGGCTAATTGGTCGATAGTTAGACGCAAGTGATCTATCTCCTTTCTTAAAAACTGGTATCACATTAGCAACTTTCCAAAACTCTGGCACTCTGCCTGACTCTATTGATTTATTAAATATGGTTAACAGTGGGTCACAAAGCTCCTCTTTGCATTCTTTAAGCACCCTGGCAAACACTTCATCCGGCCCTGGGGATTTGTTTGGTTTGAGTTTTACTATTTGTTTAAGAACATCCTCCCTGGTAACTGCTAAACTCGTCAACCTGTCCTCGTCCCCACCCACATAGACTTGTTCGGCTGAAGGCATATTGTTAAGTTCCTCTTTAGTAAATACAGATACAAAATATTTATTAAAAATACTACTCATCTCTTCATCACTATCTGTTATTTGACCTGTCTCAGTTTTTAATGGACCTATCCTTTCCCTAGTCTTAGTACGATATAACTGAAAAAACCCTTTAGGATTTGTCTTTGCTTGCCCTGCTATGCGAACTTCATAGTTTCTTTTTGCTTTCCTTATCTCTTTTTTAACATTTCTAACCAGTTGTACGAATTCCTGTTCTAAAGTGACCTCCCCATTTTTAATCCTTTTGTACCAAGCTCTCTTTTTACCTATAAGGTTCTTCAAATTCTTTGTTATCCACTTTGGGTCATTAGTATACGATCTATTCAATTTGTATGGTATACTACGTTCCTGTGCTTTGTTTAGAATATTCTTAAATAAGTTATATATTGAATCCACATCGAAATCCCCATTTAAGTCACCTATCGCTGGGTTCATGTCTCGCTCCAAGACCGGCCCACACCCCATACCCAAGCCTTTCCAATCAATTTGACCCAAAAAATTTCTTAGGCTATTAAAATCAGCTTTTCGAAAATCTGGCACTTTAACAGAATTTTCTCCTACTGGTCTATTCCATTCTATGCTAAATCTGATTTCTTTGTGATCACTGCTCCCTAGCTCACTCCCTATTTCGATGTCATTAATTTGCGTTTCCCTGTTAGTTAACACTAAATCTAAAATATTATTTTCCCGTGTTGGTTCCTTAATGTGTTGCGTAAGAAAGCAATCGTCAATTAATTCTAGAAAATCTTCTGCTTCACTATTCCCTGTTTTGTTCAACCAGTTTATTCCGCTAAAATTAAAGTCACCCATGACATAAATACTGTTAGATCTAGATGCTCTAGATATTTCATCCCATAGATGCTTTGCTTCCATTCTGTCTAAATTTGGTGGCCTATATATTACTCCTATTATAATATTATTAGCTTTTTCGTTTAATTCAATCCAAATAGTTTCTGTGTGTGGCTCTGTTTTGATTCCCTCTTTGAGACTACATTTCAAATTGTCCCT
The DNA here is from genome assembly GCF_040958095.1 of Procambarus clarkii. Classification (NCBI taxonomy): domain Eukaryota; kingdom Metazoa; phylum Arthropoda; class Malacostraca; order Decapoda; family Cambaridae; genus Procambarus; species Procambarus clarkii. Next base: position 9,961,363 of record NC_091189.1, read on the forward strand.
AACATATATGGCTACTCCACCTCCTCGTCTAATATATCTATCTGTGTGAAATAGTTTAAATCCATATATTTGATATTCAGCTAATAGTTCTCTATTTTCTACATTTTTACCTATAAGGTTCTTCAAATTCTTTGTTATCCACTTTGGGTCATTAGTATACGATCTATTCAATTTGTATGGTATACTACGTTCCTGTGCTTTGTTTAGAATATTCTTAAATAAGTTATATATTGAATCCACATCGAAATCCCCATTTAAGTCACCTATCGCTGGGTTCATGTCTCGCTCCAAGACCGGCCCACACCCCATACCCAAGCCTTTCCAATCAATTTGACCCAAAAAATTTCTTAGGCTATTAAAATCAGCTTTTCGAAAATCTGGCACTTTAACAGAATTTTCTCCTACTGGTCTATTCCATTCTATGCTAAATCTGATTTCTTTGTGATCACTGCTCCCTAGCTCACTCCCTATTTCGATGTCATTAATTTGCGTTTCCCTGTTAGTTAACACTAAATCTAAAATATTATTTTCCCGTGTTGGTTCCTTAATGTGTTGCGTAAGAAAGCAATCGTCAATTAATTCTAGAAAATCTTCTGCTTCACTATTCCCTGTTTTGTTCAACCAGTTTATTCCGCTAAAATTAAAGTCACCCATGACATAAATACTGTTAGATCTAGATGCTCTAGATATTTCATCCCATAGATGCTTTGCTTCCATTCTGTCTAAATTTGGTGGCCTATATATTACTCCTATTATAATATTATTAGCTTTTTCGTTTAATTCAATCCAAATAGTTTCTGTGTGTGGCTCTGTTTTGATTCCCTCTTTGAGACTACATTTCAAATTGTCCCTAACATATATGGCTACTCCACCTCCTCGTCTAATATATCTATCTGTGTGAAATAGTTTAAATCCATATATTTGATATTCAGCTAATAGTTCTCTATTTTCTACATTCATCCACGTTTCGGTAAGTGCAATAATATCTATTTTTTCTGTGCAGACAAGAGCATTTAATTCGTTAATTTTATTTCTTAGACTTCTACTGTTAGTGTAATATACCCTAAGTGAATTGTTATTTTGCGGACCTTCTCTTTCCCTGATCGTTTTGCCAATTCCTTTCTCCCACAAACACATACTTTTATTACCTCCTTCCTCCAAATCAATTCCCATACCTCTATCTACTAACAGTTTAAACCCAAACAAACACCTCTAACCACTTCTTCTAGCGAGTTCGCAACAGCAACAACCCCAGCTCTCGATAGATGCACCCCATCACGAGCATACATTTCATTTCTTCCATAGAAGTGTTCCCAGTTGTCTATGAAAGATATTGCATTTGATTTGCAATATCTTTCCAGCCGGCAATTGACACCAAGTGCCCTCGATATCCATTCATTTCCCACTCCCTTTCTTGGAAGAATGCCACATATGATCGGGATTCCTCCCTTGCTCCTAACTAACTCTATGGCTGTTTTATACCTCTGAATCAGTTCCTCACTCCTGACTCGACCAACATCATTTCCTCCCACGCTAATGCAAATAATGGGATTGTTCCCATTACCAGCCATAATATCATTCATGTTGTTTATAATATCACCAATGCCAGCTCCGGGATAGCAAACCCTTAACCTGTTCCCCCTATCTCTAGCTATAGCTCTTGGGTCAGAATGTTGTATAGGGGTTGCCAGAGTAGTGTATGCATTAATGGGGTATTGTATTAACAGGGTGTTGTCCGTGTGCCTTCCATTCCTCCTGTGTTTGGGTTCGTGTGACAACATTGTGTGTGTGATTGCACAGCAGTATGGTGGTATTGTGCCTGGGGTGTCATACGGATGTATGTGGTACTATGATTTGGAACAATTTGGGTGTGTATGGGTTTGTTTGCAGTATGGTTTAATGGCTTCATTACATGTTGTGCTTCCCTGTTTTCCCAGTTGCTGGATGGTTACAGGTAATTAAATGCCTATGTGTATTTTACGGGGTGCTGTCCCCCCCCCCACCCCCCTGCAATATTGTTTCCTGTGGAGGGAAGTTTATGTTATATGGTCACTTGGTTTTATCATGTTTTCTTCGGGTTCGGAGTGAAATGTATTTGTGTTTCATGTTGTATTCTTGGGTCCGTTTTTATGCTGCCCTTCCAATGTAAATTTGTAGACTTTGAACTAAAATGTGTTCCGTTTTACTTGAGTTGAGTGACTTATCATTTATGCCTTTATTTTGTTACCTTTATACTATTCATTGTCTTAGGTTTGGGTAGTGTGAGATAGCTATGTATTTGCTAGGGTTTAATGTATATTTATTTTGTAAATACTTTGCCTTAAAAAAAAATTGGTTGTCAACTGTTTGCTTTATACCTGTATAAATTGCATTGTATTCATTTTAACTGTTACATTGTGAACTTACGTTTGTATGTTATTTTCATTTTTGATTTCTTATTATTGTAGATTACTTTTCTTTCATGTTTCTGCGTGTTTTGTATTTGTCCTTTTTTTATTGTGTGTATCCGGCCTTCTGGTCTGTACGCCGTTCGTGTGTTGTTTGGGTATGTTTTCCTTTGAATTATATTAAACTGTGTTTTCATGTGTTTTATGGGTTATGCACATGTTTAGGTGGTTGGATATACGCCTTCCCCTTGTGTTGTGTTCATTTATGTTCCCTAACGTATACCTTTATTCGTAAGTCCTGTCATTTTTCTTTCTGTTCTGAGGGAAGGGTTGTTTAATCTGTGTTGGTTGGTTTCATTTATTATGGGTTTATGTAAGAACATAAGAACAAAGGTAACTGCAGAAGGCCTATTGGCCCATACGAGGCAGCTCCTATTCTATAACCACCCAATCCCACTCATATACTTGTCCAACCCGTGCTTGAAACAATCGAGGGACCCCACCTCCACAATGTTACGCGGCAATTGGTTCCACAAATCAACAACCCTGTTACTGAACCAGTATTTACCCAAGTCTTTCCTAAATCTAAACTTATCCAATTTATACCCATTGTTTCGTGTTCTGTCCTGTGTTGATACTTTTAATACCCTATTAATATCCCCCCGGTTATGTCCATTCATCCACTTGTAAACCTCTATCATGTCACCCCTAACTCTTCGCCTTTCCAGTGAATGCAACTTTGTTAATCTGTCTTCATATGAAAGATTTCTAATTTGGGGAATTAACTTAGTCATCCTACGCTGGACACGTTCAAGTGAATTTATATCCATTCTATAATATGGCGACCAAAACTGAACTGCATAATCTAAATGGGGCCTAACTAGAGCAAGATATAGCTTGAGAACCACACCAGGTGTCTTGTTACTAACGCTACGATTAATAAATCCAAGTGTCCGATTTGCCTTATTACGAACATTTATGCATTGATCCTTTTGTTTTAAATTCTTACTAATCATAACTCCCAGATCCCTTTCGCAATCCGACTTCGCAATCACAACACCATCTAGCTCGTATCTTGTAACTCTATCATCATTACCTAACCTCAGAACTTTACATTTATCAGCATTAAACTGCATCTGCCAATCCTTTGACCATTTCAAAACCCTAAAAGAACAAAGGTAACTGCAGAAGGCCTATTGGCCTATATGAGGCAGCTCCTATTCTATAACCATCCAATCCCACTCATATACTTGTCCAACCTGCACTTGAAACAATCGAGGGACACCACCTCCACCACGTTACGCGGCAATTGGTTCCACAAATCAGCAACCCAGTTACTGAACCAGTATTTACCCAAGTCTTTCCTAAATCTAAACTTATCCAATTTATACCCATTGTTTCGTGTTCTGTCCTGTGTTGATACTTTTAACACCCTATTAATATCCCCTTTGTTATGTCCATTTACCCACTTGTAAACCTCTATCATGTCACCCCTAACTCTTCGCCTTTCCAGTGAATGCAACTTAAGCTTTGTTAATCTTTCTTCATATGAAAGATTTCTAATTTGGGGAATTAACTTAGTCATCCTACGCTGGACACGTTCAAGTGAATTTATATCCATTCTATAATATGGCGACCAAAACTGAACTGCATAATCTAAATGGGGCCTAACTAGAGCAAGATATAGCTTGAGAACCACACCAGGAGTCTTGTTACTAAGGCTGCGGTTAATAAATCCAAGTGTCCGATTTGCCTTATTACTTTCTGTCTCACTGTGTACTGATGCTTCGGTAACTGTTTTTATATTGCATTTGTGTGTTTTATAAATAAAAAGATGACCAAAAAAGTGGAGGCTAATAGATCAGCCTTACATTTCTTGTTCTTTCCTGATTCCATGTATGACTGGATGTCCTGTAAGGTGGGGATGTTGCATGAGCTTGTAGCTTGTTTTTAATCTACATTGTGTGGCCTTTCATACAGAATAGGGTAGCAGCAAATTGCTGTATATACCTAAGTTTGTTAGAAAAGAAAAAAACATAAATTAACATAAATTAATAATTGAGTCGCAACATGGTTTTATAAATGGCCGTTCATGTTTAACAAATTTGTTATCTTTTTATTCTAGCATTGTTGAGGCAGTTGATAGTGGTAAGGATTGCGATGTTGTATACCTTGACTTTAGCAAAGCTTTTGATACAGTGCCACATGAAAGACTGATTAAAAAAATAGAGTCTCATGGTATTGGGGGTGCTATATTAAGCTGGATTAGGGCATGGCTATACCAAAGGAAACAGAGAGTTAGTATAAATGGAATCAAGTCAGAGTGGGAAAATGTTGTAAGTGGAGTGCCTCAAGGCTCTGTCCTGGGACCTCTGTTGTTTATAATATATATAAATGATTTAGATTCAGGTTTGAGTAGCAACATTTGCAAATTTGCCGATGATACGAAAATCGGTAGGGAAATTAATTCGGAGGAGGACTCACTATCACTTCAAGTTGATCTAGATAGGGTTTTGAAATGGTCAAAGGATTGGCAGATGCAGTTTAATGCTGATAAATGTAAAGTTCTGAGGTTAGGTAATGATGATAGAGTTACAAGATACGAGCTAGATGGTGTTGTGATTGCGAAGTCGGATTGCGAAAGGGATCTGGGAGTTATGATTAGTAAGAATTTAAAACAAAAGGATCAATGCATAAATGTTCGTAATAAGGCAAATCGGACACTTGGATTTATTAATCGCAGCGTTAGTAACAAGACACCTGGTGTGGTTCTCAAGCTATATCTTGCTCTAGTTAGGCCCCATTTAGATTATGCAGTTCAGTTTTGGTCGCCATATTATAGAATGGATATAAATTCACTTGAACGTGTCCAGCGTAGGATGACTAAGTTAATTCCCCAAATTAGAAATCTTTCATATGAAGAAAGATTAACAAAACTTAAGTTGCATTCACTGGAAAGGCGAAGAGTTAGGGGTGACATGATAGAGGTTTACAAGTGGATGAATGGACATAACCGGGGGGATATTAATAGGGTATTAAAAGTATCAACACAGGACAGAACACGAAACAATGGATATAAATTGGATAAGTTTAGATTTAGGAAAGACTTGGGTAAATACTGGTTCAGTAACAGGGTTGTTGATTTGTGGAACCAATTGCCGCGTAACATTGTGGAGGTGGGGTCCCTCGATTGTTTCAAGCACGGGTTGGACAAGTATATGAGTGGGATTGGGTGGTTATAGAATAGGAGCTGCCTCGTATGGGCCAATAGGCCTTCTGCAGTTACCTTTGTTCTTATGTTCTTATGTACATTGTTTGAGAGGAGTCTTGTAGAAACTGGTACGCGTAATTATGATGGTTCCATGATTCAGTGATTAGCTCTAGTGAAAATCGCGAAGTTGTGTAGAATAATAAACCCCACATTGTTTGAGTTAGGAAAACACTATTTGTCAAATATTGATACTGTTCTTAAAAGATTCCCCCATTTTGCACCCGCAAGATAACGTAAGCTTTTAAGGGTTGACAGATGTTAATCTTCTTGTTTGAGGAGCTGTTCACTTGAGACAGTTAAGCAAGTCCCAGCTGTGTCTGGGTACAAGTGACAGGATGAACAACCCAGCGGGTTTTCTTCCTATTGGGGAGTGTTGTACATGCTGCTATGGCGGTGTGTCCACTCACAAGATGAGTGGCGCTGCCCAATACTGTCACTATGGCGGTGTGTCCACTCACAAGATGAGTGGCGCTGCCCAATACTGTCACTATGGCGGTGTGTCCACTCACAAGATGAGTGGCGCTGCCCAATACTGTCACTATGGCGGTGTGTCCACTCACAAGATGAGTGGCGCTGCCCAATACTGTCACTATGGCGGTGTGTCCACTCACAAGATGAGTGGCGCTGCCCAATACTGTCACTATGGCGGTGTGTCCACTCACAAGATGAGTGGCGCTGCCCAATAAACTCGCCCCTCGGGGCAAGATTTAAATGGGAATATTAGATGAACTTATAGCTAGTTTTTTATTTACACTTTGTAATCTTTCATATAGAATAGGGTAGTAGCACATTGCTGTGTATATCTAAACTTGTTAATAACAAAACACTAATTATATTGTTGATTAATTTATTTATTTACAAGAAGGTATAATGGGTTTGTTAGATTACATAATATTTGTATTTTTACATTCTTGCAAAGCCAGTAACACACAATGTTTTGGGCAGATTATAATTATAATAATAATTACTTATTATCATAAATCGGCCACAGTTGAAGTGCTGCACTGCATCCGTCTACACGTACAGGACATACTAGTTCCTACTGTTGACACGTGCGATTGAAACCGGATGTCCTAACGAAAGGGAAACCCGGAGACGGAAGTATGAGTATGAATGAGGCTGAGTGTAGCGCATTGAGGCTGGGACCAGGTGCCATCCCCGCGGAGGCTCACAGCCTCATCTGTACCCCCTCCACCCTCCCTCACCCACGGAACCCCACCTGTTGAGCTCCTCACCTGCCACTAACCTCATATATGCTCCTCAACACCTTCACTCGACTCCAATTATTTATATTTTGTGGCCGTGGAAGGTGTTAGTGTTGGCGTGGAGGCGGCAGCGTGGAGGCTTGGATCCCTTCACTAGCGGAGACTGCCTCTTGGTGCTACCATCTATCGGCTGCGGCGCTCTGTTAGTTTTCTGTGCTTATTAGTTTAGTTTGACACCCTTTTTATGTGTGAAGTGAACGCGGGATTGTGAAACTGGGCTGTTTTCTTTATAAAATTGGAAAAAATAAGAGTAAATACTTTAGAGGAGGGAATTGTAATGCGTTAGATATAGATACGTTAAAGAGTAGTTGTTTTGGTGGGCCAGAGCATCATTACCTGCCGATACGTTGATGTCAACCTGTGAACAACCCGAGTGCCTTAATTACAAACTTTTGCAAATGTTTACTGAAAGGTTACATAAATATATATCCAAGTAATGGAGTTATGACATTTATTGTGCCTCTAGTACGACGGAGGAGTGTTAATAGGTGTGGCGGAGAGTGGTAGTAAATGTCACCAGGGCAAGTGGAACAGAGAGCTCGACTCCACCTCTCGTAGTGACCCAAGTAAGTTGCATGATCATAATTATTTTGTAAGTATTTTAATATCGTAGTTTGCTGGCTAGTTCAGAAGTGGGCTGATTGGAGTGAGTTGAATCACGTCAGTGTGAATGAGACCCAGCTGATGGGGTCTTTAGGCAGAAATAATGTTCGCATCAGTTAAGGGATACTTTCTCTCTCGCCATGTCATCAGAAAGTCTCTTGTTATGTTCTTTGTCTCTGTTTTTGTTTTATTTGCTCGCCATCACTGTTATCCCTTTTCCCACTTTGAATGGGTTAAACAGGCAAGACTCTGGACATTGAAGGATAATGTTTTTATTCAAGTTTGTATTTTATGGACCCCATATCCGGTACGGAAATATTAGAGCAGGTTTGTGGTAATTAGCTATTATCATTATTGATAGAGATTGGTAAAATGCATTAAATCTTGTAGAAATACTGTATTAGGATAAATTACCATGCTTAAAATTCACAAAATGAATTTTACATTATTTATCATAAATTGTCTTAATATATAATGTAATAGGCCTAGCCAAATAAACTATCTTCCATCTTACCATAAACTGTTTCCTCTTGGGGGACAGGAAGCCTGGTAAGCTCATTGAATTTTCCTAGGCCAACTGTTGGCCTTCCCCAGGATGCTGCCTACATTCTTCATATGAGATTAAGAAACAAGTAGTGTATTGTGAAGACTAATAATAAACCGAAGCTACCTTATAACTCTAATATCTCCATTGGTCAAACAATTATGTATTAGCGATAAGACCTACCATTAATGTATAATGACTTATTGTAAATATATACCTCTTGAAATAGCACATTCTCTGTAACTAGCTGACATTGTAACTATAAGGTGTGAAGGATAGATGAAATTGTTTATGTAATAATCTAAGATGAGGTCTGATAAAGACCGTTTGTGCCCTCTGTAATGCTTTTTGTGCTACCACTCACAGGATGAGTATGGGGTGCACAATAAATTAGCCGCCTCCGGTGGCAACAATCAATTCTTCATTCTCTGACCAGGCCTTATGGTAACTTAATCAACCAGACTCTTGCTGCATGCAAACATTACGCATGCTAGTGGTTGTACAAGAATGTAAGAACTCTGTGTGTGTAATTACCTAAGTGTAGTTACATTGATGAGAGCTACGCTCGTGGTGTCCCGTTTAGCCAGTACTCTTTGTCATATAACTCTTTGAAACTACTGAAGGTTTTGGCCTCTACCACCTTCTTAACTTGTTCCAACTGTCTACCACTCTGTTTGCGAAAGTGAATTTTCTTGTATTTCTTCGGCATCTTTGTTTAGTTAGTTTAATGTGTGTGTGTGTGTGTGTGTGTGTGTGTGTGTGTGTGTGTGTGTGTGTGTGTGTGTGTGTGTGTATTTACCTAGTTGTGTTTGCAGGGGTTGAGCTTTGCTCTTTTGGCCTGCCTCTCAACTGTCAATCAACTGTTTACTAACTACTTTATTTTTCACAACACACACCCCAGGAAGCAGCCCGTGACAGCTGACTAACTCTCAGGTACCTATTTACTGCTGGGTAACAAAGGCATTCAGGGTGAAAGAAACTTTGCCCATTTGTTTCTGCCTGGTGTGGGAATCAAACCCGCGCCACAGAATTACGAGTCCTGCACGCTATCCACCAGCTGTTAAGTGAAAGGGAATTTTATATTATCTGTAAAATAATAATAAATCAGTAATCACTATGCAAACTTTGGTCAATAAGACAAGACCTTTCAAAGGAAGACAGTCAAAAGCTAAAATTGAACCTCATTGAAGCAAATGTCTAAATGGGAATAGAAATGAAGAAAGATTTTTTTTCTACAAAGTGTTAGGGACTGGAAAGCTAGTGAAATGGTAGCAACAAAAACGAAGCAACAAAATCATTAGTAGTAGGTGGAGTAAAGAACAAAAGGAAAGGGGAACATGTTCCTGAAAATTGTATATACCAACATAGATGGAGTTCACGGCTCCAATAAAAAATATTGGAGCTGAAAGATATAATTCAGCTTAAGTTCCCAAATATTGTCGCATTAACAGAAACAAAACTTGAAGAAAATATTTTAAATGAGATCATACTTCCAAGGGGCTACTCAGTTTGGAGACGTGACAGAAAAACTAGGAAGGGGGAAGGAGTGGCTGTGCTGGTGAAAGAACACCTTTAGATAAAAAGAGTTAATACTTGACAAATCTCGAAGTTGACATAATAGCATTGCAGGTCTGGAATCAGGATGATTAACTGATAATTGTAAATGCCTACAGCCCACCAGCAAGTAGGTTGGTGGGGCATGGACGAAGGAAGAACTGAATGACAAACGAGAGGACCTCATAATGGTCATGAGAGATTATAGTAAAAGCAGATAAAGATAAATCACGGTTGTTGGTACTGGGGACTTCAACTTTAAAGCAATAGACTTTGAGGCCTTCAAAGCAAGAACAGAGGACATTTGGCAAATTTGTAAACCTCATTCTGGAGACATTCGTGTATCAACACTTCAAGCAGGCCACAAAAATGAAGGAAGAAGGGATGTTCTGTCAGTACTGGATCTAATATTCACCAGCAAAGAAGAGATATTTGACATCCAATACCTTCCTTGCTTGGGAAAGTGTGATCATGTCCTGTTGGACATTAAATATTTTTTGAGAGATAATCTAGAAGAAAATGGGGACATTGAAACAGTTGTTAATCTTGATTTCAAAAGAGGACACTATGGGGAACTTAGAAAAATTTTTAATGTGTAATTGGACAGACTTGTTGCTAGGCAAGAAAGTTAATGAGATGTCAAATGTTGCAAAATATATGATGAAGGCACACAAACATTTACACCAAAACAGAGATGTAGGACCAGTAAACAGGATTGGTTAAAAAAAAATTGCAAGAGGGCCAGAGACCAAAAGACACAAAAAATGGAATCAATGTAGGAAGAGGCCAGTCTTCCAAACATACCAGCGATACAAAGATGCGAGAAACAACTACACAGCAGTGAGGAGAGAGGCAAAAAGAAATTTTGAAAAAGGGATAGTGGACAAATGTAAAATAGAACCAGGCCTAGTCTATAAATTCATAAACAACAAATTGCAGGTAAAGGATAATATTCAGAGGTTGTAAATGGGAAACATTCATGAAAAATGAAAAGGAAATGTGTGAAACATTAAACAAAAAGTTTCAAAGTGCATTTGTACAAAATTAAATTTTCAGGGAACCAGACAAAATAAAAATTCCAGAGAACAACATAGAGCACATAGAGGTGTCTAGAGACAAAGTGAAAACAATGTTCAAGGAGCTAGATAAGAACAAAGCAGTTTGCCCAGATGGAGTTTCACCATGGGTTCTAAGAGAATGTGCACTCAAACTCAGCATTCCACTTCAACTGATTTTTCAGGCATCCTTGTGTGCAGGAGTCGTAGCAGATGTGTGGAAAAAGGCTCGCATAGTTCCAATCTACAAAAGTGGCAGGAAGGAGACCCCCCTCAATTATAGACCTGTATCACTGACAAGTGTTATAGTCAAAATATTGGAAAAAATAATTAAAACTAAATAGGTAGAACACCTGGAGGAAAAACAATATATCATACAGTCATTATGTCTTTTGATCTGGAAGATCCTGTGTGACGAATTTACTCGGTTTTTATGATCGAGCCACAGAGATGTTACAGGAGAGATGTTTGGGTTGACGGCATCTATCTGGACCTAAAAAAAATGGCTGTCGACAGTTCCACATAAGAGGTTGTTCTGGAAACTGGAACATATTGGAGGAGTGACAGGTAAGCTTCTAACATGGTTGAAAAATTTTCTGATAAAAAATGAAGGCAGTAATCAGAGACAATGTATCGAACTTGAGAAATGTCACAAGTGGGGTACCACAGGGTTCAGTTCTTGCACCGGTAATGTTCATTGTCTACATAAACGATCTACCAGATGGAATACAGAATTATATGAACATGTTTGCTGTTGTTGCTAAGATAATAGGGAAGATAAGAAACTTAGATGATTGTCATGCCCTTCAAGAAGACAAAATAAGTACTGTATATGGAGCACCACTTGGCAAATGGAATTTAATGTAACTAAATGCCATGTTATGGAATGTGGAATAGGAGAACATAGACCTCACACAACCTATAAATTATGTGAGAAATCTATAAAGAATTATGATAAAGAAAGAGATCTAGGGGTGGTTCTAGATAGAAAACTATCACCCAAGGATCACAAAAAGAACATTGTACGAGGAGCCTACACTTTCTAAATTCATAATTGCTTTTAAATATATGGATGGCAAAATGGAATATGCAGCGGTTGAATTGGTGCCCATATCTTAAGAAGCACATCAACAAACTGGAAAAGGTGCAAAGATGTGCCACTAAGTAGCTCCCAGCACTGAAGGACAAGAGCTATGAGGAGAGGTTAGAGGCATTAAATATGTAAAAACCAGAAGATAGAAGAAAAAGAAGTGATATGATCACTATATACAAAATAGTAACAGGAATCGATAAAATTGATAGAGAAGAATTCATGAGCCCTGGAACTTCAAGAACAAGAGGTCATAGATTTAAACTAACTAAACATAGCTGCCAAAGAAATATAAGAAAATTCACTTTTGCAAACAAACTGGTAGACGGTTGGAACAAGTTAAGTGAGAAGGTAGAGGAGCCCAAAACTGTCAGTAATTTCAAAGCGTTATACAGTGGGGCCTCGATTTACGATGGTAATCCATTCCCAGAGACGTATCGTAAGTCGAAACGATTTTTCCCATACGAAATAAAGGGAATTAAATTAATCCATTCCACGCTCTCAAAAATATTAATTTAAAAATACATTTTATACTGAATACAATTTTTTTTTCCTCTAACTACAATACAGTACATATGTTTATCTTACCCTTATGGAGGACTCTTGATGGCATATGGAAGATGGTGATGAGGGGGAGGGGGAGAGGTGTTACCATTTGGAAGGGGAGTCCCCCTTCCATTGTGACATCAGGCAGTGAGGACTTCTCTGGGGTACACACACTAGCACATTTTTCCTGCATACTACTAGGACCTGATTCTGGCTCACTGCTTGATTTTCACCCTAGAAATCGTTCCATTGAAGATTTTTTTCCCTTCTTTGCAACACTTGTCTGTAGTGAGGCATCACATTGTCATTAATGAATTCAATGCAATGGCCTGCTACAGCTTTATCTGGGTGATTCTTTTCAGCAAAATTTTGCAGTTCTTCCCATACTGTACACATTTTCTTAATGAGGAAGGACATCCTCTACTGCTGCCTTCTCCTCCTCCCTTGAAGATTTGTTGTACTGCCTAGCTAGTTCAACAACACGAGTACCATTTTCATATTTATGACTGATCTCTTGTTTTTCTCTATGGTCATTCTTACATGTGTTTTCATATGTTGAATCTTAACACTGACTTTTGTGGGACCCATGGAGTGATATATAATAAACAGTTTTATGTTCGAAAAGCAAAAAATCACCACAAAAATAGAATTTCTTATAAGCGTGATCATCACTAAGCGGGTGGCTCTAGTAAACTGTGGCAGGTCGGCCTGCGTGACTGGGAACTATGCGCTCGGTCGACCCAAACGTGTATCAATGAATATCAAGACATAATATTATTATGTCTCTACATATTATTATGTAGAGACGTAATAATCTACACGTGGAAGATATTAGAGGGACTGGTTCCAAATCTGAAAACAGAGATTACATCATATGAAACCAGTAGGCATGGCAGGAAGTGCAAAATGCCCCCATTGACAAGCAGAGGTGCAATAGGTACGCCGAGGTAGAACTCCATCAACATCAAGGGCTCAAGACTTTACAACACTCTCCCACTACACATAAGGGGCATAATTGGCCAGCCTCTCACAGTGCTCAAGAAAGAACTCGACAAACACCTCCAAGGAATACCTGATCAACCAGGCTGCAAGCAGCCGAGTCCAACAGCCTGGTTGACCAGACGACCAACCAGGAGGCCTGATCAGAGACTGGCCTCCTGGTTGTATAAAATTGTATAAAGTTATACTTATTTTCATTCAATTAGATAGCACTCCTAAGGAGAACACATACTACTTGTTGCCTGGATGCTCAGCCATATTTATTTTTTATTTTTATTTATTTACATATACAAGAGTTCTTAATTCTTGTAAAGCCATTAGCACACATAGCATTTCAGGCAGGTCCTCAATCTTATTTTTCCCAGAATATGACCTGCCAAATCGTTAAATAACCAGGTGTACATATACTGCTGTACAGAGGTCACAGTTAAGGATTGGCGCCCACTCAATCCTCCCCAGGCAGGATACGAACCCAGGCCAAAGTGCTCACGAAACACCGAGCAAGTGTCTTAACATTGTGCCAAGGGGATTGTATATGGGTATCCAGTACAGTATTATCATTCAAGGATGTTCCAAGAGAGGTGCCAAGATGCACTTGGAAACAAGAAACCAAACATCCATGTTCAGCAACTCATTCCATGAGAACCAATGACTTTTAACCCCCTGCACTTTGCACCTGTTTCATGTGACAACTTCATGGTGCACACACATGCTGGTGTGTGCTGGTGGCTGAGTGGACAGCACACTGGATATAGTCCTGTGGTCCGGGTTTGATTCCTGGTGCCGGCAGAAACAGATGTGCAGAGTTTCTTTCTCACCGATTACCTAGTGATTTACATTACTGTTACCTAGCAGTAAATACTGTAGGTACCTGGGTGTTAGACAACTGTTATGGGCTGCTTCCTGGGTGTGTGCGCGCGCGTGTGTGTGTGCGTGCGAAAAAAAAAGAGAGAGAAGTTAGTAACAGTTGATTGATTGACAGTTGAGAGGTGGGCCGAAAGAGCAGAGCTCAACCCCCTGCAAGCACAACTAGGTGAATACAACTCGGCGAATACACAATTTTTTTGTTTTAAATAATTTTCTTTCAAATATTGTTAAAATGTGTTCCCAGATCATTTAAATTAAAAACTTATAAAATAAAATTTATGTAGCTAGCTTTGGCTGTTATGGAGAGAGGAAATACTGTACATTGATGATGATGCTCATTCACAATCACTGGTCATGATTATGGTCACTAAATCTTGAATATGAATAATTGTTCTCATTTTCATTCACAAATTTCACACAAATTCACCTTCATTTTCTAAATGAACATGGGGTCCCAATGCATGATGTACAGTGGCAAGAAGCCACAATTGTGTACTGTGGTTGTCTTATCTCACTTTGGGAACATTGTCAGCAGGATTGCTACCCATGGTGGCTATGTTAGTACCAAGGGCCTCACTCCCAGGAAGGGTTATCTTGAGATGATTTCGGGGCTTTAGTGTTCCCGCGGCCCGGTCCTTGACCAGGCCTCCACCCCCAGAAAGCAGCCCGTGACAGCTGACTAACACCCAGGTAAATATTTTACTGCTAGGTAACAGGGGCATAGGGTGAAAGAAACTCTGCCCATTGTTTCTCGCCTGCGCCCGGGATCGAACCAGGGACCACAGGATCACAAGTCCAGTGTGCTGTCCGCTCGGCCGACCGGCACCCTTGGATTTTGGTGCCCAGGATTTTGTTCCAAGATGGTGTCTTTTTACTGGAGACCTCAGGAAGAGGTTATTGTGGGTACATGTGACGTCCATGTACCCACAGGAGTTTTAAATCTTATGCTAGACCTAAAAGCAACACTGGTCACAGTGTGCATTTGAAGAGTTTATGTATGACATTAATTTACATGCCAACATGGTGTATTTAGTTAAAATTTTTGTCACATTGATTGATACGGAGATTCATGGTTTTAGTAGCTGGTGACCAAAAACTTAACTTATTTTGGTACCAGTCGCTTGACACCCTTTATTGCCCATAATGCATCTTTCTTGGTGTCTACCCTGGTATCTTTCTACAATTAAAGGACTGTATTTCTGTCTGACAACACAAGAGAACAAATGCAATCGAATATAACTACCTGAAATTTAACTATAAAAAATAAACATGATTTTTGTAAGAACTGAACACTACTCATGGAAAATTGCCATTATAGCATTATCTTTACAGGTTTCTGTTAGATACCTTTCTCTTTTCAATATGTTTTTGGAGTACTGTACAGTATATTTTAGAGTCCTGGCATTTTTGTGGTTTCATTCTTTACACTGGTGCAGACAGACATTAAATTTGTTTCAGTTTTGGTGTTTGGAGACTGGTGAACTTTCCCTTCTTGTTTGCACTAACACACCTGCATGCACATACTCACTCACTCACTCCTGATTGCTTTCTGCATTTGTATTCTTAATATGAGGGGGACAGGGTGCAATGCTGCCATCTAGTAGTGTGCTGCAAAGGTAAACAAATGTGATGATTGGTTGCTAACTGGGCCTACTGGGTACCAATTGGTTACCCTGACCCATTGGTACCCAGTAGGCACACATACTGTACTTCTTTACCCCAGCTGTTGATAGACAGTTTGGTGCATGGTATCCAGAACAATAAAATCAAATAAACAAATAAATCAAACAAATGGCTTTTTTTTATCTAAATGACCCTACTTTATCTAAATGTGACTTTCCCAGAAGATTTTTGTTGGTAGCTACTGTAAGTAAAAAAATTTAGTTAGTATACAGTGCTATATATTGATGTGTATATTACTGTATTACTTTATAATTAATTTACTGAATTAAATTAAGTAATTAGTTTTAACTATATATAAAGTATTTAAAATTCGGTACTGTACTGAATTTTTCAAAATATGCATTTCCTCAGTCTACTCATCTTTTTTGAATTAGCTAATTTTACCCCTTCCTAAGAAATGTGTTTATGATTCTGCATAGTCAAGTATGTTGACATATCCTACTAATGTCACATATTGGATACATATTGGATATATTGTCCAACTGTTGTATCCAATATACTGTATATATATTTGGATATGGATTTGTGGATTTGTATATACTGTATATATATTTGATATGGTAATTGAAGTGGTGCGGAAAAACCACAGAGAAATAGAAAGGGAATGTTGAATGTTTCAGCTAGTAAGAGCCTTTCTTAGCAACAGACTGGCTAAGGAAGCATAGAGGATGGAGTCCATTTTGGCCATGGAACCATTTGATGGCATTTCAACTAGTAAGCTGTGGTCACTATATGGACATAGGCTATGGTGCTTAGAAGTCCTTCAGTGCACCATGTTGTGTTTTCGTCCTGTTTCTCGTTTTTTATGAGTAGCATTAGTAGCAGTGGGTTTTTAATTTTGAGATTATGCACCTAATGCATGGTACTCTCCTTAGGTCAATCTTTGATTGCAACAATAATACTAATAACGTGACTACAATATACTGCTGCGTACCACATGGTAAAGAACGTAATGCAGAATCACGATCTTCCTCAGGGCCGATTTGCCATAAATAAAATGTAATACAATATACTGTAAGGACCATATAATATACTGTATGTATTATATTAAGCAGTCTTCAACTTCTTGCTTTTCTGATATTAAGTATTCAAAAAATATTTTTATTTTGTAGATATATTTAACTTAATATTGTACAGGGTACTAAATGTTGTATAATATGGTTTGTATGCATAACTTTTCCTGTATGTGGAAATTGAACTTGTCCCACTAACATGATCATTTCCAGTTACTCAAGGAATTTCATAATTATTTTTGGATATTTAATTATTTGTGAGCAGAAAATATGTCTGCTAGGTAGGGTAGTTGGG
>NC_091189.1:9986034-10201034 GCF_040958095.1 Procambarus clarkii
AGTTTCATGTTCCAGCGCCTCAGTGTCGCGGTTCAGAGGGGAAATGTGTGCTGTATCCTGGGTACGCACCCGACCTCCGAGGAGCTGGACGAGGTCTTCCAACACTGATTGTTATATTGTTATATTAGTGTGTGTTCTCTGTAAACTGTAGCATTGCAATAAAATTAAATAAAACAAATTAATAAAAATAATAGGGGTGGTAGGAGAGCAAAAGATTAAAGTGTTCAGTGAGAATCCACAATAAAGGTCTTCTCTGAACACAATTTATTTTCTTATATATATATATATATATATATATATATATATATATATATATATATATATATATATATATATATATATATATATATATATATATATATGTCGTACCTAGTAGCCAGAACGCACTTCTCAGCCTACTATGCAACGCCCGATTTGCCTAATAAGCCAAGTTTTCCTGAATTATTATATTTTCTCTAATTTTTTTCTTATGAAATGATAAATCTTCCCATTTCATTATGTATGAGGTCAATTTTTTTTTATTGGAGTTAGAATTAACGTAGATATATGACCGAACCTAACCAACCCTACCTAACCTAACCTAACCTAACCTATCTTTATAGGTTAGGTTAGGTTAGGTTGCCGAAAAAGTTAGGTTAGGTTAGGTTAGGTAGGTTAGGTAGTCGAAAAACAATTAATTCACAAAAACTTGGCTTATTAGGCAAATCGGGCCTTGAATAGTAGGCTGAGAAGTGCGTTCTGGCTACTAGGTACGACATATATATATATATGTCGTACCTAGTAGCCAGAACGCACTTCTCAGCCTACTATGCAAGGCTAAATTTGCCTAATAAGCCAAGTTTTCATGAATTAATTATTTTTCGACTACCTAACCTACCTAACCTAACTTTTTCGGCTACCTAACCTAACCTAACCTATAGAGATAGGTTAGGTTAGGTTAGGTAGGGTTGGTTAGGTTCGGTCATATATCTACGTTAATTCTAACTCCAATAAAAAAAGATTGACCTCATACATAATGAAATGGGTAGATTTATCATTTCATAAGAAAAATATTAGAGAAAATATATTAATTCAGGAAAACTTGGCTTATTAGGCAAATCGGGCCTTGCATAGTAGGCTGAGAAGTGCGTTCTGGCTACTAGGTACGACATATATATATATATATATA
The DNA here is from genome assembly GCF_040958095.1 of Procambarus clarkii. Classification (NCBI taxonomy): domain Eukaryota; kingdom Metazoa; phylum Arthropoda; class Malacostraca; order Decapoda; family Cambaridae; genus Procambarus; species Procambarus clarkii. The sequence continues at coordinate 9,987,203 of NC_091189.1, forward strand.
TATATATATATATATATATATATATATATATATATATATATATATATATATATATATATATATATATAATATATAATTTTTGAGTTCTAAATAGGGGAAAAATATTTTGGAAGTAGTTACCAGAATATACATAAACGTATATTCTATCCATTACATGTCCATTACATATCCATTACATGTCCATTACAACCCGGATAATCCGGCACATCCTACAGGAATGTGTCTGATGGCTTCTTGAAAATGCTTTTGTTCCATTAATATTTCTTAAGTTTGCTGGAAGGAGGTTGAAGAGCAGTGGACCTCTGATGTAATTCATACTGTGTTCTCGGACTTGTCTATGGCACCTCTACGCGTCATTGGCTCTATTCTGGATTTCCTACCATATCTTTCGCTCCAGTAGGTTGCTATTTTGTTGTGCATATTTGGGACGTGATCATAAAGGCAGTTTTTTTTTTTTATTTTTTTTTCTACCACAGACGTGGCCACACATTTACAATGCTAACCAGCATATATACATTTTCTAAAGCAGTGAGTGCTGGATGACAGGTTTAGATGCTGGACGTTTAAAGAGATGAGAGTTGAATGGCTGATGAGTACTAGGTATGTATTGGTGGTTTTGGAATGATAAATGGTAGAAGGTTATTAATAGGTGGTCGGCGCGTAGTGATAGGTTGTCAACCTCTGCCCTGTTGTTGGTTCCGGGAATTACTGTCGCCTTGGTCCGGTCTCTTGACTAAGCCTCCAGGCTGGTGATCTGGTCAGCCAGGCTGTTAGTCACCGCTGCTCGCGGTCTGATGTATGAATCACAACCTAGTTCATCAGGTATCCTTTGGACGTGTTCATCAAGTTCTATTTTTTGGTAAAGACCGTGAGAGGTCGGCTAGTTTTGCCCCCCTAGTGTTTACAGGGCGTGTCTTGAGCTCTCTCGGGCTCTTAGTGTTGATAAAATTGTCTCTTACAGTACCAATTGCACTTATGTTTTTTCAACAGGGTTATTTTGCACTTCCTGCTATGCCTCCAGGTTTCATGAAATATTTCCGTGTGCAGATTTGGAACCAGTCCCTCTGATGGTTTCCAAGTGTAACTTATTATGTATCTGCACCTACGCTGTGGTCGGTATGGAATGATAAATGGAAGGCGAAATAATAGGCGTAAATAATACTTTTTATTTATAAAATTTCATTAAATTTGTTTGAAAATTTTGGAATTTGTTGTATATGCTATTAATTATCAAGTCCCCCATGGGCGATATTTAAAGGCGGTTGATGGTGGGTTGTGGAGGACAGAAAGGGTAAGGAGGTGAACAGTGCCATGGAACCAGGGAGCCGGACGAGTGTTGGTCTAGGCCAGGCACTCGTTATCTAGGCCAGGCCAGGCACTCGTTATCTAGGTCAGGATCAGTGCTATCTCCACGCAGGAGTTCTGTATTTTCCCTTCTTATCTCGTGGTAATTTAAACAGATAAAGTGACATGTGTATATTAAGTTGTAAAGATATGATCTCTCTATTAATCCCGTCGTCTGGAGTACTTACCGTTTGCTGTGTTGCTCTGAGGTGTTGCTCTGAAGTGTTGCTCTGAGATGTCGCTGAAGGTGTTGCTCTGAGGTGTCGCTGAAGGTGTTGCTCTGAGGTGTCGCTGGAGGTGTTGCTCTGAGGTGTCGCTGGAGGTGTTGCTCGGAGGTGTCGCTGGAGGTGTTGCTCTGAGGTGTCGCTGGAGGTGTTGCTCGGAGGTGTTGCTCAGAGTGTGTCAGGTCAGGGAAGGTCACGTGCACGTGTTGGTGGTGTTGCTTGACCTCAGTATTCATCTGACCGCGTCTGCATGACGAGTTTAAATTCATGAATAATGAGTGTCTTGTATTGAAGCTATATTGCCTGTGACTCTTTATAAGTTCAATCCTGTTTCCCATTTCACTTTTCTGCTGAATGTTTATTATCTACAATAATGAAAGTGAAATAAAATATTATTCTTGACCTTTTGTTTAGGAATGTACGTTTCCTAGAGAAAATAATGAATAATGAAGCTACTCTGTCTAGACCTATCTTGGGGTTACATTTCATTCACAACGGACTTATATATATCTTCATTAGTAGGGAGGGATGTTTCAATTTGTCTGGCGATATCAGGAAGCCTAATTAGAGACCGGGCCGTGTGGAAATGGCTTCAGGGCTCCTGCGTGAGGGTATCAAGCTTTCTTCGCGTCGGCCTCGATAGGTTAGGTGGGTTGCTTAGGTTCGTACGTTCCTGGTTAAGCAAAACAGTTATAATTTACTGAGTGGCAGATCGCGAGAACTGGCTAGCATCAAGGGCAGGTTTCCGATCAGGTGTGCTGCGCACGCGCATCAGGGCTCATCTGTCTGCATCAACATGGCCTCAGGATAATAATTAGGTCATTTATATTCATATCATTGATTGAATGCCAACCATCAAACATTGCAGGCGGCTCACTGTTGCTACAGGAGAGGAGGGCGTGGTTTGTATTGCTGGTGACAAATGCCACGATAAACGACCTACCGTTTCTACAAGGAAAGTGACCAACTACAATCGTTCGCATAGGCGGAAAGTGACGAGGGACGATCGTTCGCATAGGCGGAAAGTGACGAACTACAATCGTTGGCATAGGCGGAAAGTGACGAGGGACGATCGTTCGTACAGGGTAAAGCACGACGTTGCAGAATCGGGGGGCTCATCAACTGGGACGTCAAAGACATCAAACATAAAAAGTTTTAGATGCTGCTTCTCTCAAGAGTTTTTGGGAGGGACTTGGCGGAGGTGGGGTAAATTAGCAGATTGTCAAGTGAAAAAATTAAGAAACTGTATTGATGCGTTCGGTGGATTTTTCTCCGTGGTCAGCTGGAATGTTTTGAGTTGTTGGGCTGATGGATTAGTTACTGAACGGGTGACCCGGTTAGTGGAAGGTGTACTCGCTTAGTTGTGCTTGCAGGGGTTGAGCTTAGGCTCTTTGGTCCCGCCTCTCAACTATCAGTCAACTGATGTGCGCGTGCATGCGTGCTTTACATAATTTAGGTTCAGCGGTAACCAACTGCTATTACTTCTGTACGGAAAATATGAAAACCTTTAAAGAAATATGAGATAGGAAACATTCGTATCATATATAAAGGAAGGACCAAGTGGGTGATCATCACGGGAAGCACCTCCCGTCACGCAGGGTGCAGTCGCACCTCCACAGATCTCCAGTATCAGCTCTTGATACTGGTAATGGCTCAAAAGGGCCACCACTTACGGGCTATTCATGCCCGTGCCACCTTTTGGGAGGCCCTGATCACTTCATCATCTGGGTGATCAGGGGGAAAATGATGACAGAAGACCCAGCGTTACTGGACGACAACAAAGCAACCTGCCAACAGCCAGGGAAATGATAGGTGGATAATGAGAGCTTTAAGTACCATTACTGATACTAGTCATGGCAATAGACCTCGTGGGGAATATTGCTCGGGCCTCATGTCACCTTGCAAGGCAGGCAAGATTGTAGAGCTGGAAAATATACAGAGGTCCTTTACTGGCCGCATCGTATCTGTGAGGCATTTAAACTACTGACACTGTTTCAAAGTACTCAAAGTAGACTCCTTGAAACGGAGGCGAGACACCTGCTTGATGGGGTTCTGGGAGTTCTTCTACTCCCAAAGCCAGGCCCGAGGCCAGGCTTGACTTGTGAGAGTTTGGTCCAACAGACTGTTGCTTGGAGCGGCCCGCAGGCCCACATACCCACCACAGTCCGGCGGTCCGGCACTCCTTGAACAAAACTATCTAGTTTTCTCTTGAAGATGTCCAAGAGATGTCTCATAATATTCACATAGAAAATTTTATTGCACAATCCCAAGCCTGTGCAATAAAATTATAGCATGGTAGGAAGAGTAAAATTAATCCAGAGTAAAATTGGGATGACATAACCACAACTAGAAAACACTGTGTAAACATGAGAGGCTCCCGGCTTTACAATCTCCTGCCGACACGTAAGAACTGTTGCTGGAACAAGAGCAGACGCTTACAAGAGGGAACTGGGCAAGTTTTTGCAGGATTTAGCGGATCAGCCTGACTGTGATGGGCACCTGCGGACTACGGAGACAAACAGCCTCACACACCCGGCAATCACAGTGAAAGGAATAGGAAATAACTGTCGTTAACAGGTGTGTGTTTGTGTATTTATACGTACTATTTGTGTCTGCAGAATGGAGCTATTAGCTCTTGGACCCTGCCTTTCTAACTAATTTCCTGTATTATATCCTTCATATATTTCTCTCTTAACACACCTTACATTCCCAGGAAGCAGCCCGTAGCAGCTGTCTAACTCCCAGATACCTATTTACTACTAGATGAACAGGTGTATTAGGGTGAAAGAAACCGCCCATTTGTTTCCACAGCCGCCGGGATTCGAACCCGGACCATTAGGACCACGATCCTCTAGCGTTATCCACTCAGCCGCGAGGCCCCCATATATGATGTGTGTGTGTGTGTGTGTGTGTGTGTGTGTGTGTGTGTGTGTGTGTGTGTGTGTGTGTGTGTGTGTGTGTGTGTGTGTGTGTGTGTGCCAACAGTTACATAACTGTTCTCACGTAATTGTACTGGGGAGGTTGAGCTTCAGCTCATTGAAATTGAAATAATGTTGTTGTTGTTTAAGATTCGCTACCTGGAACAAAAAAGATCCAAGCAGCACGGGCTATGGTGAGCCCGTAGTGGTCTTCTTTAGAATTTAAATAAGTTCACCGAGGTATAAATACACACAAAGGGATGAGGTGGCTCAAACTATTCTCACGCCGTTCAGTACATCGTGTTCATATATATGAACACGCTTATATATATTATATTATATATATATATATAATATACCCATCACAAACAATGACCATATTACCGAACATTCTAAGTGATATACATATATATGTATGCAGTATGTTACCAGACGTACACACAAATACTTTTGTATGTCTAGGTACATACACATAAGTTGCAATAGCCATTCAGAGAGTTCAACAAAAGGTTACAGTCTCGGTGCAAAATTTTTCTCACTCCAGAATATCATCAATCTTTCCGTTGTGACACATCCAGGCTATTTGTTCAGGAACAGTCCTTCCTTATCTTAGTGTTTCTATATACAATAATCAACGGACAATCAGGAACATAATGAGTGAGGGTGCGAGATCCTGGAGAGATCAGGACTACGAATCCCAAGCGCTGTCCACTCAGCACTTTGGCCCTCTTTCCAACTCAGTTGACCCCCCCCCCCACCTTGCCCATCCAACTCAGTTGTTTGAGCGAACCGTGAGCTGCAACCCATTCTCAGGTTATGCTCCACTAGTTGGCGGACAACCTGAAAGACGCGTTCTTAAATTTTAACTTGCTGTATTGAAGCATTTGTATTTTCTCAATTTTAAATGCACTGCGTATTAGTGACTTTAGGTATTGACCAGACCACACACTAGAAGGTGAAGGGACGACGACGTTTCGGTCCGTCCTGGACCATTGTCAAGTCGGTTATCAAGTCTTAACACTCAGTTTACACTTCGTTTCATTATCATCAAAACCTATTCCATATTCCCAGTAATATTTGTACCCGAGCCTGAACCTCATGTGTACAGTTCATTGGTCTCGCCTCTCAACTGCCAGTGAACTGATGTACTGGTTCTTGAGCCTATTGGGCTCTTATCATATTTACATTTGAAAACTATGTATATGGAGTCTGCCTCCACCACATCACTTCCTAGTGTATTCAGTTTCTTACCTTTTAACTACTTCAAAATCTTTCTAACGTCTCTCTGGGTCATTAGGGTACTCAGTTTCCATTTCTGTCCCCCTTTGCGATACCATCCTTGTTCAATAGTCTTGAGGATTTTGTATGTGGTAATCATGTCTCCCCTAACTTTTCTATTTTCCAGCGATATGAGGTTCAATTCATGTAGCCTTTCCTCGTAACCCATACCTCTTAGTTCTGGGACTAGTTTCATGGCGTGGACCAAACTCTCACAAGTCGAGCCTGGCCTCAGGCCGGGCTTGGGGAGTAGAAGAACTCCCAGAACCCCATCAAGCAGGTACCTCTAAATAGAGAGTGAGGGGGAGGGGGGGAGGAAGCTTGTGAGCGAGGAGTGAATGTTGCAAGCTTGCATGTTTCAAGTACATGACTGTTGACGAGTAGCCTAGCTTCTACAGTATAGAAGGGTGCAACTATTAAACTCTTCGACCGCATAATAAAGGTCAAAGAGCCGAGCTGTATGTGGCTCCTGAACCGCGGTTTGGCCTCCCTGGTTCTATAGAAAACTTGGGGGTGAGGAGAGAATATAAGCGAGAGGTGCGGTCAGAAGCAATTGTTAGGATTACTCATTATGGTGCTTGACCTCTCGGTCACGTTCCTTATTAGCACAGACCAAGCCCATAGGTTCTCAAGTTCGTCGAGATTATTGTTGCTGCACGATTTTAGTATTTTCCTCCAACGTGTACAGTGACCTCTGTATTGTGACTATAGGAGTGGCCCCTAGTCCCGTGAAGATCTTGTTACAGATGATAACAGATGATGATAAGGCCTAACGCGATAAGAGTGATGCTGTGGTCTGATCGGCTTTGCCTGATAAGCGTTACTGAGTACAGAAGCTTCAGTCTCCTACTACTGGTCGTGATAATTTGTACACTATTTTCCTTTGGGGGTTGGAGGTCATTGGGCATGTTTTTCATTATGTTAGACACCATAGGAATTTAGACACCATAGGAAGTTAGACAGGCCTAGGAATTTTTGTTTTCTCCTCACCTAAGTTTTGTATATATTATCTACCAGTCGTGTAGCCTACTAGTAACATGTATCTGACAAGAACTGAGATTTCCTAAAGACATTTGAAATAAAGAAAAATACCATTGAAGAAATCGTCTGTAAATTATCTGTAAGAGCCTCTGCTCTTTTCAGATCAGCTCGTTATGTGATTAATTATTGAGAACAGGTAGACACTTGTGGGTCTCATCGCGGATCAATGTCCTCGCGGCCCGGTCTTCGGCCAGGCCTCCAGGTTAGCGGTTTGGTTAACTAACCACAAGTCAACCAAAGTCAACTCTCTTACAAGGCCGGGCTTGTGGAGTAAAACAACTCCCAGAACACCATCAAGCAGGCAACTAAGCTGTTAGACGCCGCTGCACGCAGTTTGATGTATAAATCACAGCCTGGTTGATCCAGTATGATCTGGAGGTGTTTTGATTTCACGTTTGATTTGGAGCTAGTTATGCCACTGTGTGTAGAGGGGGACTAGCTTTATCCTTCACAAGTAGCGTATAAGAAATATTGGCGGAACAAACATGGACATCTTCTTGAAGAAAACTGACCAGTTTTCTCTGGAAGTGTCGGACCAACCGGGCTGTGGTGGATATGTGGGCCTGCGAACCGCTGCACACAACAGCCTGTTGGACCAACTACCTACCTACAAGCTCTCACAAGGCCCGGGCGGGCTTGGGGTAGTAGAACTCCTCCCGGAGCCCCATCCAGGTACAAGCCAGATATACCCTCCCTCCAGACACTCCAGTATACATTCATCCGGCTCACTATAATGAATCACTTCCTGGAATCTTAATAGGCTGGAGCCTTTCCAAGCCCTCTCCTTCCTCCATGATCTCGCGTCCTCAGGGACTCGCTGCCCGACTCTTTAATCATTCTTATCTTCAATTGTTGCGTCATCACCAAATCTTTTCTACAATATCTTACTTTTTGTTTGTCTTGCCAATAATTAAGAACCGTTCGTACACGCTTCGGGTTTCTGTCTTGCAAGAATACACGAAACGTGTCAATTAACATTACAATAATTAGTGCATATATTTACAATCTTACCCGATTGTCGTTTGGTTTACATCGGTAGACTAGCCTGTTGAATATGTCTTTGGACCAGCTTATATGTCTATGTTATTCAAAGACCAGCTTATATGTCTTTGTTATTCAAATTAACATTTTTTCGGAGAGTTAAAAGTAAATAGTTTGGAATAAAACAGTAATGCTGTTTTTTATTGTAAATCCGTTAATCTTGGTGCTTTGGGAAAATAATTGGAACACCGGGAATTGGAACCAGCTTTCTGGGGTCATTGTGATTTTCTAGTGTGTAATTGTTGCTTTATAAATAATTTGGTATTGTTTATAATTGTATTGGCAGTCAAGTTGCAGTTCTTGCTGTTATTTGGTGACAACATTCGTGTTGCTAACTGTTGACGCAACACACACACCTTCCTCGTCATGCACTGTGTGTCTGAGGAAACACTTAGATCCCGTTATGTGTTGTCCTTCATGGTTAGCTGGTAAGCTCCGATTGATTGATAAAGATGAAGCTACCCAAAAGGTGGCACGGGCATGAATAGCCCGTAAGGTAAGCTCCGTTGTTGTTGTTGTTGTTATAGATGCAACTACTCGGAACAAGTTCCAAGTAGCACGGGCTATGGTGAGCCCGTAGCTTCCCTGGCACAGGAGCGGGGCAAGTAGCACGGGCTATGGTGAGCTCGTAGCTTCCCTGGCACAGGAGCGGGGCAAGTAGCACGGGCTATGGTGAGCTCGTAGCTTCCCTGGCACAGGAGCGGGGCAAGTAGCACGGGCTATGGTGAGCTCGTAGCTTCCCTGGCACAGGAGCGGGGCAAGTAGCACGGGCTATGGTGAGCCCGTAGTGAACTTACCTGGCACAGGAGCGATGCTGTGGTAAGCTCCGACTTGGGTTTGTATATATATACAGTATTACTAGTGAGGTCCTGAAGGCGTATCTCCGGGTGGAGACGCCGGGGGCTTTGTGACGCGCTCGCCCATCATAGAATTGGTCTTCGCTCCTGTGTTGGGACCACTGGCCAGAGTTAATCTCCTTAATGCCAGCTAAGCAAAGTGCGATGCAGAAGCCAGGCCACTGAGGGAGAGTGCCAGTCCGTGCTCTATAGATCCCCAGGCCCTTGGCTCTATAAAGATTCGTGCCGTGTTTTTTGTATCCCTTAAGACTTTGGATATAAAGTCCAAATTAATTGGCTCCTCCACACTGTAACAAAGATGGCTACCAAAATATGAGCTCATAACTTTTAACTAAAAGTAGACTTTTATAGTCCTAGTTCAGGAAGAGCATAAACAGTGTTGGAACATTTTAAAAGATATATCGTGTTTGTGAAGGCTGATAGCGGGTGTGTGTAATCTGGGGCAAGGTTGGTTAGGCAGGGGAAGGTTGGGAGCCGGTCGGCCGAGCGGACAGCACGCTGAACTTGTGATCCTGTGGTCCTGGGTTCGATCCCAGGCGCCGGCGAGAAACAATGGGCAGAGTTTCTTTCACCCTATGGCCCTGTTATCTAGCAGTAAATAGGTATCTGGGTGTTAGTCAGCTGTCACGGGCTGCTTCCTGAGGGTGGAGGCCTGGTCGAGGACCGGGCCGCGGGGACACTAAAAAAAAAGGCCCCGAAATCATCTCAAGATAACCTCAAGAAGGCAGTAGAGGTTCTCTGGTGTTGTCGTATGGAGACGGGGAACACGCTGTCGTGTTTGGCAGATGAAAGTGAGAGGTTGACATGATGAACTTGATTTATGAACTCGATGAACTACGACGACACGACATGACGTTTCACTTTATTTTTTTTCTTCAAATTATTCATCTTGTTTCATTGTAAACTAAGAAGGTAAACAGCAACTCCAGATTGTGTTAAAAGGAGTACTAAAATTGTTGACATTGGTTGTTCAACACCCTCGAGCATAAGAAATATTGCCGGAACAACCGTGGACATCTTCAAGAGGAAACTAGACTGTTTCCTCCAAGGAGTGCCGGACCAACCGGGCTGTGGTGGGTATGTGGGCCGCTCCAAGCAACAGCCTAGTGGAACCAAACTCTCACAAGTCAAGCCTGGCCTCGGGCCTGGCTTGGGGAGTCGAAGAACTCCCAGAACCCCATCAACCAGGTACCAGGTTACCTGGACTCTGAGACCAAATGTTGTGTTTTCTTGTGGCAGGCAAGTTGACCGTCTCTGATGTACGTATTCAGGTTGACGAACGCTTGGAGGTCAGCATCCCTCCAAATGGATTACCAAAACTGCCACTGTACTCATAATGTATTATATTCATCATCTCTACTGAGGTGATGAATATTATCATCATATGAAGAAGGTTTAATTAAGAAGGCGATTAAGAAGGTTAGGTAAGGTCGGTGTTTTCTATGAAGCTTTTCAAGGTAAACTAGTATGTTTAGTATGTCACATATGCACGTATTTAATAAGTCAATATTGACTATACGAAAGTGCGAGAACGGGTTGACATGTATATATAACATTAATAATTTAGTAACTAGCGTCAAAAGATTGTTATTTGCTTAGCTAAACTAACTAGAGGGTTCAGTTCCTTAACCGATTATGTGCCTCTGTAATCCTTTACACCACCGCCCACGGGATGGGTATGGGGTGCATAATAAAGAAAGAAATTGAATTGAACGCAAGGACATTACGCCGCAAAACGTATTGAACACTTTTCAGTTATAAATCTTATAACTATTTATATTATATATATAGTAGGCACCCATCAGTCTCAGGAGACTATGGATATGTGTGTGTGTGTATATATATATATATATATATATATATATATATATATATATATATATATATATATATATATATATATATATATATATATAATAGAAAACAGAATCATAGTACTGTGGTTCGTTAGTGAAACTTCAGTCGTGATACGGCTTGCCAATTTTCCGATACCAATTGTCGAATTCCCGATAAGTACCGAGTGTGCAGCCTAGACTATTATTTCCCTATTATATAGTAGGAATGTATCTTTTATCTCTACCCTTCGTCTCTCCTTGTCTGACCTTAGCTCCCTAGGCTAACTCCCTCCAACCATCAATATTTCCTTTTTCATTTTCCCCTTTCCACTTTTTTGTTCGTGCCGCCCTTCATGCCACTCTTTCCATTCCTTCCCCTCGGTTCTCCTTCCCTTCTATTTTATTTGTATCTCATGTATTCTCTATCCCTTTCTCCCTCCTTCCTTCCCTCATCGTTTCCACTCCTTCCTTGTCGTTTCATGTTGACGTTCGCGAGTATCAGTTGGCTGACAGTGATGTTATTACTGTTCCTTTAGTTTATTGGCTGGTGAGTCATGTGGGACCATGAGCACAAGTTGATGTGTTCATGTACTGCTTTTATTAACCTTATTTATTTACGGATTATCACCCCCCCCCCCCTCTCTCTCTCTCTCTCTCTCTCTCTCTCTCTCTCTCTCTCTCTCTCTCTCTCTCTCTCTCTCTCTCTCTCTCTCTCTCTCTCTCTCTCTCTCTCTCTCTCTCTCTCTCTATATATATATATATATATATATATATATATATATTTTATTAAATATGACCGAAAAAGTAAGATTAATAATTCTAACACGAATTTTCTCAATCTTTCGTACATTATTATTCGTACATTAGTATTCTGAGGAAACTACTCCAAGCTTGTACTAAAGAGGCACCCTTCTTGAGCCCGGATGGGCACATGTATAAGCAAGTAGATGGGGTCGCTATGGGTTCTCCCCTAGGTGTCCTGTTTGCAAACTTCTACATGGGTACCATCGAGCAAAAAGTCTTAGTCGACATGAACTTGAAACCGGCCATATACTGCAGGTATGTTGACGACATTTTTACACAGGTACCTGATGTCAGACATCTGCAGGAGCTGAAGGAGGCATTTGAGCAGAGTTCCGTGCTGCGTTTCACTTACGAGACGGAAAAGGATGGGAAGCTGCCTTTTCTAGATGTAACAGTCATGGAAAAGGGCGGAGGTTTCCACACTGCAGTCTACACAAAGGAAACAAACATAGGAATGTGCCTAAATGCCAACAGCGACTGCCCTGACAGGTACAAGAGGAGTGTTGTTAACGCATACGTCGACCGTGCTCTCAGCCACAGCTCAGAATGGAAGCAAGTCGACGAAGAACTCTGTAGGGTAAGGCAGGTTCTAGTCAATAACGGCTTCTCCAATGGTTTCATCGAAGACATCATAAGAAGGAAAGTGAAAAGCCATGCAACCTCCGAAGAGACAACTAACACAACACCTATACCCCCTATTAGACTATTTTACAGGAACTTCTTTTCCACAGCTCATAAAACAGAGGAAAGGGTCCTGAAAGATATTGTTAATAGAAACGTTATCCCTACAGACAAAAATCAGAGGATACAACTGACGATTTACTATAAAACCAGAAAAACGGCCAGCCTACTCATGAGAAACTCTCCAGACACGAAACAGAACGCTTTAAAAGAGACTAACGTCGTCTATGCCTTCAAATGCCCACTTGGGGACTGTAAGCTCCAAAAAACCCAGTATATAGGCAAGACAACAACATCTCTTTCTAGGCGTTTAACGATGCATAAACAACAGGGCTCCATTAAGGAACATATAATCTCTTCCCATAACCAAACCATCGCCAGAGAAATCCTAGTAAACAACACAGAAATCATCGATAGATACAGCGATAGCAGGCGGCTAGACGTTTGCGAGGCACTACACATCAAGAAGTCAACACCAGCAATCAACAGCCAATTATTGCACAACTATATTCTACCCACCTCAAGACTCCGCTCCAATATAGAAGCATCAAGAAATATGGACCAATAGGCTTTCTACAAACACTTCTATTCAATATCCATTGTTTCGTGTTCTGTCTTGTGTTGATACTTTTAATACCCTATTAATATCCTCTAATGCCACATCATCCTTCCCACCTTACTCAAATGTAATGCCACATCACCCTTCCCACCTCACTCAAATGTAGATATAAAATCAGGGAAACGCAAGTTCTAATCAGTTGTGTATTTGTGAAGTCTTTGAAAATGTAATAAGTTTTACGAAACGCGCCCGTGTCGCGTCAGACTAGAAATAAAAATGAATTTTGGAGAAGTGATTTTTGATTTACCTCCAACAGTGAAGCATAATGTACGAAAGATTGAGAAAATTCGTGTTAGAATTATTAATCTTACTTTTTCGGTCATATTTAATAAAATATGTCTACAGGAAAGACTGCTACCAAAATATACTAATATATATATATATATATATAGGGACAGGTCTAGCCCTTAGCATAGGGGATATATATATTATACACAAAAACTATATTGGAGGGGACCTAAACATTCCCTCAAATGCGTTACGTGTGGTTTCCTCCGAGGCTAAGAGTCCCTTTCTGCCCTTCTTCCAGCCAGAGGTGGTACTCCCTTCCCTATATATATATATATATATATATATATATATATATATATATATATATATAATATATATATATATATATATATATATATATATATTTATATATATATATATATATATATATATATATATATATATATATATATATATAATATGTATTTTGTTGAATATGGCCGAAAGGGTGAGATTAATGATTCTACCACGAATCTTCTCAATATTTCATACGTTTTTCTTCACTGTCAAGGGTAGTTGAAAAATTAACTCTTTTAAGTTAATTTTCACACATTATTTATGGTCTGACGCCTAGAAGCGTTTCGCAAGACATTACATTTTCAAAGCCAATTTTACATTCTCTGCCAATGCATATGTTCCCTTGGGGTGAGGTGATACAGGACAAGATTTTCCTTGGCTTGGTTTGTTTATACAATAGCGATAACGTAGAGGGGTTTATACTTATGGCCCAGACCCTACCAGAACACTTAGGTATTACTTCCTCCAAATAGGAACGAGAGTCGTCCTTATATTGACTCTCCCACACCCGTTGTCACGACGTATTAAGGGGCCCAGAACGGATCGAAACGTCAATTTCATTCGGTATGTGTGGGTTGGAATATATATATATTTCAGCCACGTTATTGTGACATTCTCTGCATGAGTGGGAATAACTAATACAAATGTGCCGAGCAGGAACACGGTATTGATTACGATAACGAGACACCGATGGCGGCGTCGCGCAGCTCACAACGACACACAGCCACAGGGATATGTTTCACGTTAAATGTGTCTGCGTTTTTGTTTCATTCTGACGTTACGAACGTAACCAAAAAAAAAAGGGAAAAATTATGATAATGCTGCAGTAGACCTACTGACCCATTCCAGGCAGGTCCAATTTATACACAATTCCCTTCACTATTTCTACAAACAGCATATTTCTTGAGTGCTGCGTCTTTGCAGTTTGTTCCGCTCTACTACGACTCTCTTGTTAAGCCAAAGTTTCCCCAAGTATCCTTTTAATATCAACATTTGTCTAACTTTAGTCCGAGGTTACCGGTTATATTTTTATTAATGTCGATCTCTGTTAATGCGTTTCATTCCTTTGTATACTTTAGGTCCGGGTTTGTACGACTTTCAACAGAATAAATTTATAAGTAAAAAGTGCGTTATTTATCTCCATAAGAAAGATTCCCAATGTTTGGAATTATCTTTGTTATTGTACTCTCTGTCCTGCGTGACAGTGAATACCAGCATTATCCTCACTTTAATAAGACTATCAAAATCCTCAGATTAGGCAAAATTGTAATTAATTTTGTCAATAAAGATGTTAATAATAATAATGTTATTGTACTACTGCATTCTTTATCACACAACCAAACCTGTATTCGGGCTATTAAGCTCTCGGTAACGCAAGGTAGAACTGGGGAATAACATTGGTGATCTTGCTGATAATTCTAGATATAAAATGTATGGTGTTGCCCTTATTGTATTAATTTAGGATACACTGCTCTCTGTTGTAAGTCCTTTCTAATCATTACTCCAAAATTGTTTTCGTAAAGGATTTGCCATTATAAATACCACATTCTCTTCACAAGCTTAAACGTCTACATTTATCTGTATTGAATTGCGTTTCCGTCGTTTTCGCTCCCAATATGTTGACCGAGGTCATCGTGCCGTTCCGCAGTATGTTTAGATAAGTTACATTACTGTAGTTACAAATGATAGGGTTCCAAGGTCAAATCCTCCTGGGGAGGGGTGGGGGGGGGGAAGTTCACCCCCACCCCTCACCACAACTCACCTTCGGGTCGTGAACAACTCACATTCGGGTCGTTAACAACTCACCTTCGGGTCGTGAACCACTCACCTTCGGGTCGTGAACAACTCACATTCGGGTCGTGAACAACTCACCTTCGGGTCGTTAACAACTCACCTTCGGGTCGTGAACAACTCACATTCGGGTCGTTAACAACTCACCTTCGGGTCGTGAAGAACTCACATTCGGGTCGTGAACAACTCACATTCGGGCCGTGAACAACTCACCTTCGGGTCGTGAACAACTCACTTTCGGGTTGTTCACCATTTAGACTCCTCCCTATTAATATCCAAGATCGACACCCAATTTTTGTTAACCATGTTATAAATCCAGTTCAGTGTTTGTCCTCCTATGTCATACATTTCAGTTTCACAAGAGCCTAGCTGAGGTAGGAAAAACAATATCCATTTTTACTGTTGTTGTTGTTGTTTTAGATTTAGCTACTCAGAACGAAGTGTCCATGTAGCACGGGCTATGGTGAGCCCGTAACATTTTTATTATGTTGTTGTTGTTATAGATTCAGCTACTCGGAACAGGTTCCAAGTAGCACGGGCTATGGTGAGCCCGTAACTTACCTGGCACAGGAGCGGGGCAAGTAACACGGGCTATGGTGAGCCCGTATTGGACTTACCTGGCACGGGAGTGGTGCCGTCTCTCTGCATTTTTACTAATGTCCACTGCTTCAAATACATGACCGGTGGGAAGAGACGTGTTGGCAATGTGTAAGTATGGGGGAGTGTTGGGGGGTAGGGGATGGAGGGGAGTGTTGGAGGTGGTAGAGGTGTTGGCGATGTGTAAATGGAGGGGAGTGTTGGGAGTGGCGGAGATTAGTTGGTGATGGGCCGCACCTGCTAATATGGACCAGGATATACCTGTCATTCCAGGATCTCCGGTTTCTATAATCTCTTCATAGAAAACGAATAGCAGGTCGGGGCTCACCATGTGCAAGTGCAGGAGCCCGTCCTCAATGCAAATAAATTACCACGTGAAACTACACCCTCTCAAACAACCTGGATAGTTATCTAGAATCTAGATATCTGTGATGGTCTAAAAGCATATTGTGGTTTCAGTAGTAGTCTACATGTAAATTGGCAGGTGAACCTTTGTCCTGAACCGAGATTGTGATCAAGTTATAACTTTATTTTATTATGAATCGTTGGTTTAAAATATAAAAAGTATATGCTGAAAACGTTTTCTTTAAAGAATTTGGTTTTCTGTAAACGGTATTCTCAGGTACACACGAAAATTTTTAATTCTCTTGTGTACACACTTTTTAAATTTAATGTTTCACATTATATGATCAATAATATACATTATTAACGTAACCAAACGTAATGAAACCTTGACACCTAACCAAACCTAAACCCTAAGTAACCTTAATCTAACCTAACCAATGATAGAGTAGATAATAGCACTAATTGTGTAGTCATTCTCAATTCATTCCTGTGAGTAGATTTCCATCTTAAGGACAGGTTGAAGTATAAATATGACTATACACAAGTACAGGCACTCAAGCTGATTAGCCTGGGCCTATATACGAAGCCATGACCTGAAACATGCTTAATTCACTGCCTAACGAAAAAAAAACACATGTAAATGATCTATGTAATAGTAATTAATGTTTTAGAAAATGTAGTTTTATTGCACCAGTGATAAATTCGCCCTCTTACTCTTAAACTGATAATAAATGCGAACTAAGCCACCATGGTTTAAGGGAGATAGACAGGTTTCGTAAAGCGTAAAGTGCTCGATGACGTTCACTATGTACTAGTCAAACTCTTGACATGTTTAAGTCGGTGGTGAGCCTAGTCTTGTTCTCGTACATAGTCAGGCTCAGGATTTATCATTAAAAATGACATATTCTTGATACTTGATTTCAGCATTTTTAATTATAAAAGCGCATGCAGCATTTAGTTCTATGGGTTTTTTTTCATTACTGGACAATTTTCGAAATTTGTGTAGATAATTTGGCTTTTAAAATATATATATACATTTTTATTTTTTTAAATATAAGATGTCATTTTATTTTTTTATTATATTTACATCATAATTGGCATATAATAGAGCGTCTTGCTTTTTAGGGGTGTCGTTACTACGTTGAGTGATAGCCCGGAGGTACACAAACCAGTCACGTGATTTATTGGGTTATTTATACCTTATCGTGCGAGATGGGTTAATAACATATCTACACACAGCTACACACATTGCCGGAACAACCTGGACATCTTCAAGAGAAAACTAGACTGTTTTCTAAGAGAGGTTCCGGATCAGCCGGGCTGTGGTGGGTATGTGGCCCTGCGGGCCGCTCCAAGCAACAACCTGGTGGACCAAACTCTCACAAGTCGAGCCTGGCCTCGGGCCGGGCTTGGGGAGTAGAAGAACTCCCAGAATCCCATCAAGCACACTATAACCCGTTATATAGTCTAGGGCAGCTGCTGAAATGCTGATGTACCTATGTTAATAATAATAAAAGTCCGTAAAATGCTGATTGTGTGAGTATTACAAAGTGACAAATCGAGCCAATCCCACAGAAGGGCTGGATTACAGGGGGATTGTCATACCGCTCTGCAGTGTAATCTAATCTGTTTTGACGAGAGATAACGAGTTGGCATATTCTGCCACTGACAGAATATGCCAACTGACAGCGCCTTCTTAACATACTCCCCCATACTCCTCCACTCTCCCCCGTACTCCCTCATACTCCCCCACTCTCCCCCACTTAAGGTTCGCTGTAACCACGGTACACCCGCGTCTCTCAAGACGTCTTATGTAGTGGGAGGAGTTTTGAGGGGAAAATAAGCTTCTTCGCCGAGAGATCACAGTTTGAACGTTCTTATTATTGTTTACACGGGGAGCCGGTGGCTGAGCGAAGAACACTGGACGCGTAATCCTATGGTCCCGGGTTCGATCCCGGGCGCCGGCGAGAAACAATGGGCAGAATTTCTTTCACCCTGATGCCCCTGTTACCTAGCAGTAAATAGGGACCTGGGAGTTAGTCAGCTGTCACGGGCTGCTTCCTGGGGGTGGAGGCCTGGTCGAGGACCGAGCCGCGGGGAAACTAAACCCCGAAATCATCTCAAGATCACCTCTCAAGACACGAAAGAAGACATTCTGGGTGGGAATCAGGAAGTAGAATTTAAATATAAATAAATGTATTAAGGTATGCATACCTTCGAGGGAGGAGATAGTTGCCTAGAGGTTACTTTACGCTGGCTCCGAGGATCAGTGTTCCCGCAGCCCGATCTCTGACCAGACCTCCTGGTGGATGTAAGGGTTGACCAGGCTACTGAATGCTGCTGCTGTACGCAGCCTGACGCAGCAATCACAGCACGGTTGATCAGGTGCACCTGATAGTGTCAATCACGTTACTATGTGAATACCGAAAGAGGTCTGCTAGTTATATTTCTCCAAAAGTTTTATATATCTTTTCATTGTGACACATTCACGTTATTTAATTAATTCTTAGATACTACCAGAGTACCAGAGTACTTGGACACTTCCAAAGTACCTAATTTTTAGGTACTTGATTTTATGCCCATCAATCATTGGGCACATTAGAACACTCAGTTCACCGTAACATAAAATACACTTAATTTACCTTGACGAACACTTCCATATTCGCAGTAATATTTGTATCCTCGTGTGTTGTAAGTCAACCCAAGCTTATCACTTTTAGACAAATTATTAATGATCAAAAAGGAATTCAAATCCACTGGTGCAAAGATTGAGGAAAGGTGCACTGGTTCACGGTCGTAAATACTTGCTTAACTGCTTCGTGAATCTGACCCCAGGCCTCCAGGTTGGTGGTCAGGTCAATCGGACTGTTGGACGCGGCTGCTCGCAGCATGACGCGGGAATCACAAGCTGGTTGAACAGCTATCCCTTGGAGATGGTTATCAAGCTCTGTTTTTTTGAACACAGAGATCGGGCATTTATGCCTCCACATGTCTAGAGGGAGCCTAATAATTTTGGAAAAATGTTTATTATCGAAAATAATATGACGAAGCTGTTTCAGAGTATGATGTCCTGAATGGTTTTGCCCATTCCTCGTGCTGATCTGGATGGTTGTAATGGCGTGGAATGTAAAACAAAAGTGTGCCAGAAGTTTTCGAACGAGATAGCGTCCTGTGCAGAAGTTTTCCCTTTATGAATATTGTATTCCATAACTTTGAACTGTGGGGGTGAGACGTGACCTTTTCTTGGGCGCACATGCACTCTTTCACACGCACCCATGCCTACCAACACGTTCTCTCTCTCTCTCTCTCTCTCTCTCTCTCTCTCTCTCTCTCTCTCTCTCTCTCTCTCTCTCACCGCCATTATCACCACCACCACCATCATCATTATCACCAAGTGGAGACAAGGTTTACATGCCTTCGCTGGAAGACAGAAGAGCTCGGGGAGACATGATCACCACATACAAAATTCTCAGGGGAATTGACAGGGCAGACAAGGATGGGTTATTTAACACGGGTGGCACACGAACAAGGGGACACAGGTGGAAACTGAGTACCCCAATGAGCCACAGAGACATTAGAAAGAACTTTTTCAGTGTCAGAGTAGTTAGTAAATGGAATTCACTAGAAAGTGATGTGGTGGAGGCTGACTTCATACACAGTTTCAAGTGTAGATATGATAGAGCCCAGTAGGCTCAGGAAGCTGTACACCAGTTGATTGACAGTTGAGAAGCGGGACCAAAGAGCCAAATCTCAACCCCCACAAGCACAAATTTATGAGTACACACACACACACACACACACACACACACACACACACACACACACACACACACACACACACACACACACACACACACACACACATATATACTGGACAAGCAACCAAGAACCTACGATACTGAAAGACGTTTCCTAATGAGTTCGTTGAGTAATGACGCAGATTGATTTTCGGCACCCACGTAATGAGTTTCTGTCGTTAGGTGGCTAGTTTTCTCATCAAGTCAGAATCGATGCTGGAAAGCCTTATAATTGAGAACGTTCTACGGAGAAGCAGCGAGAAAACTTTTCTTCATCGTTGTCAGTTTTCATCATCGTTTATTTTATTTTGTTGTTGTTCATTTTTCTTTGAGTTTTTTAATGACATCGACCCAGGGAAACAAATAAAACTCAGATCGAAATTTGCCGTTCCGTAGCCTTTAAAAGAAACAAGCAACTGAAACCATACGATCACCAGGAAGCCTATTATTAATAATATCTTTATTGACAAAAATTAATAGACCAGAGAGGTTTTCGTTCGAGATCGGAAAACAAATAGCAAGAAATGTTCAGGCTCGACAACCAGACACCCCCATGAGAGCCGTATTTGTTAGCACCAGAAGAAAACACTGGCTTAACATAGTAATACTTAACATAATACTATAACATCCTTCGTATTTGACAACAAACATAGCTAACAAAGCCCATTTTCTGCCTTGGCTTCTCGCTGGGACAAGTACAGTGTTTGCAGCCTTTATGGAAACACGCATTAAGGTCTACTGTGATCATCCATAATGAGACATCGATACCAGAGAATAGTATTTTCAGATGTGTTCCATACAAGAGAGTATTGGGTGGTGCCGGGTTAAAGTCGCCCTCATGTCCATCGACCTGCCCAACACCACAAATTAAGTGTTGGAAATTAATTACCAAGAAATTAAGATGAGTTGTTGTAAGAAAAAAAATATTTAGATCCTCGGCATTTTAGAGACCAGTTGATGAAACATTAACACGCCTTGTAAAAACCTTGCAATCCCAGCGCATTCTTTTGCTCGCGGGCTTTCTCTCCCCCCACTCCCATCCCCCCACCACTCTCCTCCCCCAGCCACCCCACCTCCACTCTCCCCCTTCCCCAACACCCAACCCCCCCACCCCTTTCCTCTTTTACCTCCTGTTCCCTAGTTGGTGTGTTGTAAAAGCATCTTTGGAGGACTTCTGTCTCTCATTTTGAGTGATGTGTTTTTCGCATTTCCGTGACATCTTGGCATTGTTCCAGGTGGCTGTGTAATGACTCTACGAAAGTTTACTCGAATCTCCATAAATCATCTGAACTGTTTACTGGCTCGACAACTATATTCTCTGAAATATTCCAGTGAAAGTGTGTCTTATACGCCAGATTCAATAGAGGAGTATAGTCATTTAGACCAGTCCTATGAACTAACCTTTGGTTAGTTCATAGTTCATATGTTGCAAACCTTTGGTTTGCAACATATTACTTCGACAAGGCTCATTTTGGCTACAAAAAGGCTCCACTTGGTACCGACGAGGCTCCGTTTGGTACCACCGAGGCTCCACTTGGTACCAACGAGGCTCCACTTAGTACCGACGAGGCTCCGTTTGGTACCACCGAGGCTCCACTTGGTACCAACGAGGCTCCACTTAGTACCGACGAGGCTCCGTTTGGTACCACCGAGGCTCCACTTGGTACCGACGAGGCTTCACTTAGTACCAACGAGGCTCCACTTGGTACCAACGAGGCTCCACTTGGTACCAACGAGGCTCCACTTGGTACCAACGAGGCTCCACTTAGTACCAACGAGGCTCCACTTAGTACCAACGAGGCTCCACTTGGTACCAACG
The DNA here is from genome assembly GCF_040958095.1 of Procambarus clarkii. Lineage (NCBI taxonomy): Eukaryota > Metazoa > Arthropoda > Malacostraca > Decapoda > Cambaridae > Procambarus > Procambarus clarkii. Next base: position 10,008,761 of record NC_091189.1, read on the forward strand.
AGGCTCCACTTAGTACCAACGAGGCTCCACTTGGTACCAACGAGGCTCCACTTAGTACCAACGAGGCTCCACTTGGTACCAACGAGGCTCCACTTGGTACCAACGAGGGTACCGTGCGCTACCTGCGTCACGCGGCTCAACTGGCGAGGTCATGAACAACGCCATCACCAAAGCTGTTCTTGATCCTCCCGTCATTTAGGGGTAATTGCTCCAGACTGAGGTATTCGGAGCCGTCATTGTTAAACCCTGATGTGAGGGGGTTGGTGGTGGTGGTGTCACTGATGCGCGGGGCGGCGTGTGTACTCTCCTAGTTGAGCTTGCAGGGTCGAGCATCTGCTCTCAAGACCCGCCTTTGACCATCAGTAGTTCAGTGACTTTTTTTTTTACTATTTTTTCTTATCATATTTATAGCTCTGTATGGAATTGGCTTCGACAACTTCCTCATATAGTCCGGTCAATCTGTTTACGACTCTTAGACTGAAAAGTTCTTTCTGACATCTGTGACTCATCTGTGTTTCTAGTTTCCAATTATGTCCTCTCGTTCTGTTGTTCCTTAATTTGAACATTGCTTCTATGTGTACTTTGTCAATCCCCCCTTAGTGTCTACCTGTTGTTATTATATCTACCCTATTTATTTTTTCGTCCTGAGTTTCTTAGTTCCCTAGTTAGGAACTGTGTCCAATTCTCTCATTTACATAGCTCAGGAACGAACCTTGCTTTTTTTTTAAACTTTATCTAATTTTGTGCTTCTTTAGGTGGGGGGTTCCATGCTGAGAGGGGCAGCATACTTAATAAGAAGTCACAAAGGATGTATACAACGTTCGGAAGGGATCTGTGTCCAAGTTCCTGAAGAATAACCGGATGTTTGTCAGTATGGCATATGCTGCCTTCATTATTATTATTATTATTATTATTATTATTATTATTATTATTATTATGTTGCTGTTGTTGTTGTTTTAGATTCAGGTACTCGGAACAAAATTTCCAAGTATTACGGGCTATGGTCAGCCCGTTGTGGACTTACCTGGCACAGGATTTCAACTCATCGGCTGAAACTCCTTATTCTGCTGAAGTGTGCCTCTGGTGTTAGATCTCGACATGTCCACTCCTAAGTCTTTCTCTTCGGGAAAATAATATTTTAGATTTAGTGTTAACTAACAGGGAAACACAAATTAATGACATCGAAATAGGGAGTGAGCTAGGGAACAGTGATCACAAAGAAATCAGATTTAGCATAGAATGTAATAGATCTGTTGGAGAAAATTCTGTTAAAGTGCCAGATTTTCGAAAAAAATTACATGATTTTGTAATCTGTATTAAAGCACATTCAATTATGTTCCTATTGAATTGTTATATATGTATATAATGCCTATATATGTCCATACCTTTTACTTGTAACTCTCCCTTCTGAAGATGAATTATTAACTACGAAAGTACTTAAGGAAATTCCTGTTTCAATTCTTCCTCCGTGGTCTGACCCCTTGGATATATATATATATTATATATATATATATATATATATATATATATATATATATATATATATATATATATATATATATATATATATATATAACTGAAAACTCACACCCCAGAAGTGACTCGAACCCATACTCCCAGAAGCAACGCAACTGGTATGTACAAGACGCCTTAATCCACTTGACCATCACGACCGGACATAATGAGGTGATAGCCGAGGCTATTTGAACCACCCCACCGCCGGCACTCGGATAGTAATCTTGGGCATAGCATTTTACCAAATCACCTCATTCTTTGGGGCACACGTGAGGAACACAAATGCGAACAAGCCTGAATGGTCCCCAGGACAATATGCAACTGAAAACTCACACCCCAGAAGTGACTCGAACCCATACTCCCAGAAGCAACGCAACTGGTATGTACAAGACGCCTTAATCCACTTGACCATCACGACCGGACATAATGAGGTGATAGCCGAGGCTATTTGAACCACCCCACCGCCGGCACTCGGATAGTAATCTTGGGCATAGCATTTTACCAAATCACCTCATTCTTTGGGGCACACGTGAGGAACACAAATGCGAACAAGCCTGAATGGTCCCCAGGACAATATGCAACTGAAAACTCACACCCCAGAAGTGACTCGAGCCCATACTCCCAGAAGCAACGCAACTGGTATGTACAAGACGCCTTAATCCACTTGACCATCACGACCGGACATAATGAGGTGATAGCCGAGGCTATTTGAACCACCCCACCGCCGGCACTCGGATAGTATTTGGTAAAATGCTATGATTTGGTAAAATGCTATGCCCAAGATTACTATCCGAGTGCCGGCGGTGGGGTGGTTCAAATAGCCTCGGCTATCACCTCATTATGTCCGGTCGTGATGGTCAAGTGGATTAAGGCGTCTTGTACATACCAGTTGCGTTGCTTCTGGGAGTATGGGTTCGAGTCACTTCTGGGTGTGAGTTTTCAGTTGCATATTGTCCTGGGGACCATTCAGGCTTGTTCGCATTTGTGTTCCTCACGTGTGCCCCAAAGAATGAGGTGATTTGGTAAAATGCTATGCCCAAGATTACTATCCGAGTGCCGGCGGTGGGGTGGTTCAAATAGCCTCGGCTATCACCTCATTATGTCCGGTCGTGATGGTCAAGTGGATTAAGGCGTCTTGTACATACCAGTTGCGTTGCTTCTGGGAGTATGGGTTCGAGTCACTTCTGGGGTGTGAGTTTTCAGTTGCATATTGTCCTGGGGACCATTCAGGCTTGTTCGCATATATATATATATATATATATATATATATATATATATATATATATATATATATATATATATAACTGAAAACTCACACCCCAGAAGTGACTCGAACCCATACTCCCAGGAGCCACGCAACTGGTATGTACAAGACGCCTTAATCCACTTGACCATCACGACCGGACATAATGAGGTGATAGCCGAGGCTATTTGAACCACCCCACCGCCGGCACTCGGATAGTAATCTTGGGCATAGCATTTTACCAAATCACCTCATTCTTTGGGGCACACGTGAGGAACACAAATGCGAACAAGCCTGAATGGTCCCCAGGACAATATGCAACTGAAAACTCACACCCCAGAAGTGACTCGAACCCATACTCCCAGGAGCCACGCAACTGGTATGTACAAGACGCCTTAATCCACTTGACCATCACGACCGGACATAATGAGGTAATAGCCGAGGCTATTTGAACCACCCCACCGCCGGCACTCGGATAGTAATCTTGGGCATAGCATTTTACCAAATCACCTCATTCTTTGGGGCACACGTGAGGAACACAAATGCGAACAAGCCTGAATGGTCCCCAGGACAATATGCAACTGAAAACTCACACCCCAGAAGTGACTCGAACCCATACTCCCAGGAGCCACGCAACTGGTATGTACAAGACGCCTTAATCCACTTGACCATCACGACCGGACATAATGAGGTGATAGCCGAGGCTATTTGAACCACCCCACCGCCGGCACTCGGATAGTAATCTTGGGCATAGCATTTTACCGAATCACCTCATTCTTTGGGGCACACGTGAGGAACACAAATGCGAACAAGCCTGAATGGTCCCCAGGTGATTTGGTAAAATGCTATGCCCAAGATTACTATCCGAGTGCCGGCGGTGGGGTGGTTCAAATAGCCTCGGCTATCACCTCATTATGTCCGGTTGTGATGGTCAAGTGGATTAAGGCGTCTTGTACATACCAGTTGCGTGGCTCCTGGGAGTATGGGTTCGAGTCACTTCTGGGGTGTGAGTTTTCAGTTGCATATTGTCCTGGGGACCATTCAGGCTTGTTCGCATTTGTGTTCCTCACGTGTGCCCCAAAGAATGAGGTGATTTGGTAAAATGCTATGCCCAAGATTACTATCTGAGTGCCGGCGGTGGGGTGGTTCAAATTGCCTCGGCTATCACCTCATTATGTCCGTGGTGGTCAAGTGGATTAAGGCGTCTTGTACATACCAGTTGCGTGGCTCCTGGGAGTATGGGTTCGAGTCACTTCTGGGGTGTGAGTTTTCAGTTGCATATTGTCCTGGGGACCATTCAGGCTTGTTCGCATTTGTGTTCCTCACGTGTGCCCCAAAGAATGAGGTGATTTGGTAAAATGCTATGCCCAAGATTACTATCCGAGTGCCGGCGGTGGGGTGGTTCAAATAGCCTCGGCTATCACCTCATTATGTCCGGTCGTGATGGTCAAGTGGATTAAGGCGTCTTGTACATACCAGTTGCGTGGCTCCTGGGAGTATGGGTTCGAGTCACTTCTGGGGTGTGAGTTTTCAGTTGCATATTGTCCTGGGGACCATTCAGGCTTGTTCGCATATATATATATATATATATATATATATATATATATATATATATATATATATATATATATATATATATAATGTTCATCTGTGTGATGTAGTCATAATTATATTGGAGTAGTGTTACTTATGGCAGGTTACAGCAGGCAAGGAATCTCCCGGCCCTGAGCATCCAGGCTGTAACTTATACTTCAGACTATGAGCAGTGGCGTCTAACATCTTAGCCAGACCACCAGATAATATACCGGGTCACAGAGACCATAGGCTCTCAGAACCACCTCTTACGGTAACCACCATCTTCGACATAATAGTAATGACTACCCAATTATCAATTGTTCTTGACGGGATAGCATCAAATATATGGAGCGTTGTAACTGACGGATATTTGAAGATATCTTCATAGTTTGCTAGCGCAGGCAAGGAACCTTAATCCAGAGTGCTCTGTCTCAATTTGTTAATTTAAGAAAATTTAATATGGCTCTTTTGACCTGGGAATGGATAGCAGTTGGCTAAGAATAGCTGGAAATGGATAACATTATGCACCCCTTGGAAATTAATAGCGTTATGTATCCGTGGGTATGAACAGTAGTAGATATCCCAACACTTGGATAGAATAGTGTGAATCAATGGATATGAACAGCCTTGCTGTATGCGTCCCTGGAAATAAATAGCCAAGCTGTATGCGTCCCTGGAAATAAATAGCCTAGTTGTATTCGTCCCTGGAAATAGCCTAGTTGTATCCGTCCCTAGAAATAAATATCCTAGCCGTATGCGTCACTGAAAATAAAATCTCGCTGTATGCGACCATAGGAACAAATAGCCTAGCAGTATACGTCACTAGAGAAGCTTGTTATGCAATGAAATGCATTGCAGTATGCATTTCTGGAAATGGGTAGTGACATGCATTGATAGTATAAATTGTGGAGTGGTGGTCGCTTGCTTGCTGACTGCGGAAAGGGCTTGGGTTGTCCCAGCCACAGGATCGTACTAAAGCATGAATCATTCTGTGTTGTCAGCACTATCACGAAGCAAAGGAACTGTTGGCGTGTTGAATACTGCCGCACGATGAACTGGTGCCGAGTACCACTACCACACAGTAAAGGTACTCACGGGGGAGTGAGGACAAGCTCTGTGTCCCGCCTGCTAGCTTTGTTGTACCTGATGCGCATATTTTATTTTGTCTAACGTTAGAGGGTTTTGTTGTGTCTAGCTTCTTAAACTGTTGACTTCGTGTCCAGGTTAACGAGTATCTCGTTACATTTCTTCGGCTCGTTTTTTTTCATGCCCGTTTTACTAAATTTGGCTCAGTTTTAAGAGGTCTTCCACCTGTGGAAGATTTCGATAGTTCTGCTATTGGTGCTTGGGTTGAGAATTGTCCGCATAGAATATTCCTCTCATTATCTTTTATATAGTGATCATGTCCCCCTCTGTTGCTACTGTTCTTTAGGGTTGTAACATTTAGTGCCCTTTCCAGTCCTCGTAACATAGTTCTCTTAATTAATTCAGGCACTATAGTCATGCTACAAATATTTGTACTTTTTAAAGTTTGATTTTGTGATTTACGTGGTGCGGATTCCAAGCTGGTGCTGCGTATTCCTACATTGACCTCACTTAAGATCAAATAGATTGGAACTGTTGTAATAGTCATCATATTGGTTCTTTGCCAATTGTTTAGATTAAAAAATGTTGACTCATATTTTTCTCAGTCTCTCTTTCTCTCCGTACGGTAAGACACAAGGGGGCTATAACAAACTTCTTATAAAGAACGTTGCATTTCGCTCGTATGCGTTAAGGCCAAAACTGTCGTACTAGAAAATGGAAGCGGCTCGCGAAAGTGACGTACTGTTTCGTTTTCTGTTTTGGGTCCTCTGGTAGGTTAGGAGAGGACACTTTTAAGTTGACCGTTTTCTAGACGTTGGGAAACTTTAGGAGGCCGGGCTGCTGTAACAGCAGGTATACTTCCCATAGGCTCAGTCTAATGAATACTGATCATGCTGCCTCCCGTCTCGACGTTTACACGGAATTCCTCTCAAATTTGTGTGGCGAGAGTGCTTGGGGCCATGGGATGACAGCGTGGTGGAGCAGTGCTGGGGCCGAGGGATGGTAGTGTGGAGGGCAGGGGGTGGCAGCACTGGGGAGCCAGGGATGGTAGTGTGGAGGGCAGGGGGTGGCAGCACTGGGGAGCCAGGGATGGCAGTGTGGAGGGCAGGGGGTGGCAGCACTGGGGAGCCAGGGATGGCAGTGTGGAGGGCAGGGGGTGGCAGCACTGGGGAGCCAGGGACGGCAGTGTGGAGGGCAGGGGGTGGCAGCACTGGGGAGCCAGGGATGGCAGTGTGGAGGGCAGGGGGTGGCAGCACTGGGGAGCCAGGGATGGCAGTGTGGAGGGCAGGGGGTGGCAGCACTGGGGAGCCAGGGATGGCAGTGTGGAGGACAGGGGGTGGCAGCACTGGGGAGCCAGGGACGGCAGTGTGGAGGGCAGGGGGTGGCAGCACTGGGGAGCCAGGGATGGAAGTGTGGAGGGCAGGGGGTGGCAGCACTGGGGAGCCAGGGATGGCAGCGGTGGGGGAGGGTGCAGTGTTGGGGTTGAAGGAAGATAGCGTGTGCGGAGACAGCTTTGAAGTTGTTTTTTGTCCTATGGAGACAAATGGCACGACTCGGCAATACGTGACTATTGTGCTGTGTTTGGAGTCAACTTTGGGCTTCGTTAGTTTGCTTGGAAATTTCTCTTCATTTTGTGTTGACAGATTATGAGTTTATGCAGGAGTAAACGGTGTAGGACTGGGCTTCTCAGGAGACCAGGGGATGTTGACTAGAAATAATATTTATAGATAACGTATTTTGAGGTGCATATTGTTGACCAAACTACACACTAGAAATTGAAGAGACGACGAAGTTTCGGTCCGTCCTGAACCATTTTCAAGTCGATTGTGATGAGACGAGGGAGGCAAGGGCATTAAGTAGGCAAGAGAAACGTCGTCGTCTCTTCAATTTCTAGTGTGTGGTTTGGTCAACATTATTCAGCCACGTTATTGTGACAGCATCTGCATGTACATGTTACATTTAAAAAGGAAAATTGCCCAATCGTATGGTCGAAGTTTTAAGAACTGTAATATATGTTTATATTGTTTATTTATTATAAATAGTATTGCATGCTTTTCAATATAGAGCCGACTGCACCTTTTCTAGTACTATTATCTTAAGAGAAGTATAAGTTCAATAGAAAGCGATAAAAATGTCTACTCCGTAATGATTGTTTTGTGTACTTGCCCACAAGATATGCTTCACAAAATAGCCAACATTTATTTGCGACTGGCCTTTTCTCCACAGTACCCCTTTCTGCCCTCCCCCTCAAACAAAAAAAAAATCAATGGCTTGGAATTACTTGAAATATATTGCCTTCAACTGGTGAATCCAATTTTCTGCTGAAAATGTCATGTTCTTCACTTCCTCGTTGAACTAAGTGAGTGGTGCGTTTGAATTTGGGAAATGATTGAAAGTTGAATTCCTTCTAAAATTTCCTTCTGCTACTGGTTTATTAGTGGCAACAGTCCGCCCCCTTTATTATGGAACACTTACGGAGAAGGGGGGGGGGGTTGTGTGATCCGACGACCCTGGGGGACAGTTGGTGCCAAGTGATCCTCCTCGTCTGACCAACAGTTAGGAGACAGTATTCCATCGGTTAGCGTCGAATCCGCTAACTTTCACGGAACTCTGTCTTAGGTTCGACTCTGTGTTCGTGACTCGGGCTAGTATAATTTTAGATGCATTTTTTGTTTATGGTTTGTCGTGACCTCTTTGTTTCGGCATTTTATAAATAATCTTGTTTCAGTTTTTATTATAATTAGAATGATGTGTTTATCTCATTAAATAGATATTGAATAATAAAAAATTCGAAGTGTCAGGCTTCTATACCTGCTTGATACCTGCTTGATGGGGTTCTGGGAGTGGTTCTACTCCCCCAAGCCCGGCCCGAGGCCAGGCTTGACTTGTGAGAGTTTGGTCCACCAGGCTGTTGCTTGGAGCGGCCCGCAGGCCCACATACCCATCACAGCCCGGTTGGTCCGGCACTCCTTGAAGAAAACAATCTAGTTTTCTCTTGAAGATGTCCACGGTTGTTCCGGCAGGCCGGACTTAACGAGTAGAAAACCTCGAGGAACGGAAAACAGTGCCTGTAAACCCTAATTATCATCACTGAGAATAATAAAATAGAGCGAGCGAGCGCAAAGACATCATTCCATCTACCTAGAATTTACCTAGTTGAGTGGCATCGGGTTAGAATACATTAATGTATAAGAAATATGATTCATGAGTTTTGTACAGTGATGGAGAATTTTCCAGAACGAGGGTGAGGACAGTTGAGGGTGTGTGAGAGTTGGCAAGTAGGAGTGCGTATGGAGCGAGTAGAGTATGACCCTGGAAATGTGTTTGTAACAAAAAGTGCATGGAACTGTAGTGTGTTAGAATTTCAAGTTAGTGTGTTCAAAGTGTGAGGTGAGTCTTTGCGTGACGATAACGAACGAAGAGCTATTGTTGCAGAAAGAGCGTATGCGACGATAGTCTACATAGAGCTTATCGGGAGAAGTTCCATGACGATAGTCAGTATAAAACCTGCGCTTCGATAATAGGCTTCCGACGGCCTACAGGGAGAGCGTGGCCACGATAGACCTTGGGTAACGATAGCCTATAAAGAAAGAACTTGCTTGACGAGTCCCTAGAGAGAGAGGAGGAGCCCGGACTCTGGCAGGTGAGTAGGTTGTAGCGGAAAGAGATGATAAAATCTAAAATGGAATTAGAGATGAAATTGAAGGAAAGGTCGAGGGTCATCATGAAGTGGTTAATGTTTGCAAGCGACGGTGGCACAGTTGAAGGTGGAGACGGAGACAGTTTTGAGAGCTGATGAAGGGTGTTCTTGTAGAGGGGGGGATACGATGTCATTGATGGTAACTGCAGATAATTTTGGCCCGTTGCTTTTGCGATGCAGTGACTGGCAGAGGTGAAGACGTTGGCAGATTTGGTAGCATTGTCGACAATGTCTAGAGGTGATGTTGTTGACATTAGGAGTCAACAGGAGTTATTAATAACAATGCTCTTTCTCTCTATTATTATTTAGATTAAGTTTACATAGGATTAGCAATAACATTCATATATGCATAATACAAGCAAAGAGGTTTTACCCAATATCTCCATTTGAAGCCTATTTCTTTAAGTTTTTTTTTTATATCTTTTAGATTTGTTTATTATATTTAGTGTTAGGCTACATTCATATGCCTATTATGTACATTGTAAAGCCAGAGCCATCTATGAACCAGAACTTTCATTTGGTCACATGACTTGAATTCTCGAACATTTACTTGTTAAAGAGAACATTCCAAATGCAAGTCAGGGAGGACTAGACTGTTGCTTAGCCTACTGACCGTCGTGTGTTGTGAGCCAAAATGGCGAACCGAGAGAACGCTGATCTTTGTGGCTAGAGTGAGGTGGGCGACTGGTGTGGTGGTGGTGTTGATGGCTGCTTTTATAACCGGTCTAGAGACTAAGACAGTTACGGGCTCACCATAGCCCGTGCTACATGGACACTTCGTTCTGAGTAGCTAAATCTAAAACAACGACTAAGACAGGTACTGCTACTCGCACACGTTCTACTCCCTCATTACGCCGCATTCATTCGCTCCCTCATTATCCCCTTCCCTCCCTCATTATATTCTTCCCTCCATCCCCACCCTTAATATCACCTTTCTTGTCTCCTTCGTTCCTTCCCTTCCACCACAGTTTCTGCCCTTTCTCATTTCTCCCCATCCCCCTTATTCTTTCCCTCATTCTTCCCTCCCTCATTCTTCCCCACCCCTCATTCTTCCCTACCCCTCATTCTTCCCTACCCCTCATTCTTCCCTACCCCTCATTCTTCCCTACCCCTCATTCTTCCCTACCCCTCATTCTTCCCTCCCTCATTCTTTCCTCCCCCTCATTCTTTCCTCCCCCTCATTTTTCCCTACTCATTCTTCCCTCCCCCTCATTCTTCCCTCCCTCATTCTTTCCTCCCCCTCATTCTTCCCTACCCCTCATTCTTCCCTCCCCCTCATTCTTCCCTCCCCCTCATTCTTCCCTCCCCCTCATTCTTCCCTACCCCTCATTCTTCCCCACCCCTCATTCTTCCCCACCCCTCATTCTTCCCTCCCCCTCATTCTTCCCTCCCCCTCATTCTTCCCTACCCCTCATTCTTCCCTACCCCTCATTCTTCCCCACCTCTCATTCTTCCCCACCCCTCATTCTTCCCTCCCCCTCATTCTTCCCTCCCCCTCATTCTTCCCTACCCCTCATTCTTCCCTCATTCTTTCCTCCCCCTCATTCTTCCCTACCCCTCATTCTTCCCTTCCCCTCATTCTTCCCCACCTCTCATTCTTCCCCACCCCTCATTCTTCCCTCCCCCTCATTCTTCCCTACCCCTCATTCTTCCCTACCCCTCATTCTTCCCTACCCCTCATTCTTTCCTCCCCCTCATTCTTTCCTCCCCCTCATTCTTTCCTCCCCCTCATTCTTTCCTCCCCCTCATTCTTCCCTACCCCTCATTCTTCCCTCCCCCTCATTCTTCCCTACCCTTCATTCTTCCCTCCCTCATTCTTTCCTCCCCCTCATTCTTCCCTACCCCTCATTCTTCCCTCCCCCTCATTCTTCCCCACCTCTCATTCTTCCCCACCTCTCATTCTTCCCCACCCCTCATTATTCCCCACCCCTCATTCTTCCCTACCCCTCATTCTTCTCCTACCCCTCATTCTTCCCCTACCCCTCATTCTTCCCACCCCTCATTTTTCCCTCCCCCTCATTCTTCCCCACCCCGTCATTCTTCCCCACCCCCCTCATTCTTCCCTCCCCCTCATTCTTCCCCACCCCCTCATTCTTCCCCACCCCCTCATTCTTCCCTCCCTCATTCTTCCTCCCCCCCTCATTCTTTCCCCCCTTCCTCCCTACCTCCCAGTGTGAAAGCAACGCCACGTGAGATCTGTTATTGATCAAAGGGCGACTCACCCCTGGGAAATGTTAATGCCTGGACACAACACAGAGGCGGAGATGCGTCACCGGCATACTTAACCCCGGGTATCTGAGCTGCCCGTGTGCTCCACCACCACCACCACCCTCAACAGGTGAGTGGGGTCTTAACACTCGAGAACAGTATGTGCCCCGCTGTACCGTCGCTACTCTGTAAGCAAACCCAGTCCAATCCACCCCGACCCATCCCAAAGCAAACCCATCCTAACACATCTCAACCCAATCCAACTCATCCCAACGCAAGCCATCCCAACCCAACCCATCCCAACCCAACCCAACCCATCCCAACCCAACCCATCCCAACCCATCCCAACCCAACCCAACCCTACCCAACCCAACCCAACCCTACCCAACCCAACCCAACCCATCCCAACCCATCCCAACCCATCCCAACCTAACCCAACCCATCCCATGCCAACGTATCATATCCTAAGCAAACCGATCCCAGCCTGTCCTACACTAGCCTAACTTGATGGAAATAAGATAAATTGTGTTATATATATATGGTGTGGACGAGGTGTGTGACGTCACAATGACGTAATTTGAATGGCGGGGCAGGTTTTGGATAATGCTGGAACACTTGGTACCTTGTACACCCAACCGCCTCTCCGTGCTTGTGCGCGCCGCCCGCAGAACACGTCGATTCTCTTGTGTGTGTTGGTTTTATTTGGAGCAGACTGCCAGAACCCCATCAAGCCGGTACCTGTTCAAAGCTACTTGCTGTGGTCACGGTTCCTGTGTTGTAACGTGTAGAAATTCTCCAGTTATTTGTCGTTTGGAAGTACATGTCGTATTGATTCCGGCTATCTCCAGGGAATACTGTTCTTGCCTCGATTTCTGGTCTTCAGGTCGCAACTCTCAAGAGTCCTTTAACTTGAAGGTTTACTCCTAGGTGAACTGAGGCATTATGTTTAAGGAAACGTGCCCAAACGTCTCGTTCTGCTCTGCAACTTACCCAGAACTAATTGTCTGAAGATCGACTAAACAAATCACTGTGCTGAGCTCGTCCTCATCAACAGAGGCCAAATGAGCGTTAATCCAGCCACCAAACACCCCCCTGTTTATGAATGATAAACGCTTTACACACAACCCATAACTGGTGACGTTCGAATATTTCTCGAACAGTGCTTCGTTGACGACCTCTGTTCGAATCACAACTCTCTCAAGGCTTTACCCACATACTACAATACAAATAATTACAACAACATTAACATCTAACCCAACCTACGCCCAAATATGCACAATATGCTAATATATAAGAATATTAATTTATATATGAGAAAATTAATATTTTGAATGAGCAGCATGTTAAAATGGATGAATGGGTCTTTGGGGGTCGGCCACTAGATGCAATAAAAGCCTGAGGAGGGGTTGTCCACGTACTTCATATATAAATAATTGCCAACAGAACCTAAATAACCAAACCTACGCCTAACTATACATAGACCTGTAATATATAATAATATTTGTATATACGAGGAAAAAACCTACTTTTAGTACACAATACGATAAAATTTATGAATGCATCTTGAAAGGTAGGTGAAGGGGGGCGACGCTAGCTTTAATGAGCTTAGCTTGAGGACATGTGCTGTATAGGGCTAATTTAAAGTGTCCTTTCCTGACCTAACAGACTTAAGCCTGAGGACCCAAAATAGAAAACGGGACAGTACGTCACTTTCGCGAGCCGCTTCCATTTTCTACTACGGCAGCTTTTAGCCTTAGTGCGCGTAAGAGCGAAAATAGACGTTATTTGTAAGAGGACGGGTTTACACCATTGGTCGGATTGTTGGGGGCAAACGTAACTATGTATCGTACCTTGCCTTGAGGTTACCTTGAGGTGCTTCCGGGGCTTAGTGTCCTCGCGGGCCGGTCGTCGACCAGGCCTCCTGGTTGCTGGACTGATCAACCAGGCTGTTAGACGCGGCTGCTCGCAGCCTGACGTATGAGTCACAGCCTGGTTGATCAGGTATCCTTTGGAGGTGCTTATCCAGTTCTCTCTTGAACACTGTGAGGAGTAGGCCAGTTATGCCCCTTATGTGTAGTGGAAGCGTATTGAACAGTCTTGGGCCTCTGATGTTGATAGAGTTCTCTCTCAGAGTACCTGTTGCACCTCAGCTTTTCAACGGGGGTATTCTGCACATCCTGCCATGCCTCCTGGTCTCATGTGATGTTATTTCTGTGTGCAGGTTTGGGACCAGCCCCTCAATTATTTTCCACGTGTAAATTATTATGTATCTCTCCCGCCTGCGCTCAAGGGAGTACAGATTTAGGCTCTTTAGTCGGTCCCAGTAATTTAGATGTTTTACTGAGTGGATTCTAGCAGTAAAGGATCTCTGCACGCTCTCCAGGTCAGCAATTTCTCCTGCTTTGAAAGGGGCTGTCATTGTGCAGCAGTACTCCACTCTAGAGAGCACAAGCGTTTTGAAAAGTATCATCATCGGTATAGCATCTCTAGTGTGAAAAGTTCTTGTTATCCAACCTGTCATTTTTCTTGCAGTTGTGACGGCTACTTTATTGTGTTATTTAAAGGTAAGGTCTTCCGACATGAGTACACCCAGATCCTTTACATTGCCTTTTCGTTCTATGTTATGATTTGCCTGAGTTTTGTACGTGGTTTCTGTTTTTATATTTTCAACTTTTCCGTAGCGCATGAGCTGGAACTTATCCTCGTTAAACACCATATTATTTTCTGTAGCCCATAGAAAGACCTGATCTACATCTGATTGGAGGTTTGCCGTGTCCTCTATGTTGCCAACTCTCATGAAAATCCTAGTGTCATCTGCAAAGGATGATACAGTGCTATAGGTTGTGTTCTGGTCTATGTCCGATATGAGGATGAGAAAAAGTACTGGAGCAAGCACAGTACCCTGGGGGACTGAGCTCTTCACGGTTGATGGGCTGGATTTTATTTTGTTGACTATTACACATTGGGTTCTGTTAGTCAGGAAATTGTAGATCCATCTGCCTATTTTCCCGGTAATTCCTTTTGAACGCATTTTATGTGCAATAACACCATGGTCACATTTATCAAAGGCTTTTGCAAATTTTTACAAATCTGTTTATTATTAGTTTATTAGAATATTTTAGTTTACCTTGAAAAGCTTCATAGAAAACACCGACCTCACCTAACCTTCTTAGTATGTTAAGATAAGCATCTTATTGCTTCTTATTTACAATTATTACTTAACCTATCAACGGTATAGGTTAAGTAATAATTGTAATAAAGAAGCAATAATATGCTTATCTTAACATACTAAGAAGGTTAGGTGAGGTCGGTGTTTTCTATGAAGCTTTTCAAGGTAAACTAAAATAATCACAATCAATTAGTATGTCACATATGCACTTATTAAATAAGCCAATATTGACCATAAGCAAGTGCGAGAACGGGTTGCTTGGTTTGATTGCTCGCATATTTTTACATCAGGTTTTCTTGAATCATTGGTATTGTAAAGAAGGGAAGGGTAAGGCTTAATTATATCGTAAAATTATCCAGGACTTTATTATGTTAGCTCCTAAAACCATATTGTCTCGACTGCTGGGCGTCGAGGGTCTGTGACCGCTGATGATGTGGTAACAAAATTACAACTGCATCATTTAACTCCGGAGAACGGTACAGTACTTGCTAAATGTTCTCGGCTAACACCCATTTTCAGCTGACTAACGGCACCCCGTTAGTCAGCCCACATAAATTGGGCGATAAAATTCGTGCACGAAATCCAATAACCATAACTATATAATTACAAACGCTTAATTATCACTGAGCAAATACGGGAAATGAGAGAGAGAGAGAGAGAGAGAGAGAGAGAGAGAGAGAGAGAGAGAGAGAGAGAGAGAGAGAGAGAGAGAGAGAGAGAGAGAGAGAGAGAGAGCGCCAAGTGACAGTAAACAAGTCAAATGAGTTAACCGTTCAGTTTACCTATCAGTGCTTTTCATGAACTAGGTGAAAAATAATGTCATATGCTATGCAGCCTTTTTTTTAAATTCAGATCCAATTTAGATTCATCTTGTCTACCAGCCTAGACGTTTGTGTTGAGAAAATCTATAGTTTTGGGGGTAATGGTGTTCCCATTCTATATTCCAAATGGTTTCATTTTCCCGAGTGTGTGTGTGTTGGGCTCAGCCAGCACAATTGTTGCTAGTAACACGCATTTACAACCAATGACAGTAATTTTGTCTAGTCACTCAAAACATTGTTTTGTTGTTTTATATTTATACAGTATAATGTAGGCTTTGTCTAAGGTGTCAAAATACAACTCCTGTTGTTCTCTCCGACAACCTTGAGGCTACCTTGAGGTGCTTCCGGGGCTTAGTGTCCCCGCGGCCCGGTCGTCGACCAGGCCTCCTGGTTGCTGGACTGATCAACCAGGCTGTTAGACGCGGCTGCTCGCAGCCTGACGTATGAGTCACAGCCTGGTTGATCAGGTATTCTTTGGAGGTGCTTATCCAGTTCTCTCTTGAACACTGTGAGGGGTTTGCCAGTTATGCCCCTTATGTGTAGTGGAAGCGTGTTGAACAGCCTCGGGCCTCTGATGTTGATAGAGTTCTCTCTCAGAGTACCTGTTGCACCTCTGCTTTTCAACGGGGGTATTCTGCACATCCTGCCATGTCTTCTGGTCTCATGTGGTGTTATTTCTGTGTGCAGGTTTGGGACCAGCCCCTCAATTATTTTCCACGTGTAAATTATTATGTATCTCTCCCGCCTGCGCTCAAGGGAGTACAGATTTAGGCTCTTTAGTCGGTCCCAGTAATTTAGATGTTTTACTGAGTGGATTCTAGCAGTAAAGGATCTCTGCACGCTCTCTAGGTCAGCAATTTCTCCAGCTTTGAAAGGGGCTGTCATTGTGCAGCAGTACTCCACTCTAGAGAGCACAAGCGTTTTGAAAAGTATCATCATCGGTATAGCATCTCTAGTGTGAAAAGTTCTTGTTATCCAACCTGTCATTTTTCTTGCAGTTGTGACGGCTACTTTATTGTGTTCTTTAAAGGTAAGGTCTTCCGACATGAGTACACCCAGGTCCTTTACATTGCCTTTTCGTTCTATGTTATGATTTGCCTGCGTTTTGTACGTGGTTTCTGTTTTTATAATTTCAATTTTTCCGTAGCGCATGAGCTGATAGCAATTTTTCCGTAGCGCATGACAAGATAACATGTACCTAATAAATGAAGTTTTTTGTGCTTAATAAGAGCTATTTATGCATCGTGTTATCGTCTATATCTGAGAGTATTGGTATATTGTATTGACAAATATTGTGATTGTGATTTTGAGGTTATATTCCCTATTTTAGGCTAGTTGGAGTCAGCTGATATGTTACATTTCGAGGTCGCAGGCTGTATCAGAACAGCAAAAGCGCAGTGTATTATTATTTATTGGAGATGAGCTTAATTATTTTCTCCTTTAACAAAAACAGATTTTGTTAAAAAAACAAAGTTACTAGGTTTCATTTTACAGTTTAAAATTTCTCTCGCTTCCACGTCCATCTCGCCGTCTCTCTCGTTTTTCACGAAACAGACAGGCATCCATTCAGTCAGTCACTCGGTCATCAAGCCAGTCATCCGGCAAGCCAAAACACCCCGTCGAATACTCAGCCGGCTCCCCTTCTAGAAACCCAGCCAGCCAGCCGGCTCCCCTTCTAGAAACCCAGCCAGCCAGCCGGCTCCCCTTCCAGAAACCCAGCCAGTCTGCCGGCTCCCCTTCTAGAAACCCAGCCAGCCAGCCTGCTCCCCTTCTAGAAACCCAGCCAGCCAGCCGGCTCCCATTCTAGAAACCCAGCCAGCCAGCCGGCTCCCCTTCTAGAAACCCAGGCAGCCAGCCGGGTCCCCTTCCAGAAACCCAGCCAGCCAGCCGGGTCCCCTTCCAGAAACCCAGCCAGCCAGCCGGCTCCTCTTCCAGAAACCCAGCCAGCCAGCTCCCCTCCCAGAAACACAGCCAGCCGCTCCCCTTCCAGAAACCCAGTCAGCCGGCTCCCCTTCCAGAAACCCAGCCAGCCAGCTCCCCTTCCAGAAACCCAGCCAGCCGGCTCCCCTTCCAGAAACCCAGCCAGCCAGCCGGCTCCCCTTCCAGAAACCCAGCCAGCCGGCTCCCCTTCCAGAAACTCAGCCAGCCGGCTCCCCTTCCAGAAACCCAGCCAGACAGCCGGCTCCCCTTCCAGAAACCCAGCCAGACAGCCGGCTCCCCTTCCAGAAACCCAGCCAGCCGGCTCCCCTTCCAGAAACCCAGCCAGCCGGCTCCCCTTCCAGAAACCCAGCCAGCCGGCTCCCCTTCCAGAAACCCAGCCAGCCGGCTCCCCTTCCAGAAACCCAGCCAGCCAGCCGGCTCCCCTTCCAGAAACCCAGCCAGCCGGCTCCCCTTCCAGAAACCCAGCCAGCCTGCTCCCCTTCCAGAAACCCAGCCAGCCGGCTCCCCTTCCAGAAACCCAGCCAGCCGGCTCCCCTTCCAGAAACCCAGCCAGCCGGCTCCCCCTTCCAGAAACCCAGCCAGCCGGCTCCCCTTCCAGAAACCCAGCCAGCCGGCTCCCCTTCCAGAAACCCAGCCAGCCGGCTCCCCTTCCAGAAACCCAGCCAGCCGGCTCCCCTTCCAGAAACCCAGCCAGCCAGCCGGCTCCCCTTCCAGAAACCCAGCCAGCCGGCTCCCCTTCCAGAAACCCAGCCAGCCGGCTCCCCTTCCAGAAACCCAGCCAGCCGGCTCCCCTTCCAGAAACCCAGCCAGCCGGCTCCCCTTCCAGAAACCCAGCCAGCCGGCTCCCCTTCCAGAAACCCAGCCAGCCGGCTCCCCTTCCAGAAACCCAGCCAGCCGGCTCCCCTTCCAGAAACCCAGCCAGCCGGCTCCCCTTCCAGAAACCCAGCCAGCCAGCCGGCTCCCCTTCCAGAAACCCAGCCAGCCGGCTTCCCTTCCAGAAACCCAGCCAGCCGGCTCCCCTTCATGAAACCCAGCCAGCCGGCTCCCCTTCCAGAAACCCAGCCAGCCGGCTCCCCTTCCAGAAACCCAGCCAGCCGGCTCCCCTTCCAGAAACCCAGCCAGCCAGCCGGCTCCCCTTCCAGAAACCCAGCCAGCCGGCTCCCCTTCCAGAAACCCAGCCAGCCGGCTCCCCTTCCAGAAACCCAGCCAGCCGGCTCCCCTTCCAGAAACCCAGCCAGCCGGCTCCCCTTCCAGAAACCCAGTCAGCCGGCTCCTCTTCCAGAAACCCAGCCAGCCAGCCGGCTCCCCTTCCAGAAACCCAGCCAGCCGGCTCCCCTTCCAGAAACCCAGCCAGCCGGCTCCTCTTCCAGAAACCCAGCCAGCCAGCCGGCTCCCCTTCCAGAAACCCAGCCAGCCGGCTCCTCTTCCAGAAACCCAGTCAGCCGGCTCCCCCTTCCAGAAACCCAGCCAGCCAGCCGGCTCCCCTTCCAGAAACCCAGCCAGCCAGCCGGCTCCCCTTCCAGAAACCCAGCCAGCCGGCTCCCCTCCCAGAAACCCAGCCAGCCGGCTCCCCTTCCAGAAACCCAGCCAGCCAGCCGGCTCCCCTTCCATAAACCCAGCCAGCCAGCCGGCTCCCCTTCCATAAACCCAGCCAGCCAGCCGGCTCCCCTTCCATAAACCCAGCCAGCCAGCCGGCTCCCCTCCCATAAACCCAGCCAGCCAGCCGGCTCCCCTCCCATAAACCCAGCCAGCCAGCCGGCTCCCCTCCCATAAACCCAGCCAGCCAGCCGGCTCCCCTTCCATAAACCCAGCCAGCCAGCCGGCTCCCCTTCCATAAACCCAGCCAGCCAGCCGGCTCCCCTCCCATAAACCGAGCCAGCCAGCCGGCTCCCCTCCCATAAACCGAGCCAGCCAGCCGGCTCCCCTCCCATAAACCCAGCCAGCCAGCCGGCTCCCCTCCCATAAACCCAGCCAGCCAGCCGGCTCCCCTCCCATAAACCCAGCCAGCCAGCCGGCTCCCCTCCCATAAAGCCAGCCAGCCGACGCAATACAGCCACTCGTGCTTGCGTGAAACAACGCCACAAAAGGAAGGAAAGGAAGGCTAGAAAAGACGTTAATGGTGGGTTATGGATTTCCGCTAAATGTTAATTGTTAGTCAGGGATTTTGTGGGGAGACGCAGGGATTTTCTGGGCTCCCCCAACCCAATCCCCTTCCTTAGGGTACTAGTGGGGAATTTTGGGTTGACTGGTACTTTGAACGGCCCTAGGGCCTTCCCTCGTCCAGTCCTCGCCCTTGGATAGAAATTTATGATTTAACCAGGTTGCTAAATGTATATTTTCTTTGTTATTTGTGTAGAATATAGGTTTTTCATATATGGGGTCACGGCAAATTATTTTTGTATATTTCGGCTTCGGCAGAAAAAGAATTCAAATTTGGGTTCAATGATCGCTTGTGCGTTCATTTGTTGTATGCACATTTGGTATTGTGTCCACCGAGCAACAGCCTGGTGGACCAAACTCTCACAAGTCAAGCCTGGCCTCGGGGCGGGCTTGGAGAGTAGAAGAACTCCCAGAACCCCATCAAGCAGGTGTGTATGGAAATGGAAGATTTTATGTTTTATTCTGCATTCCAAGTGTCAAACAGTTGTAAATCGATTACATTAATATGTAAATGTAATTCGCATAATTTAAGAAAGAGTTAGATAGCGATGAATAAGGTGTTGGTTAAGTCATTAACCGTGGCCAGAGTCGGGCAGACGGAATACTTTACCAGACATACTTGAGAGAGCAGCACTGCTAAGGCTACAACGGCATTTGAAGGTGCAGCTGTATAAGCTTAGTTTTCACTTAACTAGCACGTATTAAGTTGAAAGGTTTTGGCGATAGAAATATTTCTTATACAGGTAGAGGGATGAATTGTACTAGAGGTAATGTAAAGGTTATGTTTAGCAAGCGTTGCACCTGTCATTGCCAAAGTTTTAAAACCCTCAGGTTAACGGTGGACATCAAGTTGCAGCCCCGCTCCTGTGCCAAGTAAGTCCACTACGGGCTCACCATAGCCCGTTCTACTTTGGAACTTTTGTTCTAAGTAGCTGAATCTAAAACAACAACAACGGTGGACATGGAAGCTGGCTGGAGCTGTTGGCTCACTCAGCTATATGTACACTTGAGTATACCTTAATGTCACATTAATGCATTGTTTTAGTATCTGGAAATTTAGGAAGTGCTCTCAAGGGATTAATACATAGTGTCTCATGCTTAGTTAGGATTTTATCTTAGGTGTGTGAGTAGGAATTAAGTGGCGTAACTGGTATAATTAATAAGTTGAGGTGTTTGTTTATTTCTGCAGATTGGAATTGGGATTTTTTGTACCAGTGTTGCATAGCCGGTATTTTCACCAGTGTTTTGTATAATTCTTATTTATTAAATGTACTGTTAAGTTTGATATTTAATATTAATTCCCTTCAACGATGTCCTTGACACAGGCAGTCGGTTAGTTATTTTATTCAGCCTTAAGCTGGATTCGGGCCGCGACCTGAAAATGATCGGTAATACTGAGTTATCTCTAAAAAAGTACACAAGTCAGCATACTATTCTCTTGTGTCGACGTGCTTTCCTTTTGTGGCCGTGCTTCGTCTAGTGTCCAAGTGTGCCTTTCTATTGTGCTCGTATGTCTTTCTTGGTGGTGTCTCGTTTTCCTTCTGTGTCCACATGTCCTCTGTCCTCCCGTTGTGCCATCTGCCAGTACATGTCAGCCCACACTAGAAGGGAACCTTACCTTGAGGTTACCTTGAGGTGCTTCCGGGGCTTAGCGTCCCCGCGGCCCGGTCGTCGACCAGGCCTCCTGGTTGCCGGACTGATCAACCAGGCTGTTGGACGCGGCTGCTCGCAGCCGCGTCCAACAGCGGCTGTCATGTTTAGAACACACGGCCGCCACCCTCTGTTAGCTAGTTATGTATTTGTACAAGTATCATTAAAAACTACGTTCCTGCATTGCATAGGGACATTTGCCTCTATGGTGGAGAGGGGGGACCTGCTGCCTGGGTAACAGCTTCTCCCCCGAATCAACCTAGCTTTGCGCCCTGGTGAGGCCACTCCAGACCGACAACCAGAGCGCAACTCCATAGTCTCCTGAGACTGATGGATGCCTACTACTACTGGCGTTGTCTCCTTGCCGCTCTCCAGCTGATTAAGTCTCTTGGAAGCGACCCAAGATTTCTACCAGATTACTCAAGATACTGTAAGAGACTGCTTCAGTGTTTGGAAGAGACGGGAGGCTTTTTCATATCCGTTCTCCCCTGCTTGATACCTGCTTTGTGGGGTTTTGGGAGTTGTTCTACTCACGGGCCAGGCGTGACTTGTGAGAGCTTTGTCCAACAGGCTGTTGCTTGGAGCGGCCCGCAGGCCCTGATTTAGTTTTTTGTTCTCAATCAATTTAAGAAGGTTGTAATGAAGCCTAAGCAGATTAAAAATTATATTTGTATATGTACTTTTTACTCTTGAAAATATTTGCGAAATGCGTTTTCTATAGGTATGTACCTTTGTGAATTAATCCCTATGTCAGAATGTAATGAATTTCATAATATTTGTTTAAATTTATCACTTTGTGCGAGACTTAAACACTAATATAACCTAAGCGAGGGGAATATATTTTGCCCAGGCAAACTCTCACAAGATAATTATTTAATTCTCACAGAAGCGCAAAATAGATGACACTCAAACTAGTTTTACTAATGAATTTCTCGCTTTTTTCAGGTGAGGTGATTAAGCCGAGAGCGTTTGCCAGTAGATTTCCAGCTGCAGGTAAAGTGCCGCTAATGTTGTCAAGTAGCACTGCAGCGGTGAGTTTGTTAATGTTGTGATATTTGGTGCTGCAGCTGTGTGTGTGTGTGTGTGTGTGTGTGTGTGTGTGTGTGTGTGTGTGTGTGTGTGTGTGTGTGTGTGTGTGTGTGTACTCACCTATATGTACTCACCTATATGTGCTTGCAGGATCGAGCATTGACTCTTGGATCCCGCCTTTCGAGCATCGGTTGTTTACAGCAATGACTCCTGTCCCATTTCCCTATCATACCTGGTTTTAAAATTATGAATAGTATTTGCTTCCACAACCTGTTCCTGAAGTGCATTCCATTTCCCCACTACTCTCACGCTAAAAGAAAACTTCCTAACATCTCTGTGACTCATCTGAGTTTCAAGCTTCCATCCATGTCCTCTCGTTCTGTTACTATTCCGTGTGAACATTTCGTCTATGTCCACTCTGTCAATTCCTCTGAGTATCTTATACGTTCCTATCATGTCCCCCCTCTCCCTTCTTCTTTCTAGTGTCGTAAGGCACAGTTCCCTCAGGCGCTCTTCATACCCCATCCCTCGTAGCTCTGGGACGAGTCTCGTTGCAAACCTCTGAACCTTTTCCAGTTTCATTATATGCTTCTTCAGATGGGGACTCCATGATGAGGCGGCATACTCTAAGACTGGCCTTACGTAGGCAGTGTAAAGCGCCCTAAATGCCTCCTTACTTAGGTTTCTGAATGATGTTCTAACTTTTGCCAGTGTAGAGTACGCTGCTGTCGTTATCCTATTAATATGTGCCTCAGGAGATAGATTAGGTGTTACGTCCACCCCCAGGTCTCTTTCACGCGTCGTTACAGGTAGGCTGTTCCCCTTCATTGTGTACTGTCCCTTTGGTCTCCTATCTCCTAGTCCCATTTCCATAACTTTACATTTGCTCGTGTTGAATTCTAGTAGCCATTTCTCTGACCATCTCTGCAATCTGTTCAGGTCCTCTTGGAGGATCCTGCAATCCTCATCTGTCACAACTCTTCTCATCAACTTTGCATCATCCGCAAACATCGACATGTAGGACTCTACGCCTGTAAACATGTCGTTAACATAAACATGTCGTTAACATGTGTGTGTGTTTGTGTGTGTGTGTGTGTGTGTTTGTGTGTGTGTGTGTGTGTGTGTGTGTGTGTGTGTGTGTGTGTGTGTGTGTGTGTGTGTGTTTGTGTGTGTGTGTGTGTGTGTGTGTGTGTGTGTGTGTGTGTGTGTGTGTTTGTGTGTGTGTGTGTGTGTGTGTGTGTGTGTGTGTGTGTGTGTGTGTGTGTGTGTGTGTGTGTGTGTGTGTACGCACTAATTGTACTCACTACTCACCTAATTGTGCTTGCGGGGGTTGAGCTCTGCTCTTTCGGCCCGCCTCTCAACTGTCAATCAACTGTTTCTTCTACTATTCCCCCCCCCACACCACCCACAGGTGTGTGTGTGTGTGTTTAGTTGGGTAATTCAGGTAACTATATTGAAGTATTAATATACACGGGTAATACGAGCACTATGCTCGCGGTAAGGGAGCATTACTGTTTGTATGTACTTAAGAACTTCCCATTGCATTGTCCCTATCTTTTGTAAGGTAGTATAGCTTATGTGAAGTGCGGGCCACTCGGTACTCTAGTACCTCCACCAGGTATTGGAGTACCCAGTATAAAAAAATGTATTATTTTTTTTTTGTCGGCTCTCAGATCATTAGATAATTATGAAGTGGACGCACTTGACAGTTCCGATTAGTGTAGTGGTTGAAAACCTCTTGTCGGGTACTGTTAACGGAGCTCACATATTGTTTTTATATATATATATATATATATATATATATATATATATATATATATATATATATATATATATATATATATATATATATATATATATATTTTGTGAAGACATTCACTCGGTGAGAGGTACAATGCTGTTGGCGTGCGAGGACACACGTCGGATACTCCTGCATTGTATATTTATTATGCACCCCATTCCCATCCCGTGGCACTAGTGAGGATGTGGTAGTATCTCTCGCCACTCAGGGATGCCTCGCCACTCGGGGACGCCTCGCCACTCGGGGACGCCTCGCCACTCGGGGACGCCTCGCCACTCGGGGACGCCTCGCCACTCGGGGATACGAGGCGTTCAAACTTTGGCCTTTTCCCCCAGACATTTGCCTGGTGATCTATCAATCTCTCCACCCAGCACATCTCTCTATCCTCTAACTCTTTCTTCAGTATACACCCCCCCTTTATCTCTTCTCCCTCACTACAATATACATCCTCCCTTTATCTCTCCCTCCTCCCCCCGTTATCTTCTCTTTCCTCCCTCCCTCTCCCAATGCCTCGCTTGTCTCTCTTAACTCTCTCGCATAATATGAAGCGTATGAATTGAGTCCCCTTCTACGGACCTGGTTGTACCCTCTGTCCCCCAAGCCCCCCGTCCCCCAGCGCCCCAGCCTCAGGCCCTCAGCCCCCCAGCGCCCCAGCCTCAGGCCCTCAGCCCCCCAGCGCCCCAGCCTCAGGCCCTCAGCCCCCCAGCGCCCCAGCCTCAGGCCCTCAGCCCCCCAGCGCCCCAGCCTCAGGCCCTCAGCCCCCCAGCCTCCGTCCCCCGTCCCCTGAAGCTGACATTTAAATCCGGGGTTCAATAGTCGACGAAAACCTTTGTGCTGTCATTATGCTGCGGGAGGTCTCGTTCGTCATGTTCACATTACATAAAGTAGTCGGGTGAGGCAAAACAGTTGCCATTGGAACACCTTAGTGTTCTCTGTCTGTCTGTCTCTCTCTCTCTCTCTCTCTCTCTCTCTCTCTCTCTCTCTCTCTCTCTCTCTCTCTCTCTCTCTCTCTCTCTCTCTCTCTCTCTCTCTCTGTCTCTCCCCCCCCCCACTCCCCCTCCTCCTCCTCCTCCCTCCCTCCCTCTCCCCCCTCCCCCTCCCCCTCCCTCCCCCCTCCCTCCCCCCTCCCTCCCCCCTCCCCCTCTCCCCCCTCCTCCTTTTCCCTCCCCCTCCATCTCTCCACCCTCCCTCTTCCTATTTTCCTCCTCTCAATTCTCAGTCTTTCAAATTCAAATATTTTATTCACAAATGTTTGTACATTTCAAGTTGGGTTAACCCTCCTCTCCATTCTCACTACCCCTCCCCTCCCCCCTTTTCATCATGCTCTCATGTGCTCGGGCTTCGATATTGTTTTAAAACTTTTATGATTTGTCTTGAGTTTGGTGTAAAGTTTGGCCGAGTGTTGGGTTGGGTGTGGCTCCCTCGAGTCCTGCCCGGGAGATACTGCCGCTCAGTTTGGCAGCGGGTATTTACTATTTGTAGTTACTGGTTGTGCCTGCAGGATCGAGCTTGTATTACGCGGCACTAGCGTGGAGTCCACGTCTAGTCAAACACAGAACGAAGTTAGAAAAGGTTCAGAAGTATGCCTACCAGGCTAGTCTCCGAGATAGAGGAATGAGCTATGAGGAAAGATTACTGGAACTGAATCTTACGTCACTGGAAGACGGAAGAGTTATGGGAGACATGATAACTACCTACAAAGTTCTCAGAGGAATTGACAGTGGATAAAGTTAAACTGTTTAATACGGGTGGTGCGCGAACACGTGGGACACAGGTTGAAACTTAGTACCCAAATGAGCCACAGGGACGTTAGAAAGATTTTTTTCAGTGTCAGAGTAGTTAACTGATGGAATGCACTAGGCAGTGATGTGGTGGAGGCTGACTCCATACACGGTTTCAAATGTAGATATGATTGAGCCCAGTAGGCTCAGGAATCTGTACACCAGTTGATTGACAGTTGAGAGATGGGACCAAAGAGCCAAAGCTCAACCCCCCGCAAGTACAACTAGGTGAGTATTAGCTTTTGTACCTCCGCCTTTCTAGCCAATCTTTTTTTCCTCTAATCACGCTTTTTTTCTTCTAGTTAGTATTTCTCTCTTAACACACGCGCACACATCGATTGGAAACAGCCCTTAGCAGCTGTATAACTCCCAGGTACTTATTTACTGATAGGTGATCAGAGGCATCATGGTGAAAGAAACTGTCCAGTGTGTGTTGCATGATACATATATGATACAATTAAAAAAAATTATTTCAAAGTCAATATTTTAAGTAAACAAGATGTTCGTATGAACAAATCCACAAGGGTAGTGACGAGGGTTCGAACCTACGTCCGAGAGGATCCCAGATGCTGCCTTAATCGACTGAGCTACGACATGGTTAAACATGTAAAACCCTGGTTTGTGTCTCGGAGAGGCTGCAGGATCCGAATAAGGTCAGTAGAACTTCCGGTTGCAATTCTTTTAACCATGTCGTAACTCAGTCGATTAAGGCAGCGTCTGGGATCCTTTCATACGTAGGTTCGAACCCTCGTCACGGCCCTTGTGGATTTGTTTATATGATGCATCACGCTATTGTGATTTCTGTGTGTAAAGATATTCGTATTGTAAATTGTGTTCCTGTTTATCTTAAAATGAACATTCCTGAAGGGAGCCTCAGTTGGCAGCAGCTGGCTTTCCTTCCAACTGAGCCACGAGCATCCACAAGAGAGAAGGCCTCCACCCGCCAGGAAGCAGCCTGTGACAGCTGACTAATTCCCAGGTACCTATTTACTGCTAGGTACTGCTGCTTCTGTAATGGTGCCACTTTGGCATAGTGTTAGGTGATCACCTAACACCTTCATGGCTTTTTTTTTTACCTTGTTCTTGTTTAAACATTTTTTACAGTAATTATTTGTAACTCCAAAGTGGTAAGGGAACGATAGAACATGGAAATTCAGTTGAACAGATTTCTTGGAATTTGTATGATTTTAGATATGTTTATATATGTTAAGTCACTGGGGAAATCAACCACGTGTAGGAGCTACGAAATCTGCTCTCTCTTTCTCTCTCTCTCTCTCTCTCTCTCTCTCTCTCTCTCTCTCTCTCTCTCTCTCTCTCTCTCTCTCTCTCTCTCTCTCTCTCCCCCCCCCCTCTCCCCTCCCCCAATCCTTCTATCTTCCCTGTCATCCCTCTCTTCCGAAATTTCGTCCCTACTGCCCTCCCTCTCAACTCTTTCTCCCTTCTTACCCTTCCCTCCTCCTTACCGTTCCTCCCTTCCCTGCCTCTTCCACTCCCCCTTCCCTCAGAACAAGCACGTGCGTGTGCCGCAGCGCCGCAAATCGATCCTCGCCTCCTTATCTTCCCGTTAGTTCTAATAATTATTAGTATTTTCCATTTTTTTTCGTAGGATTAAGCAATTCTATATTTATCGTAATGAGCGTTCTCTTGCCCCGTATTTAAGGTTTTTGGTGTGGTGGGGGAATATAGAGGGGCCAGGGTAAAGATAGCAATGCGGCAAGATAATTAAGTAATAGGATGGATATAGTGGGCGGGGTTACGATGGTGTGTGTGTGTGTTTACTAGTTGTGTTTACTTGTTGTGTTTTTGCGGGGGTTGAGCTTTGCTTTCGGCCCGCCTCTCAACTGTCAACTGTTTACTAACTACTTTTTTTTTTCTCCACACCACACACACACACCTGTGTGTGTGTGTGTGTGTGTGTGTGTGTGTGTGTGTGTGTGTGTGTGTGTGTGTGTGTGTGTGTGTGTGTGTGTGTTTTGCCGTCAAGAGTGGTGGTGGTGGTGTGGAATGTTGGGTGGGTTTCGGGGTGTTGAAATTGAAATAAGTTTATTGAGGTATAAACACACACAAAGGGATGAGGTAGCTCAAGCTACTCTCACCCCGATGTTATATATACAACGTGTTCATGTATATTTACACACACATACATCGCAAACAAAACACTCCGGGTGTTATCTTGATCGCAGGCGGACTCTCTTCCTCCCTACTTTCTCCTCCTCCCTCATTTTCCTCAAGTTTTTCTCTTCTCGTCTATTATTATTGTTATTCATTTACTATGCACCCCATACCTATCCCGTGGGCGGTGGAGGAAAGTGTTACAGAGACACATGATGGGGTTCAGAACGGAAGCTTTGAGTTCATTTACTGCTGCTAATGCTGCTGTTACTCATACCTACCTTGAGGTGCTTCCGGGGCTTAGTGTCCCCGCGGCCCGGTCGTCGACCAGGCCTCCTGGTTGCTCATCCTTCTGGCAATGTATCAGTCATTACTCCGTCACTGTTCTGGGCTTCCTGGTCATACACACGCGCGCGCGCACGCTCATATTGCCTTACTCTGGAGTTTAATTTAGTCACAAGCCAGTTTATGAAGGAGGTGCGTGGCAGAGTAAATAATGCGGGGAGGCGGTGTGGCGATTGCTTGCTCCAACACGGGAAGAGCAGGGGAGGGAGCAGAGTTGGTAGTGGGGGACGATGTTGGGGAACATGGAGAAGTAGGCGAGTGTGGAGGAGGGAGATGGAAGAGAGAGGGTTAAGGTGGAGGGAGATGGAAGAGAGAGAGAGGGTTAAGGAGGAGGAGGAGGTCGAGGAGGAAGTTTGAAGGTATTTGTAAGGAAGGAGGGAGAGGTCTTTCTTAACAAGGGATGCTACGCCAATGATGGTGTTCTCTCGTTTGGAATTCTGCTCTGACGTCACGTCTTGGTTTAAAGTATCTGGAATATATTCTTGAGCTGGAAAATATACATAAAACCTTTATTACCGGCGTATGTGTAGTAGAGCATGCAAATGACTGGCAGCCAGCGTACATTCAACATGTTCCCTCGCAGGGGAGTCAAGATAAATGATTTTAACTATGCTTAGAAATTCCACAAGTGTCAAGTCTCTTAAGGGTCAATGTTCCTAAAATATTTCGGCACATTGGAGTAAATGATACTTCAGGAAACACCATAAACACTATTAGAGAGTACTGTTTGAACTCAGGTCTACTCTTCTCGTCTTCTTTCATTAAATATATGAACACATCCTTAACAAAGTTGTTATAATAATAATAATATTAATAATAATTTATTTAGGAAAAGTACATACATAGTTGCAGAGTTACAGTACAAATATTCTGTTTGATTTAAAGATAGAGGTAGTACATACAATACCTAAAGCCACTAGTACGCATAGCGTTTCGGTTATAATTTGAGAATCAGTAGAAAAGTTCTGCCAAGAGTAACTGATCAGTTGGGCTGTGATGGGTGCGTGTCAACCTGCGGACTGCGACCAGTAATACCTGCACTGAATACCGGGAAAGCCAGCTGTTCAAGCCGGGCAGCTATAGTAAAAAAAAAAATCGAACCGACAACAGGTAAACACAAATAGGTACCTCGGACTGTGGAAGGAAGAAAGGAAGGGAGACGCGCACGCACGCACGCACGCACGCGCGCGCGCACACACACACACACACACACACACACACACACACACACACACACACACACACACACACACACACACACACACACACACACACACACACACACACAACAATAAAGAGAATAACGTCTGCGGCATATGCGAGGCTGGCTAACATAAGAACGGCGTTCAGGAACCTGTGTAAGGAATCATTCAGAATCTTGTACACCACATATGTAAGACCAATCCTGGAGTATGCGGCCCCAGTATGGAGCCCGTACCTTGTCAAGCACAAGACGAAGCTGGAAAAAGTCCAAAGGTATGCTACTAGACTAGTCCCAGAACTAAGAGGCATGAGTTATGAGGAAAGGCTGCGGGAAATGCACCTTACGACACTGGAAGACAGAAGAGTAAGGGGGGACATGATCACAACCTACAAAATCCTCAGGGGAATCGACCGGGTAAACAAGGATGAACTATTCAACACTGGTGGGACGCGAACAAGGGGACACAGGTGGAAGCTGAGTACCCAAATGAGCCACAGAGACGTTAGAAAGAACTTTTTCAGTGTCAGAGTAGTTAGTAAATGGAATGCATTAGGAAATGATGTGGTGGAGGCTGACTCCATACACAGTTTCAAATGTAGATATGATAGAGCCCAATAGGCTCAGGAATCTGTACACCAGTTGATTGACGGTTGAGAGGCGGGACCAAAGAGCCAGAGCTCAACCCCCGCAAGCACAATTAGGTGAGTACACACACACACACACACACACACACACACACACCTGCAGATACACACATAGACCAGATACAAGGTATCATTTGGGAGATGAAATACTTAAAGAGTCAGAGAGAAAGACCTGGGGGTTGATATCACGCCAGACCTGTCCCCTGAAGTTCATATCAAGAGGATAACATCAGCGGCATATGCCAGACCAATCCTGGAGTATGCGGCTCCAGCATGGAGTCCATATCTAGTCAAGCATAAGACTAAACTAGAAAAGGTTCAAAGGTTTGCCACCAGACTAGTTCCCGAACTGAGGGGTATGAGTTACGAGGAGAGACTACGGGAATTAAACCTCACGTCACTGGGAGACAGAAGAGTTAGAGGGGACATGATCACCACATACAAGATTCTCAGAGGAATTGACAGGGTAGATAAAGACAGACTATTTAACACAAGGGGCACGCGCATTAGGGGACACAGGTGGAATTTAAGTGCCCAGATGAGCCATAGAGATGTTAGAAAGAATTTTTTCAGTGTCAGAGTAGTAGACAAATGGAATGCATTAGGAAGTGATGTGGTGGAGGCTGACTCCATTCACAGCTTCAAGTGTAGATATGATAGATCCCAGTAGGCGCAGGAAGCTGTACATTAGATGACTGACAGTTGAGAGGCGGGACCAAAGAGCCAGAGCTCAACCCTCGCAAGCACAACTAGGTAAGAACACACGGACACAGTCAGTGACAGTAAAATGTGAGGCGTTGTGTGGACCTGTCTGGCTTGAGGGTGCCTCGCCCAGGCCCTCTTGCCTGTCGTATCTAGTCCGGGCATACATGATAGCTCCTCCGAGTTTGGCTTCTCAGTGAGGCTCTTAGAGGTATTGGTTTGACTTAAGAGTCCTGTGATACTTTCTGGCCCGAGAAGCTGTCAGAGAAAGACCAGGAGGGATGACGGAAGGGAAGAACAAGGGAGAAACTTAGAGAAATAGGAAATGAGGAAGCAGTAGGTGGAGGAAGGAATAAAGCTCCAGGAAGAGAAATTAGAAAAAAAGCCGAGTGAGCAGAAAGAGGGAGGAAAGAACTAGGAACGAAGGAAGCGCAAGTGAGAATGTCCTCAGGACAAAATAGAAGAGGCGAAGCGAAGAAAAATCACATCGAATCAGGGGCAAGAGCGGAATAATATGAGACGTTGTGAAGGGAGGAATTTTAGAACGAAGTTAATAATGGTGATATGATGGTGGAGGGAGAGGGGAGCTCACCAGGATAAATGAGAATTTGTAGGGAGGAAGCATAAGGAGAATAATGTTTAAGAGGAAAGAATACAGCGCAGAATGATGAGAAGTAGAGAGAGAAACTGGAGAACATGGAGGCGCAGGATGAAGCTGGCCACAGGGTGAGGCAGCAACAGTGGACTGACACTATATAATGCAAACGAACTTTTGAGAAGGCAACTGATGTCGATGAGAGAGTTGTTTGTGGGAGCAAGTGGCCTGGAGCAGGACTCATCAAGCATTACCACAGCCTCTTCCACAATTTCACCTTTCCATCTCTTTCCCTCCCCATCCCTGTCCCTCCCCCATCCTTGTCCCTCCCCCATTCTTTCCAAATCCTTTGGACATCGAAGCTAAAGTATTTACGTGTCCACTTACGAAACCAGTACATCTTTCCTCAGTCATGACGGCTTAGTTTGTATATTTATGAAACTGTTTATAATCTCTGAATCGCAAGGAGGTTGTGTATAATAATAATAATCTTGGGTTGTGATGTTTCAAAGTTCGCAAACTGTTCAATAAATCCAGACGACAGCTGCCATGACCGAGGGATGATATACAGGTTTCGTAAGTGGACATTTCAATGGTTAGTCCCTGGCAGTCAATAGGTGTCTCAGTCGCGAGTCATACTACACAATCGTTATGTAAGCTGTAAGTGTATGTGAAGTATATTCTAAGAATGAAGGAATACCCAGTTAATGTCCACTTAATCATCTCACTTTCATGTCACTTCCATTAATTGTTATTTTAGCTTACGGATCTTTGTCTAGTGAGGTGTAGTTGGGCATATAATCAGAAGCACTTATGTCCTGTCTAGTGAACCCAAAGAGTAGGAATAATTCTGCCAAACAATCACAGAGAAACCACTACTTCACTATCTCCTGGAATGTGAAGCAACCAACGACCTTAGAAGAGCTTTAAGAGTCCCTGAATCTTGCAGTAACCACCCTGAAGCCATCAACACTGCCACTCTTCTGGTAATGAAAAGGTGTCCAGCAGCTGGACACCCTCATAAATACTGTCAAGCAGTATCCTCCCCCGCGATAGCTGCCACATAGTAAGGACTGACGATTTAAATATGAGCACAGCACGCATTATATCCTTTCACGACCAAAGATCACATTCACTCCCCAAAAAAATCTACCTAGGGGCTATTCATGCCCGTGCCACCTCTTGGGTGGCTTAATCCTCATCAATCCTCTGTATTTCCTTGATAATGTGCTGAAACACGAAAATTTTCGGAATTTTAGTTTAATTTTCAGCTGGATTCAGCTGGAAGAATAGTTCACCAAAAGTCATGTTCGTTTTCAAGGTGAAGAAAAAGAAGTGCTTGTAAAAAGCACTTTCAATGGGAACATAATTGAATCTGATTTAATACAAGTTACAAAATCATGTAATTTGAACATTAGCAGTGGTTTATATAATTTAAATCCATTTTTGATTGATCAGATAAAGGGCGATTTGAGTAGGATTATTGATACACATTTGTCTCACTAATTCATTATTGATATCTACTATCTTATGCTATTATTATCCATGTATGGGCCAATAGGCCTTATGCAGCTCTTATTTTATATCCACCTAATCCCATTCATATATTTGTCATTGTACCTCACTTCACCTCTCTCTCCTGCCTATATATTGTCCAAACTCATTGACTTGTAAATCATTCCTTCTGAAGATGTATTAATATACGAAAGTACTTAAAGAAATTCCTGTTTCAATTCTTCCTCCGTGGTCTGACACTGTTACACACACACACACACACACACACACACACACACACACACACACACACACATATATATATATATATATATATATATATATATATATATATATATATATGTATATATATATATATATATATATATAATATGCACTGTAACTATAGCATAATATCTCGTTGGTCGGGTGTTTGGAGTCTTGAAAGGTCAGGGTCAGGGCCATAGGTCAGCACAATTCCAACTTTCAGGTTGGTACATTGGTTTTGTCAATTTTACTGAGAGCACATTGGTTTTTACCGATTTAACCATTTCTGTGAGGTCAGGGTCTCGATATAGTAACTTTCGTTTTTCATGCGCATAGGGGGGGGGGGGGTTGACGATGGAAGTTGATCTTGTGGGATGAATAAGGAGGGCGAATATAGTGGTAATTGTGCACTAATGGTGATACTAATTATATTGATGGTAACGAATCCTATTGTGAAATGTGTATAACAAGGACAGCACGTGGAAAGTGTGGTAGCAATATTTAACATAATAAAACCAGTCTCCGTGGTGTAGTGGTAAGACACTCGCCTGGCGTTCCGCGAGCGCTTTGTCATGGGTTCGTATCCTGGCCGGGGAGGATTTACTGGGCGCAAATCCTTAACTGTAGCCTCTGTTTAACTCAACAGTAAAAATGGGGTACTTGGTTGTAACAACGATTCTTCGCGGCAGGGGATCGTATTCCAGGGACCTGCCCGAAACGCTACGCGTACTAGTGGCTCTACAAGAATGTAACAACTCTTGTATATATCTAAAAAAAAAATAGCAGAAGGCCTAATGGCCCATACAAGGCTGAGCCTTTTTATGTCCTCCCAAAATTCATCTGGTGATTCCAAGTCTGTTATGTTACCCAGTAATGTGTTCCACAAGTCTGGTTCCACACCAGACTTTACCCCGGTGTTTCCCAAGTAGAAGTTTATACAATTTATATCCATTGTTTCGTGTCTTATTTTGTATTAAGAACTAACATTATGAAAATATTTTGCTCTTGTGTCTTGAAGTATGCAATATGTTCTTTTGAAGGGAACTATCAGGGGGGAAAGCTCCAAGCCATTACGACTATATAGCAATTGGAAGGGGTCAGGATACGGATTTGGGATGGGACAGGGAGAAAGAATGGTGCCCAACCACTTAAACGGTCGGGGATTGAACGTCGACCTGCATGAAGCGAGACCGTCGCTCTACCGTCCACCTCAAGTGGTTCTCTTGAGTGTATTTATACATTCAGCAATTTTTTGTTATTTCATAATATCCAGTTTAGAGATTTGGTTATACATAAATGAGACTCTTTCAAAAGGCTACACCGGTGAGGATTCTGCTATTCTAGTTCAGCCAGGCTAATTGTTCCTAGGCTAACACCCTGAAGCCCGGTATTATTTCTGGTAAAACGAAGCGGCCATTACTTTTGTAAATGCAAGTGTCAAAGGCCAGAGCAAATTGTACAGTGTCGATTATTTCAATGTTGGAATAGGCTAACTGCCCAATGCTGAGATTTATATATTTATTTATGTATTTATTAAATATTCAGGATCCACTTCTACATGCAACAGAAGCTGCACTCGTTTCATACATCAGTCCAATATATGTCATGTTGTGTCTGTTGTATTCCAGTCCAGGTGCCAGATTCACGAATTACTTACGCAAGAACTTACGTTCGCAAGTGCTTGCGTAAGTGCTTTCGTGAATCTGGCCCCAGGTCTTCTGTCATTTAGTGGAGGATTGTATATCTGTATTACTGCTTTATTTGGTCATCCCGTCGTCGTAATACGCATTACGTTAGTCCCTAAGGCCTTCACAGCCTAGGGTCACCATCTTCACTCTTTTCTGGCCAGTAGAGCCGCCACTCCTTTCTTTCCTTCCATGCAGATACTTAACACGGGCGGTACTCCCACAAGAGGACACAGGTGGAAACGGAGAACCCAAATGAGCCATAGAGACATTATAAATAACTTTTTCAGACTCGGAGTATTTAATAAATGAAATGTATTTGGAAGTGATGTGGTGGAGGCCGACTTTATACACTGTTTCAATTGTAGATATGATAGAGCCCCTGTAGGTTCTGGAACCTCTACGCCAATTGATTGACAGTTGAGAGGCGGGACCAAAGAGCCGTAGCTCTATCCCTAGAAGCTCGCGCGCACACAGAACTAGGTGAGGTGTTGTAGGATAACGACTCTTGCAGTTTCACTAGGAACATTACCTGTCTTGTGTGGCGCTTTCCCTACCGTGACGCACGATCTACCATGACGCACGAGCTACTGTGACGCACGATCTACCATGACGCACGATCTACCATGACGCACAACCCACCATGACGCACAACCCACCATGACGCACAACCCACCATGACACACAACCCACCATGACGCACAACCCACCGTGACGCACAACCTACCGTGACGCACAACCTACCATCACGCACAACCCACCATGACGCACGACCCACCATGACGCACAACCTACCGTGACGCATAACCCACCACGACCCACCACAACCTACCATGACGCACGACCTACCGTGACGCACGACCTACCGTGACGCACGACCTACCGTGACGCACGACCTACCATGACGCACGACCTACCATGACGTACAACATTCTGCTCACCACATCTTATTGTTTCACGGAATCCTGAACCTCTCTCTCTCTCTCATTTTCTTATTCCAGTTGTATTCTTTCCTCGGGAACTTTTTAAATTAATTTTTCTTTGGCCCTCTTGTTTTTCTCTAAAGTTTTGATTATTGTCTTGCTGTTTTGTTTGTTTTCTTCGAGTTCTTGGCTTTAGAACTTAGCAGCTTTTCTTCGTATAAAATGGATGTTATCTTTTACTGTCTACGAAGATTGTCTTTATCTGTTCTCTTGTTATTTATGAATTTGTTTTTTTGCATTTGTGTTTTTGAGAAGGAGTGGAAGGCGGTTATGGAATAACCGCTACTTATTCACACAAGGTTCGAATCCTCGTCACGGCCCTTGTGGAGTTGTTATGGAATACTGAATCTTTATTTCCCTTTGGTGAGGGGGATCGTTTGACCCCTTAGAGTTTCTTGGAATCTTGGTGAGAGGCGGGGAGGGGGGTGGGGGGGGGTATGGGAATGTAGGGGGTGGGCTAAGGAAAGTGGGGGGAGTGCGTGGTGGTGGGGGGGGGGATGTGAAAAGCTTGGGTGTTGTTAGTTGTAGTAGTCGTAGATGTGGGTTGTGGTAGTAGTAGAAGTGGGTTGTGGTAGTAGTAGATGTGGGTTGTGGTAGTAGTAGAAGTGGGTTGTGGTAGTAGTAGATGTGGGTTGAGGGATGCGTAAGTGTGCTAAGTTTCTTACTGATTATTGTTGCTTTGATATCCTCTATTGTGTTTTTCATGGTCCTTAGGCCTATTTTACACATGTTTAACCTATTTATGTTACGTAAGCTCAGGTAAGGAAGTGGGGAAGACCCCATGGTAGGGTAGGGTAACCCCTGATAACCCCAATGTAGGGAGGGGGTTATCTGATGTGTGTGTGGGGGGGGGGTAAGGAGGGAGGGCTAAATGTAGCATTCTGTGTCGAAATAAAGAGAGTGAATGTTGGTCTGGGACATCATAAGTGGTGGTTGGAGAATTGAAGTGGAAGGGATAATCTATTGGGTTTTAGAAACAAGCCACACCTAGGGAAGAAGGTGGAAAAGATGAACTAGGGGATGGAGTGAATGCTCGAGAAGGGAAAGTTGAAATTGAAACAAGTTTATTGAGGTACAAACACACACACACAAAGGGATGAGGTAGCTGAAGCTACTCTCACCCGCGTGCAGTACAACGTGTTCATATATACACATGTCACAAACAATCAACATATTACCGGACATTCTGGTTGATAAACATGTGCTCATGTTTATGCTCATGCTCATAAAACATGTGCTCATGTTTATGCTCATGCTCATAAAACATGTGCTCATGTTTATGCTCATGCTCATAAAACATGTGCTCATGTTTATGCTCATGCTCATAAAACATGTGCTCATGTTTATGCTCATGCTCATAAAACATGTGCTCATGTTTATGCTCATGCTCATAAAACATGTGCTCATGTTTATGCTCATGCTCATAAAACATGTGCTCATGTTTATGCTCATGCTCATAAAACATGTGTTCATGTTACACATGTACTATGATAACAAACGTACA
Source organism: Procambarus clarkii (assembly GCF_040958095.1). NCBI lineage: Eukaryota > Metazoa > Arthropoda > Malacostraca > Decapoda > Cambaridae > Procambarus > Procambarus clarkii. The sequence continues at coordinate 10,045,975 of NC_091189.1, forward strand.
CACACCAGTGGCTTTATGAAGGTAGAGAGGAAGGATTTGCACTATATGTCTCCCTTAGTGCTTCTTTGGTCAGGAGAAAGTGCAAGATGACCTCAAGTTCAAGTATGTTTATTGAGATAAGAAAGAAATACATCTCCAAGGGATAGAGTAGCTTAGGCTATTTCTACTTCCTCCACCTTCCCCCCCCCCCCCCCCCCACACCCGAGCAAGATAAGCTTTCACTACTTCCCACAAACGCTTCCAAGCGCTAATTGGACAAATCAAATAATGTAACCTCGGCATTTAATAAAATTTTAGCCAAAATATAATAATTTGCATTTTATCTCAGCTTCAAACCTTTCTACCCAATTCGGCAAAAAATATAAAAAGCCCCATTTTATGTTTCGGACTACATAAAAAATAGGAAACAATAATTGGAACTTCGTGGGCGTATAATAAAAAAGCATAATTTCTTTTTAAAATTTATATTAGATAAAAAAAAAGAACTGCCAGAAATAATGGTTTAAAAACGGCAGCTAAATAATTTGAACGTGCGTGGGCGTGCGTGTGTGTGTGTGGGCGTGCAGGCACGACAGGCAATATGGCGCCCTTCTCAGTAAACTGTTAATAGCCAGTAATTATATTACCTGGAAATGGTTTTCATTATAAAATGCCTCGTGGGCTGGTTATTTTACCCTCCAATGGCCAGGCGGGCGGACACTTCAGGTGGGGTTCATGCAACTACATCTATTACGGTTCTGAAATTTTATTGATGGGGCCTTTATTAATTGTTTGTTTTTATTATAATGGTTAAATGTTATCCTAAAAGGTAATTTAGTTTTTTGTTAATTACCGAACTACTATGCTGGAACTGTGAATTGTCTAGATTTTGCTTATATATATATATATATATATATATATATATATATATATATATATATATATATATATATATATATATATTTGAATTATATTAAGTGATAGATTCTATAAAGCGTATGATGTTGTGTAGCATGTTTGTGGTAGTGGTGAGTGTGGGTAATGGAGTGTGTAGGTGTGGAGTGTGTAGTGTGTAGGTGTGTAGTGTGTAGGTGTGGAGTGTGTAGGTGTGGGGTGATTGGTGTTACAAGGGTAATTGCCTGGAAGACCCTGCAAATCAAGCCCTAAACATCACCCTGCTCGCTTATTTCAATTTACGACACCACAGTCGGAGTTGGTCGTGTGTGTGGCACTCTGGTATTCTTACCTCTCGTGTGTGGCACTCTGGTATTCTTACCTCTCGTGTGTGGCACTCTGGTATTCTTACCTCTTATGTGTGGCACTCTGGTATTATTACCTCTCGTGTGTGGCACTCTGGTATTATTACCTCTCGTGTGTGGCACTCTGGTATTCTTACCTCTCGTGTGTGGCACTCTGGTATTCTTACCTCTTGTGTGTGGCACTCTGGTATTCTTACCTCTCGTGTGTGGCACTCTGGTATTCTTACCTCTTATGTGTGGCACTCTGGTATTCTTACCTCTCGTGTGTGGCACTCTGGTATTCTTACCTCTTATGTGTGGCACTCTGGTATTCTTACCTCTCGTGTGTGGCACTCTGGTATTCTTACCTCTTATGTGTGGCACTCTGGTATTATTACCTCTCGTGTGTGGCACTCTGGTATTCTTACCTCTTATGTGTGGCACTCTGGTATTATTACCTCTCGTGTGTGGCACTCTGGTATTCTTACCTCTTGTGTGTGGCACTCTGGTATTCTTACCTCTCGTGTGCGGCACTCTGGTATTCTTACCTGTCCGATGAGGACCACATTCTCTCCACGTCCTCATTCCCAACGTACCGATTTTGTTTATTCTTTAATCAACCGGAAACGTCTCCGGAATTAACCGTGGAATAGCCTCATTAGAATGCCTGTGTGGAGCTCCGATACCATGACCATTTTTGCTGTGATTTTGTTTTGAGGAGTTTTGAGCCCCTGAACGAAACGTTAAGAGCGCCTAAGTGTTTCTGGTCTGTGTTTGTTTCTTGTTGCGGCCTTCCCAAGGTAGGTAGGTGTGTGTGTGTGTGTGTGTGTGTGTGTGTGTGTGTGTGTGTGTGTGTGTGTGTGTGTGTGTGTGTCTGTGTGTGTGTGTGTGTGTGTGTGTGTGTGTGTGTGTGTGTGTGTGTGTGTGTGTGAGTGTGTGTGTGTGTGTGTGTGTGTGTCTGTGTGTGTGTGTGTGTGTGTGTGTGTGTGTGTGTGTGTGTGTGAATTATATCTCAGTGCATTGTCTATAATATTTTATAATACACATGTATTTTGTGTACATAAAATAAACTCAGTATGGGTTTAAATTATAGGATCACCACCTGTGGTCAATTATCATCAGTCGAGTGGTGTAATCTGAACTTTTCCAAAGCTCCGGTGAATTAGCTCAGAGAAAGCTAGTCTTCAGGTTGGAAGTGGTAGTCATGTGGGAGCAATAGGTCAGGGTGGAGCTGGAAAATAAGGTAATGAACGGAAAATTGTTGGTAACGCCTGGTAAGGTTATCATGGTGCGTTGCTCAGCAACATGAATGTTCGTAAAGGTTTTCTTTACGAACTTTTACGAATTTCCTTTACAAGATTTCCTTGTATTCCTGGCAAGATCCGCTTTCCTTGTTGCTTTGGTTTGAAAGCTGTGCAGTCATGCATCACTGGAGACCTGTTTTTTGTGTATTCCTCCCACAGTAAATGTGTTAATGCATCACTGGAGACCATTTTGTATATACCTCCCACAGTAAATGTGTGTGTGTTTATTGTAAAGCTTCTAGTTGTATTGCCTCGTAATTCCATATTTACATTTTCCACTCTGCGTTCATTCTTATTTATTAGCTGTGAAAAGTCACACACGGAATTACCAATAAATACTGGCCGTTTGTTTCCCTCTGGGCATTTTGTGATATATATTCCCAGATGTGTGGAGCATATATCTTGCTGGAGTGTACCCTACACCGCTCTGAATGTCAGATGAGGCTGTGGTTGTGGGAGGCGCTCTGCCCTGTGCGTTCACACCTGAGCTGAACCAAATACGGGAACGCCTCGAGTTTAGGTGGTAGTTCCTCAGTTCAATGTGGTTCTTTATGGCGCTTTCAAGTTATGTATATTACCCGTTGTTTAGGGACAGGAAGCCTGTATCTAGGCCGGGTACTTATTTACTGCTAGGTGAATAGAGGCGTCAGGTGAAAGGAAACGCGCTCGCCCGTTTCTCTCCTGCCGGGGGGAGAGGCGGTTTGAACGTGGATTTCTGGATTATGAGCTGAGAATGTAGACCACAGTGCTACACATAGAGCCTACCTTACCTTGAGGTTACCTTGAGGTGCTTCCTGGGCTCAGCGTCCCAGCGGCCCGGCCGTCGACCAGGCCTCCTGGTTGCTGGACTGGTCAACCAGGCTGTTGGACGCGGCTGCTCGCAGCCTGACGTACGAATCACAGCCTCGTTGATCAGGTATCCTTTGGAGGTGCTTATCCAGTTTTCACTTGAACACTGTGAGGGGTCGGCCAGTTATGCCCCTTATGTGTAGTGGAAGCGTGTTGAACAGTCTCTTGCCTCTGATGTTGATAGAGTTCTCTCAGAGTACCTGTTGCACCTCTGCTCTTCAACGGTGATATTCTGCACATCCTGCCATGCCTTCTGGTCTCATGTGGTGTTATTTCTGTGTGCAGGTTTGGGACCAGCCCCTCTACTATTTTCCATGTGTAAATTATTATGTATCTCTCCCGCCTGTGCTCAAGGGAATACAGATTTAGGCTCTTTAGTCGGTTCGAGTAGTTTAGATGTTTTACTGAGTGGATTCTAGCAGTAAAGGATCTCTGCACGCTCTCCAGGTCAGCAATTTCTCCAGCTTTGAAAGGGGCTGTCATTGTGCAGCAGTACTCCAGATGGTGCACTCCAGTGCAGATAGCAGTGTGTTTAGTGCCAGCTGTCAAACTGTCTGTCAAACTGCTCTACTGTGGTCTAGATCATGTGCTTCCAAAGTTTGACGAAAATTAATTATTTTGAAATTTTGAATTTTTTTTTATTTTGTTTAATCATGGGAACCTAGTATTATTAAAGAGAACCTAGTATTATTAAATTGTATTATAGTTTTAGTTTCTTATTCTCTAAAACAACAACAGAATTCTTGGGATTCTCCGAAGTGAGGAACAGGTGAGTCTAGGTCATGGTTGGGGAGAGTACACCGCTTGTTGCGTGGATAATTGTTTTTGTATTATTTATAAATCATCAATTAACGTGGATGTTACAATGTGACCATTTAATTTATTATTAATTAATACGCGAGGTTTAATTAATATTTTTACTCGTCATTCATGAATCGTTAATTTTAAAATGGGATGGTTGTAAAGCAGGCGGATTAGCATGGGGGCGAGGCGACCTATGTGGATACTTATCTAACAGTACCTACCTTGAGGTACCTACCAACAGTACCTACCTGTCAGAGTTTGCAGGACTAAGCTCCAGTTCTTGGGCTCCTCCTTTCCAACTTTCGGTCGTCTTAATAAAATGATTTCCGATCACTTTGGTTCTTGTAATATCTGGTTCTAAAACTATGAAGGAAGGTTTCTTCCATCTCTCACACTGACCGGCTAGTTCCCTCACTTCCCGGTGGCCAGCATCCAGCGTGCCCTCTCCACACGCTGCTCAAAACATCTCTCGTATATATCCATAACTTTGGCTTTGTCAAATGTTTTGCATAATGTTCCCCCTCTTCATCTTTTTTTTCCTGTGCCATTTAGTTTAGCTCATTGAGCGTTGCCTGGTGCTGCTGCTGGCTCCGGCTGGCGCTGGACGTTTGCCGTATTAAGTATTTTGAGATCAGTTAGGTTTTGGTGTCTGAAGGCTGTTCTGATCTTCTCTTCCTTGGTATGTGGTGGGGATATGATTGTTGTGATGCATGCCTCCCGAGACAGATCTGGTGCTCTCTCCCACAAGATTTTTTATCTTTGACCATGATAGATTCTTCTGGGTCATTGTGTATGTTCTTCTTGTTCCTTTCTTCTGTCCTCGTCATCATAACTTTACACTTATCTGGATTGAAGCCCAGTAACCAGTTGGTCGACCGGCCTGCAACTGTGATAAGTTTTTTTGAAGCTTGCCACCTTGTGGCGGTTCCGAGGATAAACTTCCCCGCGGCCCGGTCTCTGACCAGTCGTCCTGGTTGGTCGTCAAGTCAACCATGCTGTTGGACGGGGCTGCTCGCAGCCTGATCTATGAATCACAGCCTGGTTGATCAGGTATCTCTTGGAGGTGTTTATCGAGTCCTCTCTCTTGAACACCGTGAGAAGCCGGCCAGTTATGGCCCTTATGTGTAGCGTGAGTGTTGAAAAGTCTTGGGTGTGTGAAGTTGAAAGAGATGAGTCTTTGATATTACAATCCTTGCTTGACCTGATCTTCCTCCTCACCTTTACATCGTCTGTAAATAATGATAAAAGAAGAATAGTTTGCCAGCTATATAAACTACATATACAAAGGTATAACACGGGTCTCAGCATTGATTTTTGTGCGACTTTAATTATCACGTTCCCCCATTTCCATATTTTCTCCTCCTATTGTCAGGTAATTATTCGATAAGTACCTACGATTTACTTCGACCTGGTTCTTTATCTTTTACTGGAGTCTTTTTTTTTTTTTTAATAGGACTGTCTCTTGTGCTTTCTGGCAGTTTAATAATATGCAATGTGCCCACTTACCTGCCTATCATCCATCTCATGCTATCGAACAACTTGAATTGATGGTTTCCTCTATCTATTGAGGGTCTTGTAGTTTTGATATGAAGTTAATTCTCTCTAGATGCTTCCTTATTTTCGCCCGTAATATTCTCCATGACTTTACATGATATGTCTGTTAAGGACTCGGGTCTATAGTTTAGTGCCTGTTACCCTTTCTCATCCATTAGTGTGACATGAGCTTCCTACCAGTCATTTGGTAACACCGCCGTCTCCGGTAATGCATAGATCGTTGTAAATGGTTTGTCCAGTATTTCAGCAGCTTCCCCTGTGATCCTTGGGGAGAGACTGGTAGGTCCACAGCTTTTGTTTCGTCAAGTCCTGCCAGCTGGCCTTTTACCCCCGTCCATTATCTCCGCTATTGTACTCGGTTCTGGAGCTCCGTCCCTGCCGTATCAGGTACTTACTCAGACTCCACTTCGAAGACCTCTTGGAGCCTTTAATTTATCTCTTGACGTATTTCCATTGATTCAGTGTTAGCTGGCGACTTAATAAGCCACCCTTCCTATAATTTATTACGGGGTTTCCCTTTACATGATTGTGTAACAACTTTGGTTAGTCTTAAAATTTGAGATACAATGGATTTCTCTTATGCTCACGTCATCTTTTCTTCTAATTACCCTTTTACCATTCTCTTCTGTTTTGTTTTTCAGCATTCTTTACGATCTTTGGTTTCAGCTTCGAAGCATTGCCAATTATACTATGGACTGTCCTCCTGCCTTAGGTATCAGGGAGCCGGTCGGCTGAGCGGGCAGCACACTGGCTTGTGATCCTGTGGTCCCGGGTTCGATCCCGGGCGCCGGCGAGAAACAATGGGCAGAATATCTTTCACCCTATGCCCCTGTTACCTAGCAGTAAAATAGATACCTGGGTGTTAGTCAGCTGTCACGGGCTGCTTCCTGGGGTTGGAGGCCTGGTCGAGGACCGGGCCTCGGGGACACTAAAAGCCCCGAAATCATCTCAAGATAACCTCAAGAACATCATTCACCTTTCTTGGGAAATGGCCAACTTTTCTGCTTCTAAACACTTGTCTCGTATATTCAATAATATCATGCACTGATACGTCCCTAAATCCTCTTTTCCAATTGATCACTTCTACGCACTCCCTTATTTCTTCATAGTTCCCCGTAAGATATAGCACCATCTTGTTCTTCCTGGTTCTCTTCCCTTCTGGCTTTCAACTATACTCTGATGTTAGCACACAGACTTGAACCTGCTGGTGTTTACTAGTCAAGCCTCTCAACATCTGCCTCATTTTGGATGATGATGAAATCCAGTCTTGAAGTACCATCGCCTATCATGTGTTTACCTTGTGTTGGTTCCGTAGATCCTATGTCCCCGGGGTCCTAGTTGTTAGGCTGGTCAACCAGGCTGTTAGACCTCGTCGCCTCGTTGACCCGTTGTATCAGAAACGTTCATATATCTCAACAGAAAAGTTCTATCTCAACAGAAAGGTTATATCTCAACAGAAAAGTTCTATCTGAACAGAAAGGTTATATCTCAACAGAAAAGTTCTATCTCAACAGAAAGGTTATATCTCAACAGAAAAGTTCTATCTCAACAGAAAGGTTATATCTCGACTAGCTTAGCGCTCTTAAGCCTCTTCATTTCCATTTGCATCATCTTTTAGAATTATCGTCGTCATTGGCATTATTTTCTTTGTCTCCATCCTCATCTTCGGTCTTGTCACTGCCACAGCTGTGAGGGGGACTGTTTCCCACGCCCCTCCTCCTACGTTCTTCCCGTTCATCTTTGTGTCCCTAACATATTCTCGCCATTTGTTCTTAATACATTCTCATGTGTTTCTGTTTTCTGCACTCTCTGCTTTCTTGCCTGCCAGGCTGCCTGTTTCCCGTCCTTCCCTGCTTCCTTTCCCTCCCTGCTTGCCTCCACTTCATCCTTTCCTACCCTCTTCCCTCCTTTCCTATCCTCTTCCCTCCTTTCCTACCCTCTCTCCATCCTTTCCTACCCTCTCTCCCTCCTTTCCTACCCACTCTCCTTTCCTACCCTCTTCCCTCCTTTCCTACCCTCTCTCCATCCTTTCCTACCCTCTCTCCCTCCTTTCCTACCCTCTCTCCTACCTTTTCTCTCTCCTTTCCTACCCTCTCTCTCTCCTTTCCTACCCTCTCACCCTTTTTTGTTTCCCTCTCCCTCAAAACCCTTCCCCTCCCTCTCCTCCCTCCTCCCCTCCCTCTCTTCCAGTCTCTCGTGCACCGTCGTTGGAGGCTGATGGACGGCTTCCTTATCCAATATTTCTGTCACTTGGGCATAAAAGTATTCGAGTTTCACCGTAAAATCCGACTCACTTAACCTGGCATTTGGGGATATAGGGCGAGAAGTATGGCCGCGTGGGCTTGGCTGTGTTTGCGTGTTACACTGGACCTTGCCAGAGCGAGTGTGATTGTGCGCGCCTGTGGACGGGGGGGGGGTGATATTGAAGGAGGGGACAAAGACACAGACCGTGGCGGAAACAATGGAAGATGTGGAAAAGTAAGGGTATGTGCGGAGTGTGGCTGGGGATGTCTAGGGGTGGAGTGTGGCTGGGTATGTCTAGGGGTGGAGTGTGGCTGGGTACGTCTAGGGGTGGAGTGTGGCTGGGTACGTCTAGGGGTGGAGTGTGGCTGGGTATGTCTAGGGGTGGAGTGTGGCTGGGTATGGCTAGGGGTGGAGTGTGGCTGGGTATGTCTAGGGGTGGAGTGTGGCTGGGTATGTCTAGGGGTGGAGTGTGGCTGGGTATGTCTGGGGGTGGAGTGTGGCTGGGTATGTCTAGGGGTGGAGTGTGGCTGGGTATGTCTAGGGGTGGAGTGTAGCTGGGTATGTCTAGGGGTGGAGTGTGGCTGGGTATGTCTAGGGGTGGAGTGTGGCTGGGTATGTCTAGGGGTGTAGTGTGGCTGGGTACGTCTAGGGGGTGGAGTGTGGCTGGGTATGTCTAGGGGTGTAGTGTGGCTGGGTATGTCTAGGGGTGGAGTGTGGCTGGGGATGTCTAGGGGTGGAGTGTGGCTGGGTATGTCTAGGGGTGTAGTGTGGCTGGGTACGTCTAGGGGTGTAGTGTGGCTGGGTATGTCTAGGGGTGTAGTGTGGCTGGGTATGTCTAGGGGTGGAGTGTAGCTGGGTATGTCTAGGGGTGGAGTGTGCTGGGGATGTCTAGGGGGGTGGAGTGTGGCTGGGGATGGCTAGGTGTTGGAATGTGGCTGGGGATGTCTAGGGGTGGAGTGTGGCTGGGGATGTCTAGGTGGTGAAGTGTGGCTGGGTATGTCTAGGGGTGGAGTGTGGCTGGGTATGTCTAGGGGTGGAGTGTGGCTGGGTATGTCTAGGGGTGGAGTGTGGCTGGGTATGTCTAGAGGTGGAGTGTGGCTGGGTATGTCTAGGGGTGGAGTGTGGCTGGGTATGTCTAGGGGTGGAGTGTGGCTGGGTATGTCTGGGGGTGGAGTGTGGCTGGGTATGTCTAGGGGTGGAGTGTGGCTGGGTATGTCTAGGGGTGGAGTGTGCTGGGGATGTCTAGGGGGTGGAGTGTGGCTGGGGATGGCTAGGTGTTGGAATGTGGCTGGGGATGTCTAGGGGTGGAGTGTGGCTGGGGATGTCTAGGTGGTGGAGTGTGGCTGGGTATGTCTAGGGGTGTAGTGTTGCTGGGTATGTCTAGGGGTGTAGTGTTGCTGGGTATGTCTAGGGGTGTAGTGTGGCTGGGTAAGGGTTGGAGAGTGTGTGCTGGCGTGTGGGTGTGGCTATCAGCGGGAGACTGTCTGGCCTGCCTGGTTGCGCTCATCTTTTGACTATCACGTAAGGAGCATAAATGGCCGGCCTCTCGCGGTGTTCAAAAGGGAACTCGTCAAACACCTCCAAAAAATATCTGATCAACCAGGCTGTGATTCATACGTCAGGCTGCAAGCAGCCGCGTCCAACAGCATGGTTGACCAGACGACCAACCGAGAGGCCTGGTCGGAGAACGGGCCGCTGGCGTGTTGATCCCCGGAACCTACACAAGGTAGACACAAGGTAGATCAGTAGTTCAATGTAGTGACATTCTTCACTCGTGTTTCTTATCACATTAAAACTGTATATCGAACTGGCTCTTCCTGATATCTCTGTGACTCGTCTGTGTTTCCAGTTAACAATTATGTTCCCTCGATCTAGTACTCCTCACTGTGGAAATTGCCTCTCTGTCTAAATTGTAAATTCCCCTTAGTATTTTGTACGTCGTTGTCATGTCTGCCCTATTCCTTCCTTTAATGTAGCGAGGTCTAATTTCCCTCAGTCTCCATAGTCTACTTTGTCCTACGTGTTATCTGTTCCGGGACTCGGTGTTCCGTGTCAGGGTGGTTGTTGTTATAGATTCAGCTACTTGTAACAAGTTCCAAGTAGCACGGGCTATGGTGAGCCCGTAACTTACCTGGCACCACAGGAGCGGTGCAAGTAGCACGGGCTATGGTGAGCCCGTAACTTACCTGGCACCACAGGAGCGGTGCAAGTAGCACGGGCTATGGTGAGCCCGTAACTTACCTGGCACCACAGGAGCGGGGCAAGTAGCACGGGCTATGGTGAGCCCGTAGCTTACCTGGCACCACAGGAGCGGGGCAAGTAGCACGGGCTATGGTGAGCCCGTAGCTTACCTGGCACCACAGGAGCGGGGCAAGTAGCACGGGCTATGGTGAGCCCGTAGCTTACCTGGCACCACAGGAGCGGGGCAAGTAGCACGGGCTATGGTGAGCCCGTAGCTTACCTGGCACCACAGGAGCGGGGCAAGTAGCACGGGCTATGGTGAGCCCGTAACTTACCTGGCACCACAGGAGTGGGGCAAGTAGCACGGGCTATGGTGAGCCCGTAACTTACCTGGCACCACAGGAGCGGTGCAAGTAGCACGGGCTATGGTGAGCCCGTAACTTACCTGGCACCACAGGAGCGGGGCAAGTAGCACGGGCTATGGTGAGCCCGTAGCTTACCTGGCACCACAGGAGCGGGGCAAGTAGCACGGGCTATGGTGAGCCCGTAGCTTACCTGGCACCACAGGAGCGGGGCAAGTAGCACGGGCTATGGTGAGCCCGTAGCTTACCTGGCACCACAGGAGCGGGGCAAGTAGCACGGGCTATGGTGAGCCCGTAGCTTACCTGGCACCACAGGAGCGGGGCAAGTAGCACGGGCTATGGTGAGCCCGTAACTTACCTGGCACCACAGGAGCGGGGCAAGTAGCACGGGCTATGGTGAGCCCGTAGTGGACTTACCTGGAACAAGAGCGGTAGTGTGTGTCCCGCGTCAGGGGTTAAGTTTGTCTGTTCTTAGTAAATGTATTGTCTCGTGTTCTGTTATCCTGCAGCTTTTCTCTGGGTTTGTCTTCTACCATTTGTGTTTCCTCAGTGTACAGTCGGCCTATACAATATATTATATTCGCTTAAGTATAATTTTAGTTAACTAGTTTATTCTTTTGTATTAAATATCTTTTTTTTTTTTTAATTCGTGTGTCAGAAAGCTTGTAGATGATTTGTTTTGTGTTATCAAATCAAGCGTTGAGGACATATAACCTTTAACCTTAGTTTGTATTGTTCGAACCCAGATGGGCGGTTGTCAGAGGGTTGGTAGGTGGAGGGTGGGCCGTGGAGGGTGGGCCGTGGAGGGTAAGGGTGGGCCGTGGAGGGATGAGGGAGGGGCCATGGAGGGCAGTCTTCCTACTTGTTGTAGGTTCTGGGGATCAAAGTCCCCCACTGCCCGGTCCGAGACCAGGCTTGACTTGTGAGAGTTTGGTCCACCAGGCTGTTGCTTGAAGCGGCCCGCAGGCCCACCACAGTCCTGGTGGATGGTGTTTTTAGTCCGGCTGTTTTACAAAGCTGCTTACACCCTGACGTTTGGATATCAGCCTGGTTAACCAGGAATCATTTGGAGGTGGTTTTTATCAAGTTCTCTCCGGAATACTGTGAGAGGTCGGTTTGTTACGCCCCTTATATATAGAGGAAGAGTGCTGAAAAGTCTTGAGCCTTTAATGTTAATAGAGTTCTCTCTCAGCGTACCTGCTACTCAACGTGGGTATTTTGCACATCCTACCATGTTTCCTGGTCTCGCGAGGAGTTATTTCCGCGTGCAGAGTTAGAACTAGTCCCTCTAATATTTCCCTAATGTAAATTATTATGTATCTCTTTCAACTGCGCTCTAGAGAATACTGATTTAAAAATGTTTCGGCGATCCTAATAACTTAGATGTTTTATTCAGTGGATTCAGGCAGTTTAATACTTTTGCACGCTCTCTAGGTCAGCAGTTTGTCCAGCTTTGAATGTTAGTGTTAAACAATATTTCACCCTAGAGAACACTAGTGTTTTAAAAAGTATCATCATTGGTCTGGCATTTCTTGTTTGACAGGTACTTGTTATCCAACCTGTCATTTTTCTTGCAATTGTGACAGCTACTTTATGGTGTTCTTTAAAAGTAAAGTCTTCCGACATGATTGCGCCCAAAATCGATATATTGCTTTTTCATTCAGTAGTGTGGTTTGAATACGTTTTATATGTGGTTTTCATTTTATTTTTTTTCCATAGCGCAGTAGCTGAAACTAATTTCATTAAACATCATGTTTTTTGTGATCCATTGAAAGACCCGATTATCATCTGATTGGAGGTTTGCCGTGTCCTCTATGTTGTCTACGCTCAATATCTTTGTGTCCTCTGCAAAGGTTGACACAGTACTATAGTTTGTATCCTAGTCTATCTGATATGAGGATGAGGAAAAGTACTTGAGCAAGCATAGTACCCTAGACGGCTGAGCTTTTCACGGTTGAAGGTCCGGATTTTACTTTGTTGATTATTACACTCTGCGTTCTGTTTGTTAGGAAATTAAAGATCCATCTCCCTACTTTGCCCGTAATTCCTTTGGAGCGTATTTTGTGAGCAATATCACCATGGTCACATTTGTCGAAAGTTTCACGAAATCTGTGTATTTTACATCGGCGTTTTGCTTGTCTTCCGTGGCATCTAAGGTCATGCCAGATTGGTAAGCAACTGTGAGAGGCAGGAGTGCCCTGTTTTGAACCCGTGTTATCCAGAGTTAGGGAGATGCTGTGATTCCATGTGTGTTTTGTTATTTTTTTTTAGCACTAGTCCACTTGGGGTGGACGGGAGACCGACGGTCTCGCTTCCGTTTAATCCCCCGACCTTCAGTTCGGCGTTTAATCCCCCGACCAAGCAGTTGGGCACCATTCCTTTCCCTCGTCCCAACCCAAATCCTTATCCCTTCCAAGTACTATATCGTCGTAATGGTTTGGCGCTTTCTCCTAATAGTTTCCTTCCGTCCTTCTGTCAAAAATTGTTATGATGTGTAATGTTAGAGCTAAGGGTCTTTAGTTGTCTTCTGCTTTACTACTTCCTTTGAGGAGTGGCGCCATCTCCGCTGTTTTAAGTATGACGGGATAATACCATTAACCAGGTTCCGTCTCCAGAAGACCTGGAGTAAGTGGACCTGTGAAAGTGTATTTTGTATTTCTTGGTCAGCCTGGTGCAGAGTGCTTTGTCATGCCATCTATGGCTACCTCGAAGTTCAGTGGGATTACGGTGATATCTGATATGTGGTTTGATGTTGGTGTCACATTCATGAAGAATTCATTTGGATCATTGATCTTCTGTGTGTTCGGGGGTTCACTGACAGCAGAATCGTGCAGTAGCCTCAGTATTTCACTCATTTCACTCTTCTGGAATGATATGATTCTGCAACTTTAAATCGATCGTTTCTGTTTCTCGTCATAGCCTGCAACATATATTTGTAATCATTATGATCCTAACAATCGCAAGGTAGTTAGTTCATCATTATATAAAAAAAATGGTCTGGGGTGTTTTCTCTTCTACTTATACTGTTTGCTACTTTTGGCAAATCTGTTACACATCCGTAAAAGATAATTTGCACGTGACTGCTCATTTAGACTGCTTCTTGAGAGAGTCTCTGTTATGTGCCGCATCTTTCCTGTTCTAGGTGCAGTAAGCTGAAATCTTGAAGCTTGATGATGTTTACCCTCTCCAGGTATGCGTAGGGTTTATAAAGTTTTCTAAACAGTATTCTATTTTCATGAGCTGATCTTTAAACTTCTGAGGGCTTACCTCTGGTGATTTATATACAAGAACAATCACCACATTCAATATGTCTGTTGTGATTATAAGCCCTTCCACCATATCGTTTGTGGTGTTTAGCAGCTTGGTGCAGATGAGTGTACCTGTGCCGTACAGGCTGACCCCCACCCTGTGTAGCCTGTCACATCTGAAAAGATTGAATTCTGGTAGCCATATCTCACTGTCGTGATAGTCCTTTGTGTGAGCTTCAGTTAAAGCTGCAATCATTGGAGGGATGTGTGTGGGCGTGGAGGGATGTGGGTGGACCTTCGAGGGCTTAGGGTAGAGGGATGTGGATGAACCTAGGAGGAGGGAGGGTTGTGGGTGAGCCGTGTGGAGGGGTGGGGAGGGGGGATGTTGGTGGGCGGTGGCTGATGAGTAAATGATGGTAAAAGGTAATGAGTGGGCGGTGGGTGACTGGTTGAGAGAATGGGGTGTCCTGATTGAGAAGGGTGAACTGGATAGATAACAGATGGGGTGTGTGGATGATTGGTGTCGCCCAGTGTGTGTGACGGATGATGCGTGGATGTGGCCCAGTGGGCCACGGATGGTTATAATGGTGGATGGGAAGGTGTCGGTGGGACAGATGGCGGGAAACACACAGTGGGCGGGAACGAGTATTCGCTCACCTCGCACCGAACCTTTCTCTTTAAGAAACGTTAGTTCCAGTTCGCTTTTGTCCCAGAATTAAGGTGTGGCGGTACGTGGGATAGAGATGAGCTCGAGTCACTTGTAGGGACGTGATGCAATCTCTTACCTGGCGTGCACCTGGAGCCTGTTCCAGGCATGTTGGAGGTGCTAGTTGTAATGAATCGACCTGCAGGCGATGAGTCACAATAACGTGGCTGAAGTATGTTGACCAGACCACACACTAAAAGTTGAAGGGACGACGACGTTTCGGTCCGTCCTGGACCATTCTCAAGTCGATTGTGAGACACAATCGACTTCTAGTGTGTGCTCTGGTCAACATGAATCGACCTGTTGCTACCGGTAATTTCTAATATCTCACTATACTGGCTCAGCCAAGGCTGAGGAAACTTAGTACTTTAATAAGATACGTAATTCGGAGATTAGGGGTGATGGCAAGACAGTGGTACCTGCCAACAGGTGTGTTCATGGAACAATTAGCAGCCCTCAGCCACACCTCTTCCAGTGATGTCCACAAACCCTCCCCCGATATAAAGACCTCTTCTACTAGGCTCTCAGTCCCTAGACAAAGCGTTGACAGCTTCAACTTCTTACATTATTCAAAACT
Organism: Procambarus clarkii; assembly: GCF_040958095.1. NCBI lineage: Eukaryota > Metazoa > Arthropoda > Malacostraca > Decapoda > Cambaridae > Procambarus > Procambarus clarkii. Next base: position 10,061,021 of record NC_091189.1, read on the forward strand.
GATCCTTAGCAAGTGTAGAATACATAGTTAACCCTTTACATTATTCCTATTATTCTCCAGAAATTGACAGTCTTCCTACTGGCTGTCACAACTAAGAACATTGGTTCCGAGAGTCTAATACGTGGCAGCGTCGCATCAGCTGACTGTCGGGATGGGCTGAATAAACCCCCCCCCCCCACTGAGATGGTCTGATCAACATACAAGTAATTACTATAATCTCTAAAACATATTTACTAGATCTGCTTGTTGCTCAAAAAACATCATAATCATTATACAAAAACATGACACGCAACTCGGTAAAACAAGGAAATGCCAATTCCATTTTTATTTCTTCTATTTAAAGAACCAAACGTAAACCTGTATGTTCATTTTCAGACGTTACTAAACTTTACTACTAACTATGCAACACGTAAATTGATTAAGGATTCAACTGTGACTTAATGTGCTTGTAAATTATTGCGTTATTATTACTTCAAGACAATTTTACGTACACTCGCCTTGTGCAGCAGAATTGACCGACCGAAAACATGCTTAAACAAATTATATGCAACCTCTTATCTCAAAATGGTCTACTTATCATAATGGAAGCTTGGTAATGGTAAGTAATTTGATCACAAGAAATTGTCCTGGGCTTTCAGCAAGGAAAAAAATATATATAATGTAATTATGGTGAGGTTACTTCCTGGGTCATAAGAGTGGTCATAATATTACACCCGCCGGGCTCCTGGTGCCAGTTTCATGCATGGTTAAGAGGTCCTCGCTGCTACGTTACATTTGGTCTCGGGCTGCATTTTCATCTTTTATTTCTCGTGTTGACCAGACCACACACTAGAAGGTGAGGGGACGACGACGTTTCGGTCCGTCCTGGACCATTTTTACTCCTCGTGTTTCTCTGCGTCGTCAGAATTGTGTGTGTGTGTCCCACTCTCCGTAAGAGACAGGACCTCACCTGAGCTGTCCAGACAAAGCTTCCGAGTTACTCAGCCCGACTCTTCCATCAAGGGAATCCTTTCCTCTCCGACGCCATAGAAATTCGGATTCTTCTTCTTTGGCTCGGGCTGTTTTCCTAAACTTATTTTTTTCCTTCGTCGTATTCATAGTCATTTAAATTTCTATGTTAGGTATCCCCCGTGAGGATTTTATTTTTTTGTCACGTTTATTTTTGTTTTCGTTATTCCTCAAGTTGTCGATTCAGGTTAACGAGATCGCCTCATCACACTGATTTGAAGCAATGAGGCCCGTAGCGGTTGTTCAACGTCCTCCCAACGACTATAAGAAATATTGCCGGAACAACCGTGGACATCTTCAAGATAAATCTAGACTGTTTTCTAAAAAGCGTACCAGACCAACCGGGCTGTGGTGGGTATGTGGCCCTGCGGGCTGCTGCAAGCAACAGCCTGGTGGACCAAACTCTCACAAGTCAAGCCTGGCCTCAGGCCGAGCTTGGGGAGTAGAAGAACTCTCAGAACCCCTTCAACCAGCAGCCTTATCTATTACTTTTCATTCTTTATACTGAGAAAGCTTCTTCATCATTGACTTGACATCTACTTATGGTCATTAAACTGAACTGTCCTTCTGGGCATACCATCGGTACTTGTGTATCAACCACCAACACCCTCACGGACGGTGGAGCCTGGAGGGGGGAGTGTCATGTGCACTGGGAGGAGACGGGAAGTGTGTTGCAAGAAATGGCAAGTTTTATTTTTTTTTTGGTGGGGGGGGGGAGGAAGGAATGTGTGGAAGTTGCGTTTGGGTGTCGTGGGGGGGGGGGGGGGGAAGGAATGTTGATGTTGGGAAGATGTTTATAGAGATGAAGACAGCGATTATTTAACAGCGTTACAGCGACGGTTGGATGGTGGGTGGGGGGTGGGGGGAGGTGTGTGTGTGTGTGTGTGTAGAGAGACATGGAGGTTGTGTGTAGGGGAAGGTGGGGAAGACCTGAGCACCGGATGGACCCTGGTATATACAAGATGTATATACCCGGATGGACCCGGGTATATACACTAGATGGACCCATCTAGTGTATATATAAGAAATAATGTTTGTCTGCATGAGGTTGGAGGCCAGATGCTTGGGGCTAGTCTCACCCATCTTTGCAGGAGGAATAGTCAGGGGTACGGGACGGGCATAGCGGGGTCGGCCCTATTAGGAGAGGGTCGTGCATAATGGTGACCCCTCCACGTAATCAGTGAAATGAGGTTGGCAGTGTCCCTAGATTTCTTGATAAATAAATAAATGCCCTGTATAACCTCTGTATGACTAACCATCCTGCGTGATGAGGATTTTTTAGCATCACGTAGTTAGCTTTTTTGATACTGTACTCCACTTCATACCTATCCTACTTCAGCTACCCTATCTTCCAGTATCGTGAGGTGCATTTCACGCAGCTTGTCCTCGTAACTCATGCCTCTTGGTTCTGGGACTAGCCTAGTGGCATACCTCTGAACTTTCTCAAGCTTCATCTTGTGCTTGACAAGGTACGGGCTCCATGCTGGGGCTTTCTTTCTATTTAACTCTAGCAGGATATCATCTCCCAGATGGGAGGTACAGTACATTGTGTTCAGCCTTCTGTTCCCTTCGTCTAATTTCATTACTTTACACTTTCCTGAGTTGAACTTAAGTAGCCATTTTCTAGACCATTCCACCAGTTTGTCCAGGTCGTGCTGTAGTCTCTGTCTATCTTCATCTGTCTTTATTCTTCTCATAATGATTGCTGATGATGCAAAAATTGAGAGGAATGAGTCTATAACATCTGGAAGGTCGTTTATATAAATTAGAAACAGGGTGGGTCCAAGTACAGAGCCCTGTAGAACCCCTCTGGTGACATTTTGCCACTCTGATGTCTCCCTCCTCACAGTTACTCGCTGTTTCCTGTTGCTTAGATACTCCATTATCGTCTGGAGCACCTTACCTTTTATTCCTGCCTGTTGCTCCAACTTTTGTGACAGCCTTTTGTGAAGTACTGTGTCAAAGGCTTCCTGACAGTCCAAGAAACTGCAGTCTGGCCTTCCTCCTCTTTCTTCTCTAATTTGTGTTGCTTGGTCATAGAATTCTATTAAACATGTGAGGCACGATTTACCATCTCTGAACCCATGCTGGTGGTGTGTTACCAAGCTGTTTCCCTCCAGATGCTCTACGAGCCTTTTCCTCACGATCTTGTACAGGTGAACAGGTACAGGTTCCTGAGCCTACTGGGCTCTATCACATCTGCACTTGAAACTGTGTATGGAGTCAGCCTCCACCACATCACTTCCAAATGCATTCCATTTGTCAACCACTCTTGACACTAAAAAAGTTCTTTCTAATGTCTCTGTGGCTCATTTGGGCACTCAATTTCCATGTGTGTTCCCTAGTGCGTGTGCCCCTTGTGGTAAAAAGTTCTATGTAAGAGTAAAAACATTATGTGTGTGTGTGTGTGTGAGCGAGGGAGATAGAGCTATAAAGATATATATGAATAGAAGGAGGAAGGGAGGGGAGTAAGTAGAGAGAGCTCATCAAATAAATGAGTTTCTAGGGACAGACTTCAGATGAACTGATGTAGGATAACAGCTTTTAGCTTGCAGTTTCATTAGAAAAACGGTACAATCTTAACTTCAAGAGAGAGAGACTATGGGAAGGGAGGGAGGGAGAGTGAGAGAGATTTTGAGTTTCAAGAATATTCGTAATATTGTTGATTGGAACATATATAGTATCAGGTACGACTTTTAGTTAACATTATATAAACACAAATTTTAATGTCTGCATTTTTGCTTTCTTGCAGTTTCGCAGCCACGTCCCATCTGCCCTTATCTCTACACCTCTTTTTTCACTCCTCACCTCTCTCTCTACACCCTACCTCTTCTCGTCTCCTTCCCCTCACCCTTCTCGCCTCTTGTAATAGTGTTGTTCACTTATGTTCAGTTGCTGTGAGCAATGTTTTATATGATTAATATTTATGGTTAAGTACAACACAGATATTGTTTGCTCTGTATATTCAAGTTGTAGAGACTTGAGGTTTATCTTTAGATGATTTCGGGGCTTAACGTCACCGCGGCCCGGTCCTCTACCTGGCCCCAGGAAGCAGCTGTCTAACTCCCAGGTACCTATTTACTGCTATATGAACACGGGCATCAGAGTGAAAGAAACTCTGCCCAATTGTTTCCGCCTCCGCCGGGGATCGAACCCGGAACCTTAGGCCTACGAATCCCGAGCGCTGTCCACTCAGCCTTCAGGCCCTTATGGGAGATTAATGTAAAATTTACATCAGGTTGATATTGCTGTAGGATACAGCACCGAGTCTTTGCTCTGCGAGCGCATGCATAGTTGTTTGTTTGTCAGGTTACACGTTAATTACCTGCTGACGATTTCGAAAGTTTTTTCTGCTCCCGCAGCCTGGTCAGATTTCCCTGGTGATTGCCTGGTCTGTGGGGCTGTCTTGTCATTTTTATTCTGCATTCCCATCATAGCCAGGCTGAACCGGTAACTACAGCAGAAACTTTCGTAACTACGAAACAGAAACTAATTTTTCTACAGCAGAGATCTGTCAAGTTTTCTCTTGGAATTTTCCACTGTTGTATCTATTCTTTTTTTTCGTCTAGCACAACCCGAAGAAAATGACAGGTTGGATATAAAAAAAACTTTCAAACAAAGAGATGCCTGACCAATGATGCTTTTTAAGATACTAGTGCTCTCTAGTATGGCTTACTGTTGCACACTACCAGGCCCCTTCAACCCTGGAGAACGTGCAAAAGTCTTTTACTGCCAGAATCCTCTCAGCAAAACATCTAATTGGAATCGATTCAATTGATTATATCTGTATTCTCTACAGCGCAGGTGTGAAAGAGATACATATTTACAGTTGGAAAGTATTAGAGGGACCGGTTCCAAATCTACACACAGAAATAATTCCACATGAAACCAGAAGGCATGCCACGATGTGCAAAAAATTGCCCCGTTGAAAAGCAAAGGAGCTATAGGTATGCTGAGATAGAACTCTTATCAAAAGGGCCCATGACTGGCCGACCCCCACATGGTTTTCCCGCCCACTCGACAAGGAAACACTGCCTTCTTCACCATGATTTATGGCTATATTGTTTTTTTCTTGCTGTGCGTTCAGCTTTGGTTAAGCTAATAGACCTTTATGGACACCCTTGGTGGCAATGTTCAGGACTCAGTGTGTAGAGAGTTAGGTTAAAGTCACGCAGTGCTGGCGGGCGGTAGTCACAGTTCCTTGGTGGATCATCTTTCTTACTGTATTATGCACCCTATACCCATCCCGTGGGCGGCGGTGGAAAGGGGTAAGAGAGGCACCTAATCCGTTCAGGAACTTAACTTGATTACGGAATAGACACTCTTGTATCCAAGGGGGAAATATTCCCCCAGCAGTCATCAAAAAGAGTCCCTCTTCTAATATGGCCACTATGATGACCCCCATTTGTAGGGGTAAGGGAGAAGTGCATCACAGTTACGCAAACTTGCAACGATGCAACACGAACAAGTCGTGCAGCGCCTGGCAACAAGCCAACAGCCCAGCCTCAAGGCAGGATAAGCCTGACCGTCGCCTGGCAACAATCTCAAGTTGTTCCTACACTCAGCCACTTACAATGGTCGCACGCACTGTAATGCTCCTATTATACTAATGAACTTGGCTGAGTTGGGATGAATTTTATATTTGGTAATCGTGTCGTGTCCTGCGACGCCGTGTTACTGGCTCAGGTTTGGAGGCGCGTGAACGCAACCGGTAATACCATATCTGGAGCGGTAATTACGTTATTTCTCAAACACAGTACTGAGAGAACTTAATGGTTGTGTTGTCTCTTGTGTATTGCTAAGCTTCTCGCCGCATGGAAACGTGTAGCCCATGTTTTCCTTGGTAGAAAAGGTGGATGGACTATCTCGCCTCTCACCCACCACCTCTCACCCACCACCTCTCACCCACCGCCTCTCACCCACCGCCTCTCACCCACCGCCTCTCACCCACCACCTCTCACCCACCACCTCTCACCCACCGCCTCTCACCCACCACCTCTCACCCACCGCCTCTCACCCACCCCCTCTCACCCACCACCTCTCACCCACCGCCTCTCACCCACCGCCTCTCACCCACCGCCTCTCACCCACCGCCTCTCACCCACCGCCTCTCACCCACCGCCTCTCACCCACCGCCTCTCACCCACCGCCTCTCACCCACCACCTCTCACCCACCGCCTCTCACCCACCACCTCTCACCCACCGCCTCTCACCCACCGCCTCTCACCCACCGCCTCTCACCCACCGCCTCTCACCCACCGCCTCTCACCCACCGCGTCTCACCCACCACCTCTCACCCACCACCTCTCACCCACCACCTCTCACCCACCGCCTCTCACCCACCACCTCTCACCCACCCCCTCTCACCCACCGCCTCTCACCCACCGCCTCTCACCCACCGCCTCTCACCCACCACCTCTCACCCACCGCCTCTCACCCACCCCCTCTCACCCACCGCCTCTCACCCACCCCCTCTCACCCACCGCCTCTCACCCACCGCCTCTCACCCACCACCTCTCACCCACCACCTCTCACCCACCACCTCTCACCCACCACCTCTCACCCACCGCCTCTCACCCACCACCTCTCACCCACCCCCTCTCACCCACCGCCTCTCACCCACCGCCTCTCACCCACCGCCTCTCACCCACCACCTCTACCCACCACCTCTCACCCACCGCCTCTCACCCACCGCCTCTCACCCACCGCCTCTCACCCACCCCCTCTCACCCACCCCCTCTCACCCACCACCTCTCACCCACCACCTCTCACCCACCACCTCTCACCCACCACCTCTCACCCACCGCCTCTCACCCACCACCTCTCACCCACCACCTCTCACCCACCACCTCTCACCCACCACCTCTCACCCACCGCCTCTCACCCACCACCTCTCACCCCATACTAGGTCTAGGAATATTTAAGTTTGTTTTTAAAAAAAATATTTTTGTATATTTTAGCTTCATTTTTTCGGACTCTACAAAATGAAATAGTACCAAAGTCTACTAATTGCTTAGTACATCAATATCGTGCTACAACACCCCTACTATAACACTCCTACTATAACACCTCTGCTATAACACCCCTGCTATAACACCCCTACTATAACACTCCTACTATAACACCTCTGCTATAACACCCCTGCTATAACACCCCTGCTATAACACCCCTACTATAACACCCCTGCTATAACGCCCCTGCTATAACACCCCCTGCTATAACACCCGTACTATAACACCCCTGCTATAACGCCCCTGCTATAACACCCCTGCTATAACACCCCTGCTATAACAACCCTGCTATAACACCCCTGCTATAACACCCCTGCTATAACACCCCTGCTATAACACCCCTGCTACAACACCCCTGCTACAACACCCCTGCTACAACACCCCTGCTACAACACCCCTGCTACAACACCCCTGCTACAACACCCCTGCTACAACACCCCTGCTACAACACCCCTGCTACAACACCCCCTGCTACAACACCCCCTGCTACAACACCCCTGCTATAACACCCCTACTACAACACCCCCTGCTACAACACCCGTACTATAACACCCCTGCTATAACGCCCCTGCTATAACGCCCCTACTACAACACCCCCTGCTATAACACCCGTGCTATAACACTCCTACTATAACACCCCTACTATAACACCCCTACTATAACACCCCTGCTATAACACCCCTGCTATAACACCCCTACTATAACACCCCTACTATAACACCCCTACTACAACACCCCCTGCTACAACACCCCTACTACAACACCCCCTGCTACAACACCTCCTGCTACAACGCCCCCTGCTACAACGCCCCTGCTATACACAGGCGCGTTGCCTCGTGTATCTTAGTCCACCTCCCTCTTCTCCTTTCTTTTCTCTCGCGGTGTCCTTTATCAAATTTATTGGTCGGGCAGCCCGGGAGAGCCGGCACCTCGGCGTTGGGGAACTGTCGACCAAAATACTCAGACATTTGTGTCACAATTCTGGAAAACATAGGGGGTTTCTGGGATTTTTTTTCCTTGGGGAGCGGAGTGAGGGAATTATATTGAAAATGGTTTTTAATTTTCTAATGCGGACTTGTAATAGTTGATAGAGAGGCGGATGGAACCAATGGAGGCGAACAAACGAAGGTGAAAGAAGGGGAGAAGAGGGGAATAGAAGGAGGTAGAGATAAGAAAGAAATTGAGATAATACAGTAGGAGGAATAAGGATACTCGATAAGATTGAAGATGTTGAAGAAAACTTTTCTGTAAGAGCTAGTTGAAAGTGTAGTGGAGGAAGAGATACTTTATAAAACAAGTTGATAATAAAGGAATCATATTCATTGTCATATTTGTGTTCAACTACCACTGGCACTGTTCATCTTCCACTGGCACTGTTCACTTATCACTGGCACTGTTCATCTTCCACTGGCACTGTTCACCTACCACTGACACTGTTCCCCTACCACTGACACTGTTCCCCTACCACTGACACTTCCCCTACCACTGACACTGTTCATCTTCTACTGGCACTGTTCATCTTCCACTGGCACTGTTCATCTTCCACTGGCACTGTTTATCTTCCACTGGCACTGTTCCCCTACCACTGACACTGTTCCCCTACCACTGACACTTCCCCTACCACTGACACTGTTCATCTTCTACTGGCACTGTTCATCTTCCACTGGCACTGTTCATCTTCCACTGGCACTGTTTATCTTCCACTGGCACTGTTCATCTTCCACTGGCACTGTTCATCTTCCACTGGCACTGTTCATCTTCCACTGACACTGTTCATCTTCTACTGGCACTGTTCATCTTCCACTGGCACTGTTCATCTTCCACTGGCACTGTTCATCTTCCACTGGCACTGTTCATCTCCACTGGCACTGTTCATCTTCCACTGGCACTGTTCATCTTCCACTGGCACTGTTCATCTTCCACTGGCACTGTTCACCTACCACTGGCACGGTTCACCTACCACTGGCACGGTTCACCTACCACTGGCACTGTTCACCTACCACTGACACTGTTCATCTACCACTGACACTGTTCCCCTACCACTGGCACTGTTCACCTACCACTGGCACTGTTCCCCTACCACTGGCACTGTTCACCTACCACTGGCACGGTTCACCTACCACTGGCACGGTTCACCTACCACTGGCACTGTTCCCCTACCACTGGCACTGTTCCCCTACCACTGGCACTGTTCCCCTACCACTGGCACTGTTCACCTACCACTGGCACTGTTCACCTACCACTGGCACTGTTCACCTACCACTGGCACTGTTCACCTACCACTGGCACTGTTCACCTACCACTGGCACTGTTCACCTACCACTGGCACTGTTCACCTACCACTGGCACTGTTCCCCTACCACTGGCACTGTTCACCTACCACTGGCACTGTTCACCTACCACTGGCACTGTTCCCCTACCACTGGCACTGTTCACCTACCACTGGCACTGTTCACCTACCACTGGCACTGTTCACCTACCACTGACACTGTTCCCCTACCACTGGCACTGTTCACCTACCACTGGCACTGTTCACCTACCACTGGCACTGTTCCCCTACCACTGGCACTGTTCACCTACCACTGGCACTGTTCACCTACCACTGGCACTGTTCCCCTACCACTGGCACTGTTCCCCTACCACTGGCACTGTTCCCCTACCACTGGCACTGTTCCCCTACCACTGGCACTGTTCCCCTACCACTGGCACTGTTCCCCTACCACTGGCACTGTTCCCCTACCACTGGCACTGTTCACCTACCACTGGCACTGTTCCCCTACCACTGGCACTGTTCCCCTACCACTGGCACTGTTCCCCTACCACTGGCACTGTTCACCTACCACTGGCACTGTTCCCCTACCACTGGCACTGTTCCCCTACCACTGGCACTGTTCCCCTACCACTGGCACTGTTCCCCTACCACTGGCACTGTTCACCTACTACTGGCACTGTTCACCTACCACTGGCACTGTTCACCTACTACTGGCACTGTTCACCTACCACTGGCACTGTTCACCTACCACTGGCACTGTTCACCTACTACTGGTTCACATGTACTTTAGGCTACACTTGTGTATTTATTCAAATACAATATCTCTCTCTCTCTCTCTCTCTCTCTCTCTCTCTCTCTCTCTCTCTCTCATATATATATATATATATATATATATATATATATATTTTAACTCCCACCTCCCCCACTCATCAGCACATATTCGTGTATTCCACTACACAAAAGGTAGTGAGTGGCAGCTCCTCACAATATCCCGCCACACCCCCCCCCTCTTTGTTGTAACTGGCATCGCTGACTGACTGTCGTAAAGCCTTGACACCTTCCACGGCAATTACCATATTTAATTAATTATTCACACCTGGGTTTCTGCCCTGTCTAGAACCTTAATGTGCATTATATGTTGCTTCAGTAATGAATTGTTTTGGACCCCCCTCGACAATGCACTCGTTGCCCTATATATATATATATATATATATATATATATATATATATATATATATATATATATATATATATATATATAAACCTCTGGGCTTCAGCATAGTAGTCAGGGGAAAGTCGAAAATTCCAGTTTGGCAGCAGGATGCTACTTCTGGAAACTTTTCTTATTAAGACTGCTCAATAGCGCGGTCGATAGAGCTTCGACCTTACGCACGTGGGGTCCACGGTTCGAGTCTCCTAGTGGTAAGTGATTGGAATACCCAAGAGGTTGCACGGGCATGAGTGCAAACACACACTCCTGCAGCACATATCAAGCGGATAACATCAGCGGCATATGCCAGGCTGGCCAACATACGAACAGCATTCAGAAACTTGTGTAAAGAATCATTCAGAACTTTGTATACCACATATGTCAGGCCAATCCTGGAGTATGCAGCCCCAGCATGGAGTCCATATCTAGTCAAGGATAAGACTAAACTGGAAAAGGTTCAAAGGTTTGCCACCAGACTAGTACCCGAGCTGAGAGGTGTGAGCTACGAGGAGAGACTACGGGAATTGAACCTCACTTCGCTGGAAGAAAGAAGAGTTAGAGGGGGACATGATCACCACATTCAAGATTCTGAAGGGAATTGATAGGGTAGATAAAGACAGTCTATTTAACACAAGGGGAACACGCACTAGGGGACACAGGTGGAAACTGAGTGCCCAAATGAGCCACAGAGATATTAGAAAGAACTTTTTCAGTGTCAGAATGGTTGACAAATGGAATGCATTAGGAAGTGATGTGGTGGAGGCTGACTCCATACACAGTTTCAAGTGTAGATATGATAGAGCCCGATAGGCTCAGGAATCTGTACACCTAGGTGAGTACCTGTTGATTGACGGTTGAGAGGCGGGACCAAAGAGCCAGAGCTCAACCCCCGCAAGCACAACTAGGTGAGTACACACACACACACACACACACACACACACACACACACACACACACACACACACACACACACACACACACACACACTCACACACACACACACAAGGAAAACTACAACATGGAACCAGACCTGCCGCTCTGGAAATGGCCATATAATTCGCCCACACGCTTTCCCTCCCTCCCTCTAGCTGTAGCGGTTCAGGCACACTATCAGGCAGAATAATCGTATCTATCCGTCTCGTTGCTTGATCACAGAAGCGAGGATGCACTTACACACACACAGCACTGTAAACACCGAGCAGGCCGGAGCCTACCTGCATAGGGGCAGAGGTGGTGGGGGGGAGGAAGGTAGGGGGCAGTTAGGGAAGGTAGTGGTAGTTAGGGAAAGGAGTAGTAGTTATGGAGGAAGGTAGGAAGCTCCGAGTGTAGGGTGAGTAGTCGGGGGTGGAGGGAGAAAGGAACAGTTTGAGAGAGAGAGAGAGAGAGAGAGAGAGAGAGAGAGACAGACAGACAGACAGACAGGCAGGCAGGCAGGCAGGCAGGCAGGCAGGCAGGCAGGCAGGCAGACTGACTGACTGACTGACTGACTGACTGACTGACTGTCGCAGTTGTAATTTGGGTTGGGGAGTAGGCATAATTTGGGTAGGGAAGAGGGGAAGGTTGGGAAAAGAGGGTAGGACAAATGGGTAGGGAGGAGTTGGAGGTGGCAGGGAATGTGGCGGGGAGACATGGAAGCCGTGCAAGTACTTATCTTCATACTTTTGGACCGTCATGTGGCTGCTTCCCCCCCCCCCCCTCCCCCTTCCCCCCCCTTCTTCCTCCTCACCTCCCCCCCCCCTTTCCTCCCGGTATTCTTCCTCTCCTCACCTCGAACCTTCCTTCCACTTTCTCTATCCATAAACCACCATTTCCTACCTACCTTATGGACCGTCCACTATGCACTACTGCTTCAGTCTCTCCACTTCTTTTCTGACAGTCCCATACTAACCACAACACCAACAAACACAATAAATTGTTTTTATCAATCTCAAATTATCCCTAGAAAACGTTAATATATACTACAATATAATTACACTATATAATATAGTGTAAGTAACGCTTTTTACACACACTCGTCAAATTTAGTTTAAGGAAGAAATGTAACAATACCTTACGGTTACCTTGCGGTGATTTCGGGGCTCAACGTCCCCGTGGCCCGGTCCTCGACCAGGCCTCCTGGTTGCTGGACTGGTCAACTAGGCTGTTGGACGCGACTGCTCGCAGCCTGACGTATGAGTCACAGAATCACAGCCTGGTTGATCAGGTATCCTTTGGAGCTGTTTGTAGAATTCTCCTGAACACTGTGAGAGGTCGGCCAATTATGCCCCTTATGTGTAGCGGAAAAGTTCAAACGTCTTGGGCCCTTGATGTTGACAGAGTTCTCTCTCAGTGTATCTATTGCACTTCTGCTTTTCAACGGGGGGGATGGGGGGGTATTTTGCACATCCTGCCATGCCTACTAGTCTCGTGTGATGTTATTTCTGTGTTCAGATTTGGAACCAGTCCCTCTAAAATCTTCCACGTGTAGAGTATTATGTATCTCTCTCGCCTACGCTAGAGAGAATTCAGATTTAGAACTTTTAATCGATCCCAATAATTAGGATGACTTATAGGGTGCATTCTAGAGGTGAAGGATCTTTGCACGCTCTCTAGGTCAGTAATTTCTCCGACTCTGAATGGGGCTGTTAGAGTGCAACAATATTCCACCCTAGAGAGCACTAGTCTTAAAATATATCAGCATTTGTATGGCATCCCAAGTTTGGATACGCCAGTATCTACACTATCCGCTAATCCATATATATATATATATATATATATATATATATATATATATATATATATATATATATATATATATATATATATATATATATATATATATATATTCATCCGTTAGTTCTTGTTCATCCACTAATCCCAATATTTATCAATTTATTCACCCACCAATCCGTACATCCACCAAGGTGCCCGGGGTCACACGCCTGCAGCTTGAAGCTGTTGAGACTTCAGCCAACTATGCCTCGTATCGGATACACCAACACGCTTTTTAATCCTCACTAGAAAGGAGAAAAACCAGCTCTTAATGACCCCAGTTGTGGGCGCCACTGCATATTCAACAGCCAATTGTTTGGCGCCTCTTAGGTTGAGAGACGTGCGATTTACAACCCCCCGGAGTCGTGCTGAGTGGTTGTGAGAGAATACAACATTATACGTAGCGTACCGAATCATTTCAAATCGAGAACGTTATTTGTAAATGGTCGTACGCTTGTAATTGGGGTAAAATTTGATAAAAGCGACAATACATTGAATTTATACCGAGTCACAGTACCCAGCTTTAGCACGTAGATATTATCGATCTCGATGACTCTAAGTTTTGTTTCCTTCTTGTGGGAGACTGCTTAGGCAGGCAGAAGGAAGGTAGGTAGGTAAGGTAGGTGTGGTGATCCTTGCAGTGTCTGCAGGTGCTGTGTTTGTGACCCAACACGGGTCTAGAGCGTTGAAACGTTGGCTGAGCTGCAATAATTATTAATGGTGCAAGATAAAGGTCTCTCTCCTCTCATTATGCCTTCCTAATGTGAATACTGGTAAATACTGGTTCGGTAACAGGATCGTTGATTTGTGGAACCAGTTACCGCGTAACATAATAATAGTAGGATCCGTTGATTGTTTCAAACGTTGGTTATATACATGAATGAGATTGGGGGGATATGAATAGGAGCGGCCTCGTATGGGTCAATAGGCCTTTTGCAGTTATTTTCATTCTTATGGTCTTACGTTCGTTACATTGCGGTTATCTTGAGATGGTTCCGAGGGTTAGTGGCCCCGCGGCCCGGTCTCTGACCAGGCCTCCTGGTTGGTGGTCTGGTCACCCATTCTGGTGGACGCGACGCCGCTGCTCGCGGTCTGAACTGTAGACAATTTGATAAGGTAGGGGGGTAGAATTAGCCTAAGCTACTCTATCCCTTTGAGATGTTTTTTTTTCTTGTCTCCATAAACTTGAACTTGAACTTGATAAGGTAATAATAACTAGTACAGTGATGCCTTCTATGTCCGTTTAAATGTTTTTGTGCAATTGTTCTGTTGTGAATCACGAGCTGGAAAAATTATAGCTGTGTTTACATCAAGTAGGTTTATTGTTAAAGTGTCATTGTAAGCTTAAATCTATAATGGCACTCTGCTACTTTTGCCTGAAAGTAAGGATTGGGGAGGGGGGTTAAGAAGTAGGCAGGGGAAGAGTAGAGTGGTAATAGAGTGCATGTTAAGAGCAAGGGAAGGGATGCGAGGGTGGGAGGACAGGGAACGGGAACAGGTTATCTTAGGTAATCTTGAGATGATTTCGGGGCTTTTAGTGTCCCCGCGGCCCGGTCCTCGACCAGTCCTCCACCCTCAGGAAACAGCCCGTGACAGCTGACTAACACCCAGGTACCTATTTTACTGCTAGGTAACAGGGGCATAGGGTGAAAGAAACTCTGCCCATTGTTTCTCGCCGGCACCCGGGATCGAACCCAGGACCACAGGATCACAAGTCCAGCGTGCTGTCCTCTCGGCTGACCGGCTCCGACCGAACAAGGACAGAGAACAGGGAATCTCGGAGAAGAGAGGAAGAGAGGAGAGGAAGAATGCCTTTGCCGTCCTCCCTCCCTCTTCTATTGTCACCCCAAGACCACTTCATCATGATTATTTTTCTGAAGTTTGTACCTACGTCCGTGTATGTGCCGAGGGGCATTGCTGGGAAGAGGGACGAGTGGGGAGGGAAAGAGAGGGGTAGGGAGGGAGGGAAAGAGAGGGGTAGGGAGGGAGGGAAAGAGAGGGGGGAGGAATAGGGAGGGAGAGAAAGAGAAGGAAGGAATGAAGGAGGGGAGGGAAGGACGTGTGGGTTATCGTGTATATGCATATTTACAGAAACTGTATTAGTCAAACTGTACTGTGCACACAATATTCTTGGGTCGTATTGGATATTTATCTGACTGTCCAGAACAGAACACGGCGCCGCGAGCGTGTGGGGGGGGGGGGGGGGGTAGCAGGGCAGGGGTGAAGGTGCGTGGGTGTGTGTAATAATCATACTCCCGTACCCACTGTGTAGGCGGTACTGGAAAAGGTAACATACTCGACCAATCTTGGAACAAGTGACCACTTGACAGTCATCCATGCCCGTGACCCAACTACATGGTTGTCGTTATCACTTGGTCTTATTGATGATAACCCTCGTAGGAGGCTGGAGGGCCTGATATGGCTGAACATACAAGGGTTTCAGGGCCACCAGAGAAGGAATGTGACAGTAGCAGTGCTGCCACGAGTACAATGCGACGACACCCAAGACACTGGACAATGAAAAGCTGTTAGGTTTGAGGTATACACCGTTTATCTTTTTTCCATGGTAAGTGCGTGAGAGAAAACTCATCAGTAAGCAAACTCTTAGTAAGCATCGCATTTAAATGTGAACGTATTGCTTTGCCCCAAATGTGCTTGTTCGCCACCCCGATTGATTACCTCATGGGGTGGCTTTGAAGTTAGTGGTTGACACGCAGAGATGTTTGTAGTTGTCGTAATACCTTGTTTGTAATGCATTCATTTGCCAGCCATGAATTCGTAATGAAAGCATTTTTTGTTTTTGTCTGCAAAATTATCATATTTTTGTGCTTTGTCTCCTTCCCCTTCCCTGGAATTGCGAATTACATAAATGTAATTACAGCAATATTGCATTCATGGAACCTTATAAAGCCATAACACATCTATAATAATAGGAAGAGGTCCACTGGGAACACCACCACCGCAACCCTCACAGTAATACCTAAATGCAGCACCAACAACAACAACAACAGCAGCAGCCCCGCCGGCACGTAGAAGCCATATCAAAACACCAGAACATTACCACAATAATAACAAATTTAGGAAAGAGCAACGCTTCCAGCGGAATCATCGGAGTTCCCCTGGAAGTGGTAGGAGGGAGAGCGCTGGGAACGGTATGGGCGGCGGCAGCTACAATAGTTTGGCTCATAGTCTGTTGTTGGGTTACGGGCTATTCATGCCCGTGCCCAATCTGTTGTTGGTAACTCTAGGTGCTGGACGATGAGGGCATCTCTCTTCTGGGCAGACCCAGGGGCGCCGCTGAGGAGTGTCCATGAGAATACTAAGGGAAGGGGGGTGGTTGTTGTTGTTTAAGATTCAGCTACTGGGAACAAAAAGTTGTAAGTAGCACGGGCTATGGTGAGCCCCGTGAAGGACTTACCTGGCACAGGAGCGGGGCTGTAACTTGTCGGGGAAGGAGGTGGGGAGGGGTGGATTGCCACCTATATATATGGAATGTTCCTCTGACGTGTGTCCACTCCTTCCCTACGTCTCATATTTATTTCCCCATCTCTCTCTTTTCTCTTTCCCTCTCACTTTTTCTTTGACTTTTCTCTTTATTTCCATCCGTCTTTCTCTCACTATTATCTTTCCCTCTTTCTATCACTGTTATATTTCCCTCTTTCTCAGCACTATTATCTTTCCCCTCTTTCTCACACTACTATTCTTCCCTCTTTCTCACACTACTATTCTTCCCTCTTTCTCTCACTACTATCTTTCCCTCTTTCTTTCACTACTATCTTTCCCTCTTTCTTTCACTATTATCTTTTCCTCACTATTATCTTTCCCTCACTATTATCTTTCCCTCACTTTTTCTTTCCCCTCATTCTCACACTATTCTCCTGCTCTTCGTCTTGCCCTCGTGGTCCAGGGGGAGAACAAGGCAATATCGTGGGCGGAGGTGCGGTAATATTGTGCGCGGGTTTTCTGATATTGTATACATTTGTCGCTGCCTTGGTTTGCTGGTAATGTCCGTGTCCCGGATCCACCTTGGTTGTAGGGGGAGAAATCTTTCCATCGGCCACTCTTCCGAATCCAATTTTTCACGAGGTCTCTTTGGACAGATTCGTGGATTCGTGGTGTTGCAGGGAAGAGGTTGAGGGACTTGAGGAAGCGTTGTATCGCCCATCTTCTAAATCTCTCTCTCTCTCACTCTCTCTCTCTCTCTCTCTCTCTCTCTCTCTCTCTCTCTCTCTCTCTCTCTCTCTCTCTGTCTCTCTCTCTCTCTCTCTCTCTCTCTCTCTCTCTCTCTCTCTCTCTCTCTCTCTCTCTCTCTCTCTCTCTCTCTCTGTCTCTCTCTCTCTCTGTCTCTCTCTGTCTCTCTCTCTCTCTGTCTCTCTCTCTCTCTGTCTCTCTCTGTCTCTGTCTTTCTCTCTCTGTCTCTCTCTCTCTGTCTCTCTCTCTCTCTCTCTCTCTCTCTCTCTCTCTCTCTCTCTCTCTCTCTCTCTCTCTCTCTCTCTCTCTCTCTCTCACTCTCTCTCTTTCTCTCTCTCTCTCTCTCTCTGTCTCTCTCTCTCTCTGTCTCTCTCTCTCTCTGTCTCTCTCTCTCTCTCTCTCTCTCTCTCTCTCTCTCTCTCTCTCTCTCTCTCTCTCTCTCTCTCTCTCTCTGTCTCTCTCTCTCTCTGTCTCTCTCTCTCTCTGTCTCTCTCTCTCTCTCTCTCTCTCTCTCTCTCTCTCTCTCTCTCTCTCTCTGTCTCTCTGTCTCTCTGTCTCTCTCTGTCTCTCTCTGTCTCTCTCTCTCTCTCTCTGTCTCTCTCTCTCTCTCTCTCTCTCTCTCTCTCTCTCTGTCTCTCTCTCTCTCTGTCTCTCTCTCTCTCTGTCTCTCTCTCTCTCTCTCTCTCTCTCTCTCTCTCTCTCTCTCTCTCTCTCTCTCTCTCTCTCTCTCTCTCTCTGTCTCTCTCTCTCTCTCTCTCTCTCTCTCTCTGTCTCTCTCTCTCTGTCTCTCTCTCTCTCTGTCTCTCTCTCTCTCTCTCTCTCTCTCTCTCTCTCTCTCTCTCTCTCTCTCTCTCTCTCTCTCTCTCTCTCTCTCTCTCTCTCTCTCTCTCTCTCTCTGAGGTTTGTAAATATGCTCGTCTCGTGGTATTTTTAGTGGAGCTGTTGAACACCTTTGTATTTTTCCTTGCTGGACATGAAGGTACTTTCCAGTAGAGGGATGGTTGCCAGGATGATCTTGATGTTAATGTTTGTTTACGTGGTTATAGTGGCGAGGGAATATGTTTTCAACTCCAAGGCATGGTTGTATGTGTTTGGCTCGTCACCACCCTGTACCGTGGCCCTGACGCACCACGGTTCTCAACACCCTCCGGATCATGGCATAATTCATTGTTTTTTTTTTTGTCTGGTGTAAGACTTGCCGTTAGTATGTTTACTCCACTCTTTGATTCCATTATAACGATTTGCCTTGGACATTGAAGTACATTCATGTCCAAGTGGTCAGAATTATCATGAAATTAATCACAGGCATCGACAAGGATGACTGACAGCCAGAGCTTAGCCTTGATCCCTTGGATTCGACAGCAAGCCCGTGCCACTGAGTCCCACCATGAACTGGTCTAAGTGTATACTGAACGAGCACACTGTGTTGCCGGCCTGAGGACAGCATCTATGGTCCACCGGCGACCAGTTCCCCATATAAGCAGCTGTCGCTGCAAATTGGATTCATACAAAAATGCTCATTGGACTCTGTAAAGGCACAAATTTCTAGACTCTGGTGTACTGTTTACTGGATTATATGTAGTGTGTGCGTTGTATGCATCGCTCACGTGGCTTTGTTTATCACAGGCAGGTCACGGCAATTAACAACAGTTTAACACGTCCAAATGGAGCGTTATAAAAAACTTGTAAACAAATGGGGGCTAATCCATATTTGTTGCAGTTGTT
This sequence comes from Procambarus clarkii, assembly GCF_040958095.1. Lineage (NCBI taxonomy): Eukaryota > Metazoa > Arthropoda > Malacostraca > Decapoda > Cambaridae > Procambarus > Procambarus clarkii. The sequence continues at coordinate 10,080,189 of NC_091189.1, forward strand.
TGTCAGTATTCACGTTGCAGTTGTTATTTTTTATAGTCCCTTGACCTAATCTCTGCGGAACTGTTGTTCTCAACTGGGAAAGTTGGAGAAATCGTGGAAGTCAACAGTCTTAAAACTTCATTAAATTTCAGGGCGACGCGTTTGCGAAAATGTTCAGGTGGAAGTTGTAATTGTGCTAAATCTCGATGAAACATATTTTAGTGCGCGTCCATTCTATCCCCTATTCTTCCTCTCCCGTCCCTCCCTCCCTCCCACTCACTCACTCACTCACTCACTCACTCACTCACTCACTCACTCACTCACTCTCTCTCTCTCTCTCTCTCTCTCTCTCTCTCTCTCTCTCTCTCTCTCTCTCTCTCTCTCTCTCTCTCTCTCTCTCTCTCTCTCTCTTTATCTTTCTATCTTTCTCCCCCCAACCCCTCTTGCTGTCCCCCCACCCTCCTGCCAACGGATATTGTCTTTCCCTCATACGGCCCAGCCTTTCCTCTCATCCATCTCCATGGATCTAAAATTCTTTCTTGACTCCTAAGGCAGATTCTCCTGTCCTTATTTTTCCTTTTACCGGATATTGTCTTTCCTCCCACGAGACGAGCCTTCCGTCTCTTCTTCCTCCTCCAGCTGCTGCTGCTGCTCCTCCAGGTGGGTGTTCAGAAGGGCTTAGCACCGAGGATGGTGACAAGGGATTTGCCTGGTTTTGTTTCACCTTAGGCAGCTGTGTTGTATAGCGGTGATACTCCTGTGGCCTGGCTGCTGGAGATCCTTCTCGCCACTTCTCTCTTGACAGTGCAGGCGATGAGTCACAATAACGTGGCTAAAGTATGTTGACCAGACCACACACTAGAAGGTGAAGGGACGACGACGTTTCAGTCCGTCCTGGGCCATTCTCAAGTCGATCATTCACAATTGACTTGAGAGTGGTCCAGGACGGACCGAAACGTCGTCGTCCCTTCACCTTCTAGTGTGTGGTCTGGTCAACGCTGTTGTTATCTGTCAGATATCTGTTGATATCTGTCTCAAATCCTGCTCCTGTCACTACTGCTCCTGCCTCTACTGCTCCTGCCTCTACTGCTCCTGCCTCTTCACGCCCTTATCCCCTTTCTCCTCTTCTCGTTTTCATCGTTGCTCTCTTCGAATGCTGAAGCTGTGATGCGTGGCTCAAATGGTCTGTAATCTTCCTTTTCTTTCCCCCCACGCAGTGTACGATGTTGTTGTAGGCAGTTCATCAGCCTCCTTGCAATCCTGCAGCTTTCCTTTCCCATCGTAGCTGTTGACAACACGGGAGCTCAGTAAACTAATGGACTTTTTAAGTGTTGATGACGGTATTATGAATCTTTTGGAGCGTCGTAATGTTAACTTGGTAATGTGGCTTGCCATTTTGCGGATGGACCCTCAGAACACTGTAAATATTTTATTTTTTGAGTGACTATTGACTATAACGATAAACGCTACATTGAATTGTATTCAATTGTAATAGATCTCTAATCAATAAATTAAAATATAAATTCAGAACATCAAATTCACAATCTCACTATTTGTGGACATAAAGGTTTCTACAGTGAACAATTTTCTGTTTTTTTGAGGGTTCTAAATTGTGACGGAGTATCTTTATCTATCCTGTGTGACAGTTAATATGGGGCAGCAGCCTCGCTGCAATAACAACTCATTAAATTACTTAGATTAGGCAAGATTAAATATTAATTTGTTAATAATACTGTTAATAAATTGACCATTATCGCGAGTCTTTGTCAGGGCTGCGAGGAAATTGATCTCGGAAATACCGCAAGGTAGGAGGGCTTTGTGTCGGGAGAGAGAGAGAGAGAGAGAGAGAGAGAGAGAGAGAGAGAGAGAGAGAGAGAGCTGCGAGTGGAGGTGTGTGCTGTGAGATTGTGAGAAAAAAATCTTGAAGATAGAATTAGTAGACATGCAAAGTATCTTAAAAGAGAGGTTGCAGGAATTTGATAGATAAGAGGAAAGATATTAGTGAAAAGTAAGGAAAATTGAGTGCGATGGGGAGGGTGAAAGATGAGAAAACGGAAATAAGTGAGAGAGAAATAAGTTGATAATTGTGGGTATGGAGGACTAAGGGAGTCATTGAAAGTGTCAAGTTGTTCTCATGGGTTTATGATACACTCAAGTGGTCAGGTATTGCACTCAAGTAGCTGGGTTATTATTATTGTTATCCCTATGTAGTGGCTAACAAGGCAGACAACCTCTAGCAGCCACGAGAGAAAGCTGGCCATTGGCCACACTGAGGGAGTACAACTCTCAAAATCATCATCGACATTTAATTAGCCAAGTACCGACCCAGAGATGTCAGTACACAGAGAGGAATCTAAAGAAATATTTTAATTGGGAAGAATTGTTCTTGTAGTTACGGATTTGTTTTTGCATACTGTTAAATATATATATATATATATATATATATATATATATATATATATATATATATATATATATATATATATATATATATATGTCGTACCTAGTAGCCAGAACGCACTACTCAGCCTACTATTCAAGGCCCAATTTGCCTAATAAGCCAAGATTTCATGAATTAATTGTTTTTCGACTACCTAACCTACCTAACCTAACCTAACTTTTTCGGCTACCTAACCTAACCTAACCAATAAAGATAGGTTAGGTTAGGTAGGGTTGGTTAGGTTCAGTCATATATCTACGTTAATTTTAACTCCAATAAAAAAAAAATTGACCTCATACATAATGAAATGGGTAGCTTTATCATTTCATAAGAAAAAAATAGAGAAAATATATTAATTCAGGAAAACTTGGCTTATTAGGCAAATCGGGCCTTGCATAGTAGGCCGAGAAGTGCATTCTGGCTATTAGGTACGACATATACATATATATATATATATATATATATATATATATATATATATATATATATATATATATATATATATATATATATATATATATATATATATATATATGAGGTGATTTGTAATGCTAGAAACAGTTGAGTTAATCATTTGACATGAATGCACAGTATAAATGGCAAATATGAATCTCTCCCGTAGTGTTGTAATTATTGTTAATTTATATTATTTCTCATCTTAAGAAAACTTGTCCATTTATTATATTAATGTTAAATTTTTTCATCTTTTCAGAGCTTGCCGACTCTTCTGGTTTATTTCTGGTGAGTTCCCATCTGTAGTTAGATTCGTTCAGTAAATTTACTTGATATAATTGCGGATGAAGACAAGCTGATAAAGATCTCATCAAAGATGACACTAGTGGAGGTAGTGATGGGTATTATAAGATGAATCAGGGCTTCGAGGTGCCTGGCACCTGTGTTGGACTGAGTGCCAGGTGCCTGCTTTCCCACACGGCTTTACTGTTGACAGTAGTGAGCACATCTTCTGCTACAACATACACAGTTACTCTGTGCAAGCTCTCGAACACACACATGCATGCATTCACACATTCATAAAGAGCCAAAGCTCAACCCCCGCAAGCACAACTAGGTGAGTACACACACCAAGCATACAGTCACACGCAACAGACATGCATGCTCACACCAAGCATTATTTGGGCCAGATAAAGTGGTGTCTTGTAGAACTCTTATACATCCGCCAATGAACCTTTAAAGGTCACTAGATCTGTTCTAGTCATTGTGAGAAGACCTATGACGTTATGAATCATAGGTCTTCTGTACGTGATCGAAACCAACGGCCTGGCACTTCACCTGATTATAAAGTGTCACGGAGTGAGTACTCAACCTCGGTGTTTTGCGAATTTAGAGCCTTCGCCGATTTGAAGCCTTGTAAGTAGGACCGACCCAAGTGTGGAGCAGAAGCAATCATATTTTGAGGCAGGAGGTAACCGTAGACCCATACTCAGAAGTTAACCGTAGACCCATACTCAGAAGATAACCGTAGACCCATACTCAGAAGATAACCGTGGACCCATACTCAGAAGATAACCGTGGACCCATACTCAGAAGATAACCGTAGACCCATACTCAGAAGATAACCGTAGACCCATACTCAGGAGATAACCGTAGACCCATACTCAGAAGATAACCGTGGACCCATACTCAGAAGATAACCGTGGACCCATACTCAGAAGATAACCGTAGACCCATACTCAGAAGATAACCGTAGACCCATACTCAGAAGATAACCGTAGACCCATACTCAGAAGATAACCGTAGAGCCATACTAGGAGATAACTCCTACTATATAACGCTCCTAGCAACACTTGTTACTTGTTGGACCGAGCTCACACAAAGCTTTGGCCCCGGGCCGGACTTGAGGAGTAGAAGAACTTCCAAGACCCCATCCAGGTACAATCTAGGACAGTTAGAAAGACGGAGTCCAAGAGCTAAAAGCCCGATCCTGCAGGCACACATAGTAAATACTCACACACAAAACATGCACGCACGTATGTTGCACGATTCTGACTTACCTTTCATTTCCGGGGAAAGCAAATGATGAATGTCCAAGGTATTTATGCGACTAGGGCGGCGGGAAACAAATGGCTGGTGTCCACGGACGTGCTCTCACTGGACACGGAGGCCACGGTGCGGAGGGCACACATATCATGGCTCTGTACGTGGCCGGGGAGCTGGGAACAGGTAACGTTATTGCCCTGTACGTGTGTGGGGTGTTAATAGCTTATCAAGTTACTGTACCGTGTGTGTCCAGGATCTGTGTGGAAATGGGGAAAGTTGTGCTTTAATCTAAGGTGTGCATGAGAGTTTTTTTAATACAAAAACGAAGATTGCATTTTGGCGTGACTTGAAAGTGGTGAGGACAGAAACCACGAGGATTCCTTGAACACCGTAGACTTGTATGTTCAAAGTGAATTTGAGCACCGTATAGTCGTACGTGTTCAAAGTCAGTCTGATGTAGACCAGCTCTTGAACTGTGGCTGATTTTGATAACACATGGAATGGCACACTTTTTTTCCCAGATGCGAGTGGTTTACTTGTTCAATTATTCGTTTATCAGTATTATACATTTTTTGAGTATTATTATGTAGAGGGCATAACCTTGTACCCACAATGGCTCTTGAACCACCTTCCACTAAGTATTAGAAATATTACTGGAATAGACGTAGATATTTTGAAGACACGCTTGGATCACCTGCTCTATATAGCCGTAATGGCTTAGTGGGTTCTCCTTATAATCACCTTACGTAGATAAACTCCTCCTGGAATCGGTTGACCCAACCAGATTGTGAACATTTGGGCCGCACGCCTCATCTTGAGGTGCTTCCGGGGCTTAGCGTCCCCGCGGCCCGGTCGTCGACCAGGGTCACTGATCTGAGTAACATGATTTGTAATCATTATGTCCCTTATCAGTCCATCAATGGTCTAGTATCACAAGATCATCCCCTTAGCCCCTTGGATGACTGGACATATTACATACTAATTGCAAGTCTCGAATCTCACGGTGGCGTGCGTCTGAGTGCTGGTCTTGGTGGTATAATTTGTTGAAGCGTGTTTGTGTGGCTCGGCATTTGTTCAAATCAAGTTCAAGCACTTAATTGTGAATTGTTATAGTTTCTATAGTTTGTAGTAGTATTTTAATTTCTAGTTTTAGGACTACAGCAATACTTCATATGATCATTGTGACGAGGCAGTTGTAGTTGCCTCAGCGCGTCTTTCATTTTGCTGATATATTTATTCATAGACATTACCAACACCGCCCGCCTGTTTCCCCTTCTGCTGCCCCTCCCATCCATCCGCTACTGGCCTCCACCAGCCCTTCCATCTCTTCCGCCCGCACCTCCATTCACCTCTTCCAACCGCCTGCCCCTTCTGTCTGCCAGTCCCTTCCGCCGCCTGTCCTTTTCGCCCTTCCGTCCCTTCCACCCTCCCGGCTGGCCTGGTCATCTTGGGGTGGGAAGGTGAGGTGCCACACAGCTCCCACGAGGACCGTACAGACCAGGCACTCAGTGTGGCGCCCCCCCCCCCCCCATGTCCAGCAGCTAACTTGGTGATTACTGTTTATTGCGGCTCTTACGCTCGGCCAATGGCACTCACGTAATGACCTCTGGTATCACTTCCTCTCGTATTAGTTACATTTTTTTAAGCTATTTTTGGAAGTTTGAAGGTGTTATATAACTGCAGTTTTATCTTGTTTTAAACGTGTTTTATATGGTTCCAAATAATTTCTTTAAGTTGAGTTATAAGTTGTTATTGTATGTTATAAAGTGGCTAATAAATCACCACTTTTGTTTTTAATGGATATTTAATTCGCGGTTGTGTTTATTTTTAATTAGTTTATTTGTTCGGTGTTTACACTTGTTTATTGTCCAGTGGTGAATCATTTTTTATATGTTATGGATCTCAGTCTCAGTCAAAGGATGTTTTTAACACGTGTTCAACAGTACGAGGCAAAGGCTGCATTTTCCTCCTCTTAACTGTAAACCACTTACTGGGAGCGGGAATTTATTGGTGCGTTATTTAATGCTGAAAAGCCTTGTACTAGTTGCATACTGGGTACAGGGTGAAGCTTGTCCCAAAAGTGAGTCCGAGCTTTCATTTGGTAGCTTGACCTGATTTGTACAGTGTCCTGCCTTTCTGCCGTGAGAAAATGTTTTATATGCGAATGAGGTGAGCGATGATGATCGCGGCTTGGGTGATGGTGTTGAGAAAGGTGCCGGGTGGGTACCACTGCCGGTGGGCGACACCTTTGGGATAGAGTCGTCTTATGGGGTTGTCCTTCGTTGTTTGTTGTTTTAGATTCAGCATTCCATTTGTTAACTAATTAGAAAGAACTAAAAGAGGCATTAGAAAGAACTAAAAATGTTTTAGCTAATATCTCTATGACTCATATGGGTACTTAGTTTCCACCTGTGTCCTCTTGTGCGTGTACCACCTGTGTATAATAAACTGTCTTTCTCTACTTTATCAATTCCCCTGAGAATCTTGTATGTGGTAATCATGTTTCTCCTAACTCTTCTGTCTTCCAGCGACGTTAGGTTTAATTCCTACAGTCTCACCTCGTAACTCGTACTCCTCAGCTCGATATTAATCTAGTGCATACCATTTAACCTTCTATTTAGTCTTGTGCTTGACCAGATATGGACGCCTTGAGCTGGACGGTAGAGCGACGGTCTCGCTTCATGCTGATCGGCGTTCAATTCCCGACCGTCCAGCTGGTTGGGTGCCATTCTTTCCACTCCGGCCCATCTCAAATCCTGATACTGACCCCTTCCAAGTGCTATATAATGAAAATGGCTTGGCGCTTCCCCCCCCCCCCCCCGATAATTTCCTCCTTCCCACCCTCCGTGCTGGAACCGCATACTCCAGTAGTAGTCTGACATATGTGGTATATAAGGTTCTAAATTATTCCGTACACAAGTTTCTAAAGGCAGTTCCTCTGTTGACCAACCTGGCATATGCCGGTGATGATATCCTCTTCAAGGGAAAGTTCTGCATTATCTTCAATAAATTATCTTCGTGCATTATTCTTGCTGCGTTTATGAAGTCTTAACGATAGGTTACAGTTCTCACATTAAATAGTAATCAAATGCATATATACCATTTTATTGAACTTTATAAAATTACATTTCATAAAATATTTTCCTTCTTTCTGCGTGCGTTGAGACCAACATAGGTGGCAGGAAGTTGTGAGCGGTGGCGCGACCTTACTCAGTGCTTAGCGCCCAGAACACTGTAACAGGTTGATAAGTGAAGAAAATCACTGACGGTGAGCAGTTTCAACGAGGCTTTCATATTGACTATTCTGGAGGACTGGCTGCTGCTCCCCCCCCCCCCTCGCCCAGTGAGTGTGCCGAATGACGTCAGTCCTGGTGATGAGTCTCTCAGCCCCCAAACTCACCTATACTCATCCCCCCCCCCCCCCCTGTGCCCTTGATTTTACTGTGTTGTAGCAGCTTACCTTTATGATTAGCTTTATTAATGTATTTGAACACGTTTAATAACTATATCATTAGCTACAAGATTTAATTCGATATTAGTATCCCTTCCTTTGCTCTTGGGTCCATATCACACTTTGCACATTAATATTCTGTATGAGATAATTATGCATGTCCCTGCTACGGTTGGTTGACCATTTTCTCTGTTCGCTGTAACTCCTTCTTTATCGCCGTTTGCGTTCCGACATGTTGTCTTGAGCGAGATGCTTGTAACTAATGTGTTTGTGCAGTGCAAGAAGGTGCCTTAGGCCTCGATACACAGCTGCTGTGCTATCAGCCAGAGCTACAGCCAGAGAGAGAGAGAGAGAGAGAGAGAGAGAGAGAGAGAGAGAGAGAGAGAGAGAGAGGAGAGAGAGAGGAGAGGGAGAGAGAGAGGGAGGGAGAGAGGGAGGGAGAGAGAGAGGGGGGGGGATACTGGCAAATATAGAGTAACATGTAAAATCAATTAGAGTGGGTTAGCGCGCCTTGTTGTCCGGGTTTGTATCCCAGGCAATGGTTATGGGGCGTGGCCGTGAGGCGAGGCCCACACCCTCAGGTGTGACCCACCCCAACATTCACTAAGCATTTACCTAACCCACTTACGAAAGCCTGTACATCTTTCCACAATAATGGCGCTTTGTTTTTATTTATTGAACAATTTAGAAGCTTCCAAACTTCATAGCTTAAGGCCATTATTGTTATAAACAACCCCATAGTGCTTCGGAGCTCATAAACCGTTTGATAATGTAAAGAAACTGCCCATTATGTTGTTGTTGTTATAGATTCAGCTACTCGGAACCAGTTCCAAGTAGCACGGGCTATGGTGAGCCCGTAACTTACCTGGCATCAGGAGCGGTGCGCTGCGAGAACTGCCCATTATTATGGAAAGATGTTCAGGTTTCTTAAATGTTTGATGAATCCCGGCCCCCTGGTGCGTGTGGGGCAGTGTGAGGCTGTGAGTGAGTGAGAGGCAGGTTACTATCAACTAGCGAAGGGGGGGGGGGAGGGAACTATCAGGATAAAGCGCCAAGTCATTATGACTGTATAGCACTTGGAAGATGTCAGGATAAGGATTTGGGGATGGGACGGGGGGGGGGGGAGGAATGGTGCTGAAACACTTGGGCGGTCGGGGATTGAACGACGACCCGCATGAAGCGAGACAGTCGCTTTACCGTCCAACTTAAGTGGTTGGACAGTACTTAGTGAGGTTATGGATAGGTTAGGTTTCTGCTGGTCGGGAGGCTGTTGTGGTTAGTGAATTTAGTGAATGAGGACGTAGTGAGCAGTTAGCGAGGACGTAGTGAGCAGTTAGCGAGGACGTAGCGAGCAATTAGTGAGGATGTAGTGAGCAGTTAGCGAGGACGTAGCGAACAGTTAGTGAGGATGTAGCGAGCACGGGCTCAGACATTGTGAGGATATCGTGACTTTAGGACTGGAACGGAGATAGTGTGTTTGGAATGTATAAATTAGCGGCGAGCAGAGTATGGGCGGCGCCCAGCGGCGAGCAGCGGGCGATGGAGAGCCACATAGAGGTAGGCAGTCGGGGCCCATCCTCCACGTCTTGAAGCTGATAGGTGGGCTTACTGGCTGGGGGGGGGGGGGCCCTGACTTATCCGGCAGGGTTGTGACTCAGTGGGTAAGAGGGGGGGGGTGGCAAGAGTGGGATTCATCGATGGGATTCACCTGGCTGGGTTGCTGCTCAAATGGTTCCTTCGTGACTCGCGTGATGGGTCTTAAGGTTCACTTGCTGGTCATACGAGTCTGCTGGTGTTAGGAAGGTAACATCAAGGTATAATAATATACAACAACATAATATACATGTGGAAGATACTGGAGGGCCAGGTCCCAAATCTACACAGTAAAATAACAACGTACTGGAGTGAACGATATTGGAAGAAAATGCAGAACTAGAACCAGTGAAGAGCAGGGGTGTCATAGGCACAATCAGAGAACACTGTATAAACATCAGAGGTCCGCGGCTGTTCAACGTCCTACCAGCGAGTATAAGAAATATTGTCGGAACAACCGTGGACATCTTCAAGAGAAAACTAGATTGTTTTCTAAAAGGAGTGCCGGACCAACCTGGCTGTGGTGTGTATGTGGGCCTGCGGGCCGCTGCAAGCAAACCTGTTGGACCAAGCTCAAGCCTGGCCTCGGGCCGGGCTTGGGGAGTAGAAGAACTCCCTAGAAACCCATCAAGCAGGTTCGAGCTACCCCCGGGAGCCGCCATGTCTCCCCCCCCCCCTCTTCCCTTTAATTGCTCCCTGGTTGAGAATTATCCCGCTGACTTCGTGTTGTCTTACCCACAGTTGGTTTGTATTTCCCTTCCGCCTAAAGGGGGTATTTGGCTTATCTTGGAGGTTATCTTGAGATGATTTCGGGGCTTAGCGTCCCCGCGGACCGGTCCTCGACCAGGCCTCCTGTTTAGTTACACATCCCCAGGAAGCAGCCCTGTAGCAGCTGTCTTAACTACCAGGTACCTATTTACTGCTAGGTGAACAGTCGCATTAGGGTTGAAAGAAACTCTTCCCATTTCTTTCCGCCTCCACCGGGGATCGAACCCGGAACCTTAGGATTACGAATCCCGAACGCTGTCCACTCAGTTGTCAGGCCCCTGTGTTTTTTTTCTGATGGTATTCTCAGGTCGGAGGGCGAATGTTTCCCACCCTTACGTCGTAGTGTTAATGACTCTGGTTTCATGAGGATACGTTTGCAACGTTGTTAAGCCGGGTTTGTTGCATGTTAATATGTCGATATTTAAAGTGATGAGAGATGCAGTGCAAATTCTATACGACGCACTCGTTTGTTAGTGCAAATTCTAGTCGGCATACACTACTAAGTGTATGTGCATACGCTACTAAGTGTATGTGCATACGCTACTAAGTGTATGTGCATACGCTAACTAAGTGTATGTGCATACGCTACTAAGTGTATGTGCATACGCTACTAAGAGTATGTGCATACGCTACTAAGTGTATGTGCATACGCTACTAAGTGTATGTGCATACGCTACTAAGTAGTATGTGCATACGCTACTAAGTGTATGTGCATACGCTACTAAGTGTATGTGCATACGCTAAGAGTATGTACATACGCTACTAAGTGTATGTGCATGCGCTACTAAGTGTATGTGCATATTTACGAATGTAAATACGAATACGAATTACATATTTACGAATGTAAATATGTAAATCAATGTTAACTTGAGCTGAGGCAACACGCTGCGAGTGAGAATGGCCTCTGGGTTTAGACTACAGAGTCTGGGGCTTGTGGTTATGGTGTGGGCGCTCCCAACACTGTGGTTACAGCCTGGGTCAGGGAGACACACTTGGGTGGCTCTGGCGTGGGCGCTCCCAACACTGTGGTTACAGCCTGGGTCAGGGAGACACACTTGGGTGGCTCTGGCGTGGGCGCTCCCAACACTGTGGTTACAGCCTGGGTCAGGGAGACACACTTGGGTGGCTCTGGCGTGCAGTAACCATCTTACCACAACAATTCCAACGTTAATTTGTACCAAAAGTTCATTACGCTACCTAATGTAATCTCAGAATCTAGTGCTGGAGAGACTTCTTGCTATAAAAAAGGCTTTACATTACGTATTCCATTAGGTATTTTACCTGCGGTATTTGAAATTGAAGAAAATTTTAGAAAGAATTTGTTTTAGTGTCAGAGTAGTAGACAAATGGAATGTATTAGGAAGTGATGTATGTGGTGGAGGCTGACTACATATACAGTTTCATGTGTAGATATGCTGGATCCCAATAGGCTCAGGTACCTGTATACCTGTTGATTGACGGTTGAGAGGCGGGACCAAAGAGCCGAAGCTCAACCCCCGCAAGCACAACTAGGTAAGTACACACCCACACCCACCCACCAACACTCGCTCTCAACCTATTAATATCACTGCCATAATAATCTTGTACAGTACCTCAGGTGTGCCCATCCCAAAGACAAACATGTTCAATGAGTTATACCAGGATTATCTGTGTGAGTGGAGCACACTGGGAGAATTAATTATCCGGTGATTACGCTTGGTGCGTTTGTTGTGTGGGGGAGAAGGGGGGGGGGATGTTTACCCCGATAGTCACTGGTGAACCTGTGTGTTATCTTTACAACTTAGGGTGAACAGTGTCTGATTTCCTTACAAAAGACTGAAAGAAATATTGTAAGAATCTATGTTGTTATTCGTATTGCGGAATGCATTGATTTGCTGGCGGGGCGTAACTGTTGAGCTGTGCGTGTTGCCGGGGTTGTCGAGGATGCAGCTAATTGATGAATAGTGAATAACGAGTCGCGAATGAGGAATAGCGAAGGTTGAAATAATGAACTACGAATTGTGAATAGCGAGAGTTGAACAGCGAATCGCGAACGCTGAGTAACGAGTGTTGAATAATGGATGGCGAATGGTGAATAGCCAGTAGTAAATAACAACGAGCGAAAATTGAGTAACAAAGCGTCAAAGAAGGAATACTAAATAGTGAAAAACGAATAAAGTCTTGCCTTGTTTGAGCTCGGACAAAGTAACGATGGGAACCAGCCTTCAAAATTGGGCGCAGTTACCACGTATTCTCAAGACTGGCTTCTCTGAACCACGCGTGTTTGCCTGTTTCTTGAGAACTGTTTGCTGAGCATTCTAATTCCTATCGTGTTAGACGTTATCTGTCGTGTCTTAGGGCGCCACTGCTCGCGCTGGCTCGTCTTGTAGCCTTATGTTGTTCCACACCTTCCCTTCATAATGCTGTAAGTTGTCAGTTCAGGGGTTCCTTGCGCGCACTCTCTCTCTCCCTCTCCCGTTTATTCAGATTTCATTAAGACGATAATCAACATTATTCGCACATTTTCTTCCCCAACTAGCGAGCTTAATAACTCTATGTTCTCATGATTACATAAACAGGTGCTCGGTGCTCATTTCCACCCTCGTATAATTCCTCGAAATGAACTTTTCCGGAGATTACTGCCCCACACCCAAGGGAGGTGTGAGGAAGGTAAAGAGGAAGGTTTGGGCCAGCGCTTCTGCACCACGCCCCCCTCACTTGCGTGTGCGTGTGTGCGTTGGTGCGTGCTTGAGAGTGTTGGGGCTTTGCGTGTGCGCCACTTAAGCCGCTGCCGCCTGCCCGAGCATAAGATGGTTATGGCAACTGTCTTAAAGGTCGTGTGCTGCTTGCACAAAGTAGCGGGGTGTTGTCGGACATTGACCCAGGTCTTGGTGTCAGCTTCAAAGTGTTTATAACAGAAATACTTGAAAGCCAGTGCTGAATGGAACCTAACATTCAGTCCCGCCACATATGGTGTAGCTGCTTATGACTCTCACGACTTATAGAGACCCCCAAGCTAAAATTATTAGGCACAGAGATTCCGGTTAAAGTATCGTGAGAAGCCTCTGGGACATTACATTCCCACTTGTCAATTTTTCAGATGCTTTTACAGACTTTAAAGTCATTAAGGTCATTGTCAGTGATGTATTTTTCATCTTACGTGATCGAAAGTAAAATTATTTAACAGCGTCTAAGCTTGTATGGATGCGAACTTTGGGATCTACAAAATATTGATCTTGTAAGCTTAATTGGAGATGGAGGAAATGTTCAAGACTTATCTTGAGAGTCGATACTCGCACTCATTACAATCTTCTACCCGGTCTCGTGTCCACACCTACACATTTAAAGAAATAGTTCACAAAAGGTTTTTATATCCTTGTGTCTGAAAGGAATCGCCTATCCAGCAAACTCGAGCGACACCTTTTTTAAAAGCACTCGCTGGCCACTCGGACTTTTCGAGAAATATCAACTTAACTGTTAAGTGATGTACATAAGAATGCAGTAAGTATTCACGAGAGAATAAAACAAGTAGCCAGCAGAGGAAGCAGGCAGGCAGGCTCCTCCTAGCTAGATATTTGGAATTGTGAAGGTACTTGTGTCACAAATAGATGGCTTACTGACATGCATTTTAAAGTCCTATTCAAATCAGATGTATGTTGTATGAGCAATGTGTTTGGAGTGACATTGATCCGGGATAACTCCAGAATCTGCTGACGTTGAATGCTGAGGGTGGACAAATTTATGTAGCTTGATAGTATGATTAATTTATATGCTTCAGATTGTCTTCTCGTCATCCTAATGTTGTGATATAAATTATGCCAAACGTCTTGGCGATCCAATGGAAAACAATTCTTAGTTTTTTCTAATAGGTTTATCACCTTTTTAAATTGTAAACTTTATGCCAAAAATAAGTTTGATTTAGACTATTGTCCACCTTTTATGCCCAACTATTATTATAATGATTTGTGTAAGTTGTTGCGAATAAGGTTTCTGAGTGTTTGTGTGTGTGTGTGTGTACTTGCCTAGTTATGCTTGAGGGGGTTAAGCTGTGGCTCTTTGGCCCCACCTCTCAACTGTCAATCAACTGGTGTACAGCTTTCTGAGTCTACTGGGCTCTATCATATCTATATTTGAAGTTGTGTATGGAGTCAGCCTCCTGTAACAAACTAGGTTGTTGACATATGGTTTATCAAATCATTAACATGTGGGCGGTAGTAGAGCGGTTACAGAGAGCAGGAAAGAGGCGAGAGGTAACCTAGACAAATTTGAGCAAAACCAGTAGCAAACTTTATCAAAAGTTTAATTAACTCAAGAGTTAGATGAGTTAAGTTTTAAGAAGTTTGCAGGTTCTTATAGAACACGGGAGGCGCAGAGGGGTGACGTTGATGTGATCACCATGGTATAATGACAGTAATGTTGTAAATATTGTTGTTGATAATGAGGAAGATACGTGAATGCTGTTCGCGATAATTAATTTTGTTGGTGATTCTAATGGCGACGATGAAACGAGAGAGTTGGTTTGGGATACGATGAATTAAGCGTGCTGTGTGGCGTTTTGTATATGGGATAGTGTGGATGTATGGCGCCCCAGTGTATGGGATAGTGGGCCTGTATGGCGCTCCGTGTATGGGATAGTGGGCCTGTATGGCGCCCCGTGTATGGGATAGTGGGCTTGTATGGCGCCCCGTGTATGGGATAGTGGGCCTGTATGGCGCCCCGTGTATGGGATAGTGGGCCTGTATGACGCCCCGTGTATGGGATAGTGTGCTGTGTCGTCCAGTGTATGGTAGATGTTCATCAAGTCTGTGAATAGATGTAACTCGTCGGGCGCCAGGGCGAGCAATACTAACTTGGGAGCAAGAAGTTTCCGGTGATGTTAACTCGGGGGTGAGTTAAGTCGACCCTGTACCAAGTTGTGGGCAAGTTTTTGTCAACTTGAGAGTGGTGAGCTTGGGTAATATTGAGCGAACTTGGGACTAGTTACCTGTAATGCTAAGTCTGGTTTAGTCAGGTTTAACATGTTCAGTAACCGCTTATGGCAAGTTAGGTAATATATAGATATAATTTTACATATTATCCAACTTGATTGTTTAAATGTGTGATCTATATGAAGCTATATACAGAAGCTATTAAACCATTAAATTGAATTTGGATCAAAGTTTTAGCAGATTAAAACTGGAAAAAAAATTAAGTTTTTAAAGGATTTTTTTGTTACATTTATAGACGAGAACAAACTAGCACATAGTATCATTAATGTAAATTGTTAACTGTTGTAGATAGGATAGATAGTTACATGACTGGAATCAGTCGGATGTAAAATAATAGAAATTGCCTTTCATGGGCGAGAATAATACCTGATCATCCAGGTTGATTCATACGTCAGGATGCGAGCAGCCGGCTCCAACAGCCTGGTTGACCAGACGACCAACCGGGAAGACTGGTCGGAGACCGGGCCGCGGGGCCGTTAATTCCCAGAAGCTACTCAAGGTGGGCTAATAGTCCTTCTGCTGTGTTATTTTAGTATGTTCACATAGTTCATTCTGTTGCTGTTAAATATATAAATGTATTTTAATCTTAGGTGACGTTTGCACACCCTGAAGGAGCAGTGAATCACTGCTCTCACTGATTTTAGTGATCAAAATCAATTTGATCACTAAAATAGGGAGAATTAGTGCACTGTATGATATACCAGACTTAGAGAGCAAATGCTCTCTACACAGTCGCACATATAAATGTACATAGATACATGTGAATACACACACACACACACACACACACATGTGTGTGGGGGGGCCTCGTAGCCTGGTGGATAGCGCGCAGGATTCGTAATTCTGTGGCGCGGGTTCGATTCCCGCACGAGGCAGAAACAAATGGGCAAAGTTTCTTTCACCCTGAATGCCCCTGTTACCTAGCAGTAAATAGGTACCTGGGAGTTAGTCAGCTGTCACGGGCTGCTTCCTGGGGTGTGTGTGTGTGTGTGTGGTGTGGAAAAAAAAAAAAGTAGTTAGTAAACAGTTGATTGACAGTTGAGAGGCGGGCCGAAAGAGCAAAGCTCAACCCCCGTAAAAACACAACTAGTAAACACACACACACACACACACACACACACACACACACACACACACACACACACACACACACACACACACACACACGCGCGCGCGCGCACACACGCACGCACTCTACTTGTGTAGAGAAGAGAAAATCTGAGAGCGATATACAAGCCGGGCGTCACACACACTCAGTGTTTCCATATTACTCCCAACACCAGCTGTAATTTGCACGCTTCCTCAACCTGTTTGGTCCTTACGCATAATAAGTTTTAAGCGTGGGTGCGGGCGCGCGCGCGCTCTCTCTCTCTCTCTCTCTCTCTCTCTCTCTCTCTCTCTCTCTCTCTCTCTCTCTCTCTCTCTCTCTCTCTCTCTCTCTCTCTCTCTCTCTCTCTCTCTCCTCCCCCCCCCCCCCCAAAAATAAAGAGGAAAGAATACTAGTAAACTTGGGAGGAGGGAGCAGTGTAATGAAAGTAAGGAGGAGGGAAGATAGAAAGGAGAGAGGAAGGGAGGGAGAGGCAGGGGCCGCGATAATGACTGAAGGCGGTAATTGTAATGTTTGAAGTCTACTCATTGTGGAATATCCGGGTTTTAATTAGTAGTGATAAAACATATTGAGCGCAAAGGAAAAATGTCTTTGGCGTGGTTAATTTTGTTGACAAAATTGGTTGCTTTGTTTGATAATATGCCTCGTTACTTTGGTATATTTACTTTATTACTTTGGTGTATATTCCTGGTTGCTACACCTGATATATATATGCCTGATTACTTTGATATATATGCTTGGTTACTTTGATATATCCTCTGCCTATGCGCCTGATTACTTTGATATATACAAGTGTTTACTTGGAGGTATAGTCTCTATTGTTTTGGTATATATGCCTGATTGTCTTATATTTGTTCGTTTGTTACCTTTGGATATAATAGTGGCGCCGAATTACACGGGTTCGTGTTAATATTGGACGGAAGAGAATAGTAGATAATGTAACATTAGCATTTTAACAATGTTTGGGATACCATTGCTCATACACGTGTGTGTAAACTTTGTCTTGAGTTTCTACCGAGATAACTTGGTTGTTGATGCTGGTATCAACATGAGGTATCCCAAACATTGTTAAAATGCTAATGTTACATTATCTACTATTCTCTTCCGTCCAATATTAACACGAACCCGTGTAATTCGGCGCCACTATTATATCCAAAGGTAACAAACGAACAAATATAAGACAATCAGGCATATATACCAAAACAATAGAGGGTAACTTGTCCTAAATGTCTGACAGTTGTGTCCAGAGTTTCTTGTCATAAATCTCTGCTAACTGAGTCAAATGTATTTTGAGTGTTTTGTTTTTGGTGTTGTAGATACTCTCCTCCTCTTGAGGTTATCTTGAGATGATTTCGGGGCTTTTAGTGTCCCCGCGGCCCGGTCCTCGACCAGGCCTCCACCCCCAGGAAGCAGCCCGTGACAGCTGACTAACACCCAGGTACCTATTTTACTGCTAGGTAACAGGGGCATAGGGTGAAAGAAACTCTGCCCATTGTTTATCGCCGGCGCCTGGGATCGAACCCAGGACCACAGGATCACAAGTCTAGCGTGCTGTCCGCTCGGCCGACCGGCTCCTCGTTGTGCGGAACAAGTCTGGTAAAACTTCTCGTAAAACAACCCGTTCTCGCAAATTCGTAAAGTCAATATTGACTTATTAACTACGTGCATAGGTGATATACTAAACATAATAGATACCCTTAAAAAGATTCATAGAAAACACCGACCTTACCTAACCTTGTTAGTATCTTAAGATAAGCATCTTATTGCTTCGTAATTACAATTATTACTTAACCTATACCTATTATAGGTTAGGTAATAATTGTAATTATGAAGCAATAAGATGCTTATCTTAACATACTAAGTAGGTTAGGTAAGGTCGGTGTTTTCTATGAATCTTTTTAAGGGTATCTATTATGTTAAGTATGTCACCTATGCACATATTTAATAAGTCAATATTGACTTATTAAATTTGCGAGAACGGGTTGCATAAAACTGGGCAGGGGTGAGTTACACTGGGTACCACCAAATGCGGAATTGGTAGCCACTTGGTAGCCATGTGTTGTTTCAAATCAACCTTAATATGCTGATATTCCTGGCGGCCTGGTTGATAGAGATGTAATAAAGTGTTACGGCCCTACTGGGGCGTAACCGGGTTCTTCTCTGATGTTATTTGAGTTTGGGAATCCGGCCCCAAGTTAGTGGCTTTCAAGGGGTGTGTTCCGTAACGCAAGTAAATTAAAGGGGAAGGGATACAAATG
The DNA here is from genome assembly GCF_040958095.1 of Procambarus clarkii. Classification (NCBI taxonomy): domain Eukaryota; kingdom Metazoa; phylum Arthropoda; class Malacostraca; order Decapoda; family Cambaridae; genus Procambarus; species Procambarus clarkii. The sequence goes on from NC_091189.1 coordinate 10,098,751, forward strand.
CACTAATTTAAATATATTATTTCACCACCACCATAAATAAATATAACACAGTCACACGGGGTTATAAATACACTCTAATGTACAGAATTGTCTTCCTCTGAAGACATAGGATGCTCCACAGTGCTCACGATGAGTAGCCCTGGTTCTCTTCTTTGGCCCACGATGAATCCTCTGATTCTCTCGGCGAATCTACCCTGGCCACAGGCCAGCCAAATCACAGTCCCACTGGGTGCACCGTCGTGGAGGCGTCAACCACAATCCAGCCTGTAGCTGGCAGGTTCCGATCAGCTCCGCTGTGTAGGCCACTCCACGACCGATACTAGGGTTGCGAGCCCTAGGCAGGAGCCTCGTGTGATCCCGCTGATCACTCTCCTCTCTATAGCACCACAGTGGCTAGTCTCTTCCACCAGCCAACCCCCGGGTACGACGATTCCTCAACTCTGCCACGTCACAGGCAGGCTAACACTCTCAGCAGTGTTCGTCCGGGAGCAACTCACAGCTTCTTCAGCAAACACGTGGAGAGACTTTGGCTGCCTTGGGTAGACTGCCTCATCGTCCAATACAGCAGTCCCAGGTCGACTCTGTAATCAGACACGTCATTAGCACTGGTTACACTCTTGGGCACCTCACTCACAGGCTTAGACACAAAGGTCCACCTATCCACTCCATAGATGGCGTTGCTGTCTAAGCGCCACCTCACCAGAGGTCAGCAGCGGCTGTCACGAGCTGATTAAGACGGGAATCCAGCCCCTGTGGCCGGTATATCCCGTCCCCACTAGATGGCGTCGTCCATTTGGAGGGGGTTTCGGGAGCTGACCCACAGATGGCGTTGTCGTCACCGCTCCGTGCCCGGACGCTAGACTCAGGTCCGTAACATAAAGTCGCCAAATAAAATGTATTACCAAAAGTATTAGGTGTCCAGGCCAGGTGAAAAGGACGAAGCTCTCAATAACCCAAATGGAATTTTTGCTCCCAGGTTTAATAAAAAAAAAATACGATTATGTGCGGTCCGTGTGGACGCCTAGAGACGGTAATAAGCTTAGCGGTATTATTTTTTTAAGTGACCCCCAGGCTAATGAGATTATTTTTGTTATTGCACCTCGCTCGGTCTCCAGGAAATATTAACCTAAGGCTACGGTTTGTGGGAGAGGTTGTGATGAGGGCATGTTGGTGGTTGTGAGGGGGGGGGGGGTTGTGGTGAGGGCATGTTGGTGGTTGTGAGGGGGGGGGGGTTGTGGTGAGGACATGTTGGGGGTTGTGAGGGGGGTTGTGATGAGGGCATGTTGGGGGTTGTGAGGGTGTTGTGGTGAGGACATGTTGGTGGTTGTGAGAGGGATGGGGTAAGGAGAGGTGTTTTAAGATGGATATAATAGTGAGTTAAGTCAAACTGCTAAGGTTAAGGAGCTCGAGAAGGGAGAAGATTTGTTAGTGAGGGAGAGCAGCTCATCCTCATACATACTGGCCAGATGTTCATTAATCCCACACCTGCCTCCCTGTTTATGAACAATCACCCGGTCGGTCGAGCGGACAGCACACTGGACTTGTGATCCTGTGGTCCCGGGTTCGATCCCGGGCGCCGGCGAGAAACAATGGGCAGAGTTTCTTTCACCCTATGCCCCTGTTACCTAGCAGTAAAATAGGTACCTGGGTGTTAGTCAGCTGTCACGGGCTGCTTCCTGGGGGTGGAGGCCTGGTCGAGGACCGGGCCGCGGGGACACTAAAGCCCCGAAATCTTCTCAAGATCTCAAGATAACCCTTTACAAATGACAACGCTTCAATCACTGCAAATACAAATAATTGCCAACGGAAGCAAAACACCTTACCTGACCTGTCCTGATCCTAACTGTTAAGAAAATTATAATATACATACACACAGAAATCACAATAGCGTGATGCATCAAATGGACAAATCCACAAGGGCCGTGATGAGGGTTCGAAAGTACGTCCGAGACGTAGGTTCGTATTTTTATTTTTAAAATTCTTTAAATTCGTCTTAATTTTTTTTTTTACGATGTCGTAGCACTGTCGATTAAGGCGCGTCTGGAATCCTCTCGGACGTAGGTTCGAACCCTCATCACGACCCTTGTGGATTTGTTCATTATAATATATATATTTTATAATTTTTGTGAAGTTTACCTTGAAGCTTGAATCTTTCTGGTAGGTTCCATGAATTAAAGTTCCCACGGCCCAACCCATTCTCGCATACAAAGATCCAAGCTCTTTAATCCAGCCGCCCAAACCCCCTGTTTACGAATGAAAAGCGGTTTACACACGACTCCCAACTGATGACGTCCGAACACTTTCGGAACAAGTACTTCGCTCACGTCCTCTGTTTGAACCCAATTCTATAAATGCTTCACTCACGTACTTCAAATACAAATAATTACCAACAGAACCTAAACACCTAACCTAACCTATGCCAAACTATACATACAATTTTTATGTATAAGAATATTAATTTATATGTGAGCACAAACCAGTTTTTAATACACAGTATGTTAAAATGGATGAATGCTTCTGGTGAGGACGGCCGCTGCTTTAACCAGCCTAGTGTGAGGACGGGTTGCACGGCCCGACAACTGACCAGTCCTCCTGGTTGCTGGTCTGATCAACCAGGCTGTGTTATGTGGTACAATTCTTATTTATATTACGAGCACTGTATCGGGTTGTTCCACTCCTTCCCCGCACTTCTTCTTAGATTAATCTAAACTTTCCATAGGTCAAATATTGATTTGAAACCAGGGCCGCACGCCCCAGCAAACTACAGCTACTCCGTCTTCACCTGATGGAGGGTTTCAATATTATCTTAAACAACTATTTTCACCAAACTGTGTTTCAGTTGTAACGGCGTGAGGTATCTCCATCATTCTCTTATCACGTAGGCGAGGGTTCGGCGAGGCTGCATAATCATACCCTCTTAATCTAAGTATACTCGGATATACTTAGTGTATACCGTACAGTGTAACAGTGACACGTTACTCTATAAAACACTGTAGCAAAGAGTGGAAATAGAGATGTTTGTGTCAATGTGGTTATATTGATGTTGGTCGTTGGGAAGTAGGCAGAAATGGTGGAACAGGAGTATGGAAGGTTGTGGATGGATGAGGTGAAGAGGTTGGAAGTGGAAAGCGAAGGTGGAGTGGGGTTGTGCGCGTCAGTGGGAGGAGAGGGAGAAGCGCGGAGAATGACTTTCTCGGGAAAATGAAGTCATTCTTAGCGGCAGATCCAATCTCGTTCTGCTTTTCTACAGGTCCACTGCTTCATTATCCCGTACTCTTCTCAGTTATAATATCCTTCGCCGTGTGTGTGTGATTATATATATATATATATATGTCGTACCTAGTAGCCAGAACGCAATTTTCAGCCTACTATGCAAGGCCGGATTTGTCTAATAAGCCAAGTTTTCATGAATTAATGTTTTTTCGACTACCTAACCTACCTAACCTAACTTTTTCGGCTACCTAACCGAACCTAACCTATAAAGATAGGTTAGGTTAGGTTAGGTAGGGTTGGTTAGGTTCGGTCATATATCTACGTTAATTTTAACTCCAATAAAAAAAATTGACCTCATACATAATGAAATGGGTAGCTTTATCATTTCATAAGAAAAAAAATAGAGAAAATATATTAATTCAGGAAAACTTGGCTTATTAGGCAAATCGGGCCTTGCATAGTAGGCTGAGAAGTGCATTCTGGCTACTAGGTACGACATATATATATATATATATATATATATATATATATATATATATATATATATATATATATATATATATATATATATATATATATATATTAGTATATTTTGGTAGCAGTCTTTCCTGTAGACATATATTATTAAATATGACCGAAAAAGTAAGATTAATAATTCTAACACGAATTTTCTCAATCTTTCGTACATTACGCTTCACTGTTGGAGGTAAATAAAAAATCACTTCTCCAAAATTCATTTTTATTTCTAGTCTGACGCGACACGGGCGCGTTTCGTAAAACTTATTACATTTTCAAAGACTTCACAAATACACAACTGATTAGAACTTACGTCTCTCTGATATTATATCTACATTTGAGTGAGGTGGGAAGGATGATGTGGCATTAACACAAGACAGAACAGGGGGATATTAATAGGGTATTAAAAGTATCAACACAAGACAGAACAGAAACAATGGGTATTGAATAGAAGTGTTTGTAGAAAGCCTATTGGTCCATATTTCTTGATGCTTCTATATTGGAGCGGAGTCTTGAGGTGGGTAGAATATAGTTGTGCAATAATTGGCTGTTGATTGCTGGTGTTGACTTCTTGATGTGTAGTGCCTCGCAAACGTCAAGCCGCCTGCTATCACTGTATCTATCGATGATTTCTGTGTTGTTTACTAGGATTTCTCTGGCGATGGTTTGGTTATGGGAAGAGATTATATGTTCCTTAATGGAGCCCTGTTGCTTATGCATCGTTAAACGCCTAGAAAGAGATGTTGTTGTCTTGCCTATATACTGGGTTTTTTGGAGCTTACAGTCCCCAAGTGGGCATTTGAAGGCATAGACGACGTTAGTCTCTTTTAAAGCGTTCTGTTTTGTGTCTGGAGAGTTTCTCATGAGTAGGCTGGCCGTTTTTCTGGTTTTATAGTAAATCGTCAGTTGTATCCTCTGATTTTTGTCTGTAGGGATAACGTTTCTATTAACAATATCTTTCAGGACCCTTTCCTCCGTTTTATGAGCTGTGGAAAAGAAGTTCCTGTAAAATAGTCTAATAGGGGGTATAGGTGTTGTGTTAGTTGACTCTTCAGAGGTTGCATGGCTTTTCACTTTCCTTCTTATGATGTCTTCGATGAAACCATTGGAGAAGCCGTTATTGACTAGAACCTGCCTTACCCTACAGAGTTCTTCGTCGACTTGCTTCCATTCTGAGCTGTGGCTGAGAGCACGGTCGACGTATGCGTTAACAACACTCCTCTTGTACCTGTCGGGGCAGTCGCTGTTGGCATTTAGGCACATTCCTATGTTTGTTTCCTTAGTGTAGACTGCAGTGTGGAAACCTCCGCCCTTTTCCATGACTGTTACATCTAGAAAAGGCAGCTTCCCATCCTTTTCCGTCTCGTAAGTGAAACGCAGCACGGAACTCTGCTCAAATGCCTCCTTCAGCTCCTGCAGATGTCTGACATCAGGTACCTGTGTAAAAATGTCGTCAACATACCTGCAGTATATGGCCGGTTTCAAGTTCATGTCGACTAAGACTTTTTGCTCGATGGTACCCATGTAGAAGTTTGCAAACAGGACACCTAGGGGAGAACCCATGGCGACCCCATCTACTTGCTTATACATGTGCCCATCCGGGCTCAAGAAGGGTGCCTCTTTAGTACAAGCTTGGAGTAGTTTCCTCAGAATACTTTCTGGCATGTCAAGAGGAGTACAGGCTGGATCACGATACACTCTGTCGGCTATCATTCCGATTGTCTCGTCCACAGGTACGTTGGTAAACAGCGATTCTACGTCCAACGAGGCTCTTATCCCTGTGGCCCGTGTGCCCCGCAGTAAGTCCACAAATTCCTTTGGAGACTTCAGGCTGAAGGCGCAAGGAACATAAGGAGTCAGCAGGCCGTTGAGTCGCTTCGCCAGTCTGTACGTGGGTGTGGGTATCTGGCTAATGATTGGCTGAAGTGGGTTTCCAGGCTTGTGCGTCTTGACATTTCCATACGCATATCCAGGTTTATATTCCCCAATGATCTTGGGGAAGCCAAGAAATCCGGACTCCACCTGCCAAAGATCATTGGGGAATATAAACCTGGATATGCGTATGGAAATGTCAAGACGCACAAGCCTGGAAACCCACTTCGGCCAATCATTAGCCAGATACCCACACCCACGTACAGACTGGCGAAGCGACTCAACGGCCTGCTGACTCCTTATGTTCCTTGCGCCTTCAGCCTGAAGTCTCCAAAGGAATTTGTGGACTTACTGCGGGGCACACGGGCCACAGGGATAAGAGCCTCGTTGGACGTAGAATCGCTGTTTACCAACGTACCTGTGGACGAGACAATCGGAATGATAGCCGACAGAGTGTATCGTGATCCAGCCTGTACTCCTCTTGACATGCCAGAAAGTATTCTGAGGAAACTACTCCAAGCTTGTACTAAAGAGGCACCCTTCTTGAGCCCGGATGGGCACATGTATAAGCAAGTAGATGGGGTCGCCATGGGTTCTCCCCTAGGTGTCCTGTTTGCAAACTTCTACATGGGTACCATCGAGCAAAAAGTCTTAGTCGACATGAACTTGAAACCGGCCATATACTGCAGGTATGTTGACGACATTTTTACACAGGTACCTGATGTCAGACATCTGCAGGAGCTGAAGGAGGCATTTGAGCAGAGTTCCGTGCTGCGTTTCACTTACGAGACGGAAAAGGATGGGAAGCTGCCTTTTCTAGATGTAACAGTCATGGAAAAGGGCGGAGGTTTCCACACTGCAGTCTACACTAAGGAAACAAACATAGGAATGTGCCTAAATGCCAACAGCGACTGCCCCGACAGGTACAAGAGGAGTGTTGTTAACGCATACGTCGACCGTGCTCTCAGCCACAGCTCAGATTGGAAGCAAGTCGACGAAGAACTCTGTAGGGTAAGGCAGGTTCTAGTCAATAACGGCTTCTCCAATGGTTTCATCGAAGACATCATAAGAAGGAAAGTGAAAAGCCATGCAACCTCTGAAGAGACAACTAACACAACACCTATACCCCCTATTAGACTATTTTACAGGAACTTCTTTTCCACAGCTCATAAAACGGAGGAAAGGGTCCTGAAAGATATTGTTAATAGAAACGTTATCCCTACAGACAAAAATCAGAGGATACAACTGACGATTTACTATAAAACCAGAAAAACGGCCAGCCTACTCATGAGAAACTCTCCAGACACAAAACAGAACGCTTTAAAAGAGACTAACGTCGTCTATGCCTTCAAATGCCCACTTGGGGACTGTAAGCTCCAAAAAACCCAGTATATAGGCAAGACAACATCTCTTTCTAGGCGTTTAACGATGCATAAGCAACAGGGCTCCATTAAGGAACATATAATCTCTTCCCATAACCAAACCATCGCCAGAGAAATCCTAGTAAACAACACAGAAATCATCGATAGATACAGCGATAGCAGGCGGCTTGACGTTTGCGAGGCACTACACATCAAGAAGTCAACACCAGCAATCAACAGCCAATTATTGCACAACTATATTCTACCCACCTCAAGACTCCGCTCCAATATAGAAGCATCAAGAAATATGGGCCAATAGGCTTTCTACAAACACTTCTATTCAATACCCATTGTTTCTGTTCTGTCTTGTGTTGATACTTTTAATACCCTATTAATATCCCCTGTTCTGTCTTGTGTTAATGCCACATCATCCTTCCCACCTCACTCAAATGTAGATATAATATCAGAGAGACGTAAGTTCTAATCAGTTGTATATTTGTGAAGTCTTTGAAAATGTAATAAGTTTTACGAAACGCGCCCGTGTCGCGTCAGACTAGAAATAAAAATGAATTTTGGAGAAGTGATTTTTGATTTACCTCCAACAGTGAAGCGTAATGTACGAAAGATTGAGAAAATTCGTGTTAGAATTATTAATCTTACTTTTTCGGTCATATTTAATAATATATATATATATATATATATATATATATATATATATATATATATATATATGCACACACACACACACACACACACACACACACACACACACACACACACACACACACACACACACACACACACACACACACATACACGCGCACACACACACACACACACACACACACACACACACACACACACACACACACACACACACACACACATACACGCGCGCGCGCGCGCACACACACACACACACACACACACACACACACACACACACACACACACACACACACACACAGCGCAATAAAACAGAGCCTGACGAGGTGAGTGATTACTAACTCTTGGAGGTTGTGTAGTATCAGGTTCCTGTCGACTGTGTTCCTCGAGCACAATTTCCCAGTGGGAATAGCTGCCCAGTAATCCTCTTACCGAGATCGTTTATAAATGATTGAAAATAGATTGTACTTTCTTGACCCAGCTCGTGCGGGCTTAACGCTCTCCCCTAATAATTATCTTAACTACCCATGTTTTTCTTTCCAAGTTGAACTTTTGCTAATTCCGTTCCCCTTCTCTCTCACCGCCTTCCTTCCTCACTACTTCATTCCCCTTACCACCCTTCTGTCCTGCCTATCATCTTCCCGCCATTCCTTCCTTCCTTCCTGCTGCCATTCCTTCCTTCCTCTTGCCATTCCTTCCTTCTTTCCTGCCTTCCTTCCTCTTGCCATTCCTTCCTTCTTTCCTGCCTTCCTTCCTCCCTCCCTCCCAACACCACTGACGCTCGCGGCTGTGTTTGTGTTCGTGAGATGACTTGTGGACATTTGTTTTGCTTTTATTTCGGTGGGTTTGTGATTCCGCCTGTGATTGAATCAGTGTTACAAGACCGGTTTTGTAATACTGCCCGGTGAGTCATTCAAGCTGCGAGTAGCTGGATCCAACTGCCTGGTTGATCAGAGCATTAACCAGGTGGCTTGGTCAGAGACCGAGCCGCGGGGAGGGGGGAGGGGCATTGATCAAAGGACCAACAACAACAGGCAGATGGGCCCTTCCTTTCATTCTAGTCAGGCACTTTTCATCGTCCTTCACATCAGCCACACTACTTCCCTCCACCTTACTTTCCCCCTTCTTTGTTCCCCTTCATTCCACCCCTTTGGTACCTATTTCCCCACTTACCCCACCCCCTCACCCCCAACTCTCCCCTCTCTTCCTTCCCTCCCCCTCTCCAGCCACACCCCCTCTCCACCCACAGCCACACCCCGCCCACCCTGTCCGCGATTATCTCCAGACCTCAATGAGGTTCCGTTGTCTAAGCTGACTCAGGGATTTGTGATGAGCCAAAGAGGAAGGAGATTATACGGACGCTGAAATATTCCGTTTTAGAACGTTAGAGGTGTGTGTGTGTGTGTGTGTGTACTCACCTAATTGTGTCTGCAGGATCGAGCATTTCTCGATCCCGCCTCTTTCGAGGACTCTTGGATCCCGCCTTTCGAGCATCGGTTATTTACAGCAATGACTATGGTCCTATTTCCCTATCATACCTAGTTTTAAAATTATGAATAGTATTTGCTTCCACAACCTGTTCCTTAAGTGCATTCCATTTTCCCACTACTCTCACGCTAAAAGAAAACTTCCTAACATCTCTGTGACTCATCTGAGTTTCCAGCTTCCACCCATGTCGCCTCGTTCTGATACTATTCCGTGTGAAATTTTGTCTATGGCCACTGTCAATCACCCTGAGTATTTTATACGTTCCTATCATATCCCCCCTCTCCCTTTTTCTTTCTAGTGTCGTAAGGCACAGTTCCCTCAGGCGCTCCTCATTCCCCATCCCTCGTAGCTCTGGGACGAGTCTTGTTGCAAGCCTCTGAACCTTTTTCCAGTTTCCTTATATGCTTCCTGATGGGGACTCCATGATGAGGCGGTATACTCTAAGACTGGCATCACGTAGGCAGTGTAAAGCGCCCTAAATGCCTCCTTACTTAGGTTTCTGAATGATGTTCTAACTTTTGCCAGTGTAGTGTACGTTGCTGTCGTTATCCTATTAATATGTGCTTCAGGAGACGGATTAGGTGTTACGTCCACGCCCAGGTCTCTTTCTCGCGTCGTCACAGGTAGGCAGTGTGTGTGTGTTTACTAGTTGTGTTTTTGCGGGGATTGAGCTTTGCTCTTTCGGCCCGCCTCTCAACTGTCAATCAACTGTTTACTAACTACTTTTTTTTTTTTCCACACCACACACACACACACACCAGGAAGCAGCCCGTGACAGCTGACTAACTCCCAGGTACCTATTTACTGCTAGGTAACAGGGGCACTTAGGGTGAAAGAAACTTTGCCCATTTGTTTCTGCCTCGTGCGGGAATCGAACCCGCGCCACAGAATTACGAGTCCTGCGCGCTATCCATCAGGCTACGAGGCCCCATGACCGTGGACATACAAACATGTATGTATGTAATATATATATATGTGTGTGTGTGTGTGTGTGTGTGTTGTGTGTGTGTATGTGTGTGTGGTTGAGAATGACTAAATAACGTGAATATTAACAAAATAATGGGAATATAAGAAGCAGGCCTGGGGGGTACTATAATGCAAGTAATCAAATGCAGCCTGTAGGCAAGGGAAAGTGTGGGTAAAGATGAGAGAGATTATGTAGGGTGTGGCACTGGGAGGCTTCAGGTGTGGAGGTGGTGTTGACGATGAAGGCACTCCGTGTGCCTTCAGTGCCACTCCGGTGGCATCAGCAGGTTGCCTCACAGGGTTATTGTTGCACAATTGGAAAATGTGCGAGAGGGTAACATTTTATTGATTGACCCCGCTCACAGCGTTCAAGAGAAAATTTGATAAACACCTCTAAAGGATACCTGATCAACCAGACTGTGATTCATACGTCAGGCTGAATCACAGCCTGGCGTGTGTGTGTGTGTGTGTGTATGTGTGTGAAGACCGTGTTGATTGACAGTTGATAGGCGGGACCCAAGAGCCAGAGCTCAACCCCCCCTCCCTGCAAGCACATCTAGGTGAGTACAACTAGATGAACACACACACACACACACACAGGATCCAAGAGTCAATGCTCGATCCTGCAAGCACATATAGGTGAGTACACACACACACACACACACACACACACACACACACACACACAAACAACCCACCCACCTTACAACAAAAAACAAATTAAGGATTCGAAGCCTTGAAATGGAGAGGCTTTGTTTTTAAATTTAATATTTCTTGCCAGTATACAAACATGTATGTATATATATATATATATATATATATATATATATATATATATATATATATATATATATATATATATATATATATGTCGTACCTAGTAGCCAGAACTCACTTCTCAGCCTACTATTCAAGACCCGATTTGCCTAATAAGCCAAGTTTTCCTGAATTAATATATTTACTATAATTTTTTTCTTATGAAATGATAAAGCAACCCTTTTCTCTATGTATGAGGTCAATTTTTTTTTATTGGAGGTAAAATTAACGTAGATATATGACCGAACCTAACCAACCCTACCTAACCTAACCTAACCTATATTTATAGGTAAGGTTAGGTAGCCAAAAAAAGTTAGGTTAGGTTAGGTTAGGTAGGTTAGGTAGACGAAAAAACATTAATTCATGAAAACTTGGCTTATTAGGCAAATCGGGCCTTGAATAGTAGGCTGAGAAGTGCGTTCTGGCTATTAGGTACGACATATATATATATATATATATATATATATATATTACAACACTAACAAGTAAAACCATTTACTTAAGGATCTCAAGATCTCTAATTTGGAGGAAGGAGGTCTAGGAGCGTAGGCCGTTGGAGGTCATTCAGTTTTCCCCGATTGTGACCATGTCACCTCTGCTCTTTGGCTTGTTCTGCATATCCTACCCCGTCTGTAGTAAGTTATTCCCTTGCCTCCCGCCGGCTCGCTGTGGCTTCCACACTTCGCCGCACTTGTCGAGAATTCACTACATCCAACCTTTTATTTTACTAGTCCTGCTAGCCACTCCGTGTCGGCTATCCCATTACACTACAATTTATATGCTTCGTCCCGGTGTTCCACGGCCCCACAGCCCCCATCTTCAATTTCATCCTGATGAGTGTTATTAGTGTTTTATTTAATGTTGATGATGGATTGCAAAAGATATGTTTTTTTAAATTAATGTTCATATTTCTTATTATTCCTGATACTTGTTGTTTTATTCGTTGCTTCATACTCCGCAGGTGACCTAGTGTACTCACCTAATTGTGCTTCCGGAGGTTGAGCTTTGGCTCTTTGGTCCCGCCTCTCAACTGTCAATCAACTGGTGTACAGATTCCTGAGCCTACTGGGCTCTTATCATATCTACATTTGAAACTGTGTATGGAGTCAGCCTCCACCACATCACTTCCTAGTGTGGCACACTATAGTTGGAAAACGCTGTTCAATAGGTTTGAAGCCCTAGCCCACCTAGCTCAAGGGCCCGCGTCATTTTCACCTTGCACCATGTCGCAAGCACTCCTCCTCCTCACTCTGGTACACACAGGTTGACCTCATTGTTGGACGGAGCGTCAATATTAGCTCCGTTTATTGCTTGATAAGTAACCATCAAGGTGGAGACATCGCCAACATTGTGCTTCAGTGTATCTTTTTGCTTACCTTTACCTTGTCACCTTTTGACTAATCAGGTTTATGGTTTTTAACATTTAATTTTCGTTGTCATGTTTTCACTCGTTTAGACACTTAGGTTTATGACGATTTTATATATATTTTTACGTGGGTTTTTTCCAACATCTTCCGCTTTCTCTCGCTCATGACATTATTCTGTTCTGTTCTCTTATATTTTAATTATTTCATATTCTTGGCTCATTATTTTGTCCCCTATCTCTTCATCCACTATATTTTCTTTTTCCAGCCTCCTAACCCCCTCGTCATTGTCTCTCATCCTGATATGGGCCTTTTCAAAAACGTCTTGCGTGGGAAGCGTGAGATGCGATGTTTATTGTGTGCACAGACTTGAGGAACTGTCACGACAGCGAGTTGCTGGTGGTAGACGGGTGGTTTATGTTCCCAAGCCCTAGGTGGATAGACCAACCTCATTTGCTATGGATTGCTTGAGCAGCTGCACATGTCAGCCCTCGGGACTTCTGGTGTAAAATATTGGACGTGATGCTACCTGGAAAACCCTCTTCGATGTGAATCATATTTTTATTACCTTGCCGTCGCTTTTTCTTTACACTGTGTACGGCCTCGTGGTTCTGAGGCTGGGGAGAGAACTAGGAGTGTGGGGGTGCTGGGGGGGTTAAAGGAGTGGAGGGAGAAATGGAGGTGGAGGAAAGGAGTTGAGAAGAGCTAGAAGAGTGAGACTAAAGATAAGATCAGAGAGAAAAAGATAGAGGTAAGTAAGTTCGTAGATAAATAGTGGTTTACCTACATAATTTCTTTCGTTCATTCGACATTGATTTTGTTAGTTTTTGTCATATGTTTATACGATTCTCATATCTTTGTTATTTAAATCTTATTTTACTTGCCTATAAGTCAGGAGCTTCTCTATATAGTCATCTTCAGCAAAGATGGTCATTTGGAGGTAATAAAGAATCGGTCGTTTAGCTAGGAAATTGTTGTTATCAGTCTGTTATTTGATTCATGTGGCAGATTCACTCCCTGAATTACCTCCATGAAAAATATCCAACTTTTACAGCGATGGGTGTTTTAGACACGTAATCATCGGAAGCTCTCACCCGTATTGGTGCTAGTACGAGGCACACACACGTGGAATAATGTTCCCATCTTACGAGAACCTCGTACAAGTCTTAGAATGGAACGAGAACGCATCCTGCGTTTTTTCGAGGAATTATATGCAAACTGTAATACAACGAGGAGAATAATGATTTATTTCGAATTAATACAACCTTCTTTATGTCTAAACTACTTCCTGCACATTCTCCATGACGGCAAATTCGTCAATCTTAAAGTGACCAAGTGAAAGATCTCTGAAAAATAATGTCAGAAGGCATGACGTTCAGAGAGAACGATTAAGCAGACTTGGCATCAGCCAGGAAAATTATGGGGTGCGTGATGAAAACATAGGAAAGCATGACGCACCAATGATGGTTCTCTTCGAAGCAGAAGTGCTAACGTTTTATGGAATATTGTTCAGTACTCACATCCCACCCCTTAAAGGCAGGCGAGATATTAAGAGTTTCAAAAAAGTATTCTGCTTGTGTCGAATCAGGAAAGCACTTAAACTACTGGAATCGCCCCAAAGCTCGCAAATTATACATCTTAGAACGGAGTTGGGCAGCACAACTCATAATACAAAATATAGGAAACTTAAGCACTACGGCATTGTATTATACAATGAATGAACTTTATACAAATATTATTTACTGGAAGGTGATTTTCTACAGGTACGCAATACAATTATTGCCCAATAAAATTAGAGATATGATTGGAAGTGTAAAATAAAATCATTAAAGATTTTGGGGTGCTATTATTAGAGTTAGAGAACGCAGAGATCCAAAACTCTTCAAACGCCTACACGCAAATCAAAAAAATAAAGCTGGAACAAAGTTGATGTTATCAAGAAGGAACTTGACAAGTTTATACTCTAAGTTATCGATCATCCTGGTTGTTATGGCTATGTGGGTATAGTTTAAGGTCCTTATACTGAGGGTTGTAGCTTGGGACGCTAAGACAGAAGGTAATATTTGTCACACACACACATTGCATTGGTAAGTTAAACGTGAGTGGATGTTTCCGTAGAGTTTTATACAACTTTGGGTTATCCTCACTATAATAGTCTAGGGTAGCTGCATAAATGCAGATGTACTTAATGTACCTAAAAAAAATTGTAATGCTTTCAAAATTTGCCAGTGCAGACTACTGATCACATGACCCTGTATGACTAACAATCCTGTGAGATGGAGATTTTTTAGCATCATATTGCTAGTTCTTGACACACTTTTACCCCTTTATATAGTATAGGGTAGCTGCGTAAATGCAGAGGTACCGAAATGTGTTAATTAAAAAAAGGTATACCCGTGTGTGTACACACACACACACACACACACACACACACCACAAATATGCTACAGTTTGTCGGATATAATGTAGAGGAATGGGGAGGTTGGGGTCCTTTATGGAACATTAACTAAAATTGTTAAGAAAAAGCATTTATAATATGTATGAACTTCTGCTTGTTCTCAGGCTATGCTTATCCAACAAGCGGTTGACCCCAAAGTCTCATTCATCTATTTTAACGTATTGTGTTTTCCAGATTTGTATTTTCTCAATTATAAATTATTATAAAATATTAGAATATGTTGAATAGTTAAGCCTAATTTGGTTAGGTGGTCAGGTACTGTTGACAATTACTGGTATTTACAGTAAGTGGATGAAGCATTTAGGGAGGTGAGAATCGATCAGAGGACGTGACCGAAGACTGCTTGAGAAAAGCACTTATGTCTACAGTTGGGAGTCGTATGTAAGGTGTTTTTCATTCATAAACAGGGCGTTTAACTGCTTGATTAACGAGCATTTGACCTCTGTTGGCGAGGACAGGCTGTATTTAAATGTTAGTGATCTCTTCCTACATGTTCAGTCGTTTGTCTTGAGTGATGCTTGACAAAAATATTTAGTTATATAAATATTTACAATATTAATATTAAAACAATTATCATTATTATACAATAAATAATGATTTCCACCCCCCCCCCCCCAATGTTCAGGTTCATATAATATGACAATATCTTACTATTGCCGAATTATTCTACCGGAAGAGATTATTGTCTTTTCTGATGTTTAGTTAGTATAATGTTTTAGAGACATATTGTTGATAGTAAGACTGTATAACTTGGGCTTATCTGGGGATGGCCGCTCTCGTTCTCCCTCGTGTTTAGTCTCCTGCTGTTGCTAGGTCTCGCTTTTTTCTCTTATGATGTCCCTTACCATTTTACTTCTCTCTCTCAACCAACTGTGTAACTATTTCATTGACTCAGGTGTTCTGGACGACATCCTGACCATTTATTCAAAATTTGCTTGTCCATTTTAAACAATGAAGAACAATTTTATTTATATTACTTCTGAGCTGCATCACTTATGAACCCATCCCTGCCCTTGTGTGGCAGTGCACAATAAAAAGTTTTTCACATATTCATACATTAAAACATTGATTGTAACCATGATGTATATGTGCTTCAGCCTACAGTTTAGACTTGTGTATAACCCTCTGTCCTGCGTGACAGTGAATACCAGCATTATCCTCACTTTAATATGACTTAATTGAAATCCTCAGATTAGGCAAAATTGTAATTAATTTTGTCAATAAAGATGTTAATAATAATATAAGCTCTCTCCCTCTTCTCTTTCTCCCTCCTTATCTTCCTTCTTTCCCCTTACCATTTTAGTTCTCCCTTCAATTTTTACTTCTATATTTTTCTTGAATTCATTGAATTCCTCTTCTGAACCATTGAATTCCTCCTCTTCGTCCAGCCTCTCTCTCCCCTCCTAATCTACTTCACCAGCTCCAGAGGACTTCTTGCAGTGTGGATGTTGAGGACAAGAGGTGGTGGAGGAGGAAGGGGATGTGGTGTGTGGACATCCATCAGGGAATTGTCTCAGGGAACGGTGTGTAATGTTGGTTCTGGAAGTGGCAGGGGACTTGTGTGATGGATCAAGAATCCAATAAAGGTGTTGATGCGGTGACTGAGGGGATGGGCAAGGGTTGCTGCAGTGCATTGAGGGTATGAGTGATGAGTGTATGAGTTGTGAGTGAATGTATCAGTGATAATGAGTGATTTGCCGATACTTGATTTTATGTGTATATATATGTGCTTCCTCCTTGCGTGTACGAAATTGTAGGCAGTTGTATATTGTTGTGAGAATAGAAATAATATGTAATTAAATGCGTATATACACACAAGAACCTATTAGGGCACACTCTTTCTTAACTATTACATACTTTCAAACAATTCAAACAAACGGCGAGAAACAATGGGCAGAGTTTCTTTCACCCTATGCCCCTGTTACCAAGCAGTAAAATAGGTACCTGGGTGTTAGTCAGCTGTCACGGGCTGCTTCCTGGGGGTGGAGGTCTGGTCGAGGACCGGGCCTCGGGGACACTAAAGCCCCGAAATCATCTCAAGATAACCTCAAGAATTCGCCGAGAAACTAATTGTAGCTGACGTGAGTATATGTGCGAAGCATCGAGGCGGAAGGTGTTTACCTGCCTTCTCAGGTGTGGACACAAGACGCCGGGTTAAACCGCCCCAGGCCAAGGCTCGGGCGTCTGAGAGCATGTGATGAAGCAGGGGAAGATGAATGGTGGAGAAGTGCTGGAGCGCCGGTGGCTGAATGATTGGGAGGAACGGGATGTGTGGTAGTAGTGAGACCTGTGTTCACAGTACGGGGCTGGGAGGGCTGAGATGTTCCTAGGGATGGTTGTATGACGGGGAACCATGGTGGGGCTCCGTTGTAAAGGTTTCATGGTGAGATAGGCGGCAAGGGGACCATAGTATGGTCGGAGGGAGGGTTGAGGGTGATCATTCATTTCATTTCTGTATTATGCACCCCATGCCCATCCCGTGGGCGGTGCTGGAAAGGGTTATAGAAGCACATAATGGGTGCAGGAACTGAATCCCTTAGTTCGTTTAGCTAAGCAAGTGACTATCTTGTGAAGTTAGTTACACAATTGTTAATATTACATGTACACAAATACCAACCCATACTCCTGTTTAGATAATACCTATCGTGATGATAGTCAATAGTCACGAATTCGTACGTACTTAACTGTTAGATAGTAGTATACAGATTAGTAAGGAATTCCTTTATAAAAAATGAAGCTAAAAAACAAACTTAAATATTCCTAGGCCTAGTATAGCACACATATTTTCTATATTAGGCCTCAGATATCATATATTAGGCCTAGGAATATTAGGATAGTTTGTCTTTGCAACACAAGTAAAAAATAGTTTTCCAGTTTGTCCAACCAACTCAATAGGGACGATTTTTACTTTCTAATTTCGTTGTCCTCATTGTTACCTTAAGTACTACCAAACCAGGAGGACGGGCTGACAAATATATATATACATATGTCAATAATCTTTTTATATCACGTGATTCAACAAGAGGCTCACAACAGCTTGTATACAATGCGCTTTACGTCACTTTAGATCTTACACAGTTACCAGTCTTGCTCCACACTCACCCAACTGGGCGGCAACTTTACAGTCATATGCAGGCTGCACATACTACAAGCAAACTTGGGATGTCTTGCTAAGATTCCCGGCAGTATATAATTATAAATAATTGAATGTGTTATATCTATATTCCGCGATTTTTTTTTTACATTCCATTATATAATGACGCAAAAGTATGCGAATAGTTCTGCTGACAGACTTTACATTTAGTCAAATAAACATCAGCAGATGTTACAAACTCCCAAAGGTACTTGTAGCCGAGCCTAAGAGGTAGGTTGGAGAGGGAGTTGTCAGGGGGTAGGGTGGATAGTGGGGTCAAGAAGGGGGGTGGATAGTGGGGGTCAAGGGGGGGGGTAGGGTGGATAGTGGGGTCAAGGGGGGGGGGGGGGAACTAGTGTTGTCAGGGGGGGGGGTGTTAAGAAACATGCAGGTGGAGCAGCTTCAACTACTCGTCTAATAAGAGCGGACGATACTTGGGGCTTACATTCCTATTTTGGTAAGCATATTTCCCTGCAGGTTTTGCCGTTATTACGTGTTACGAAATCTTTAGAAGTTTGTGAGCCCCAGGCGGCAGGAGATGAATATTGTATTGATATTATGTATAGCGTGCGGGGGGGAGGGGGTTGTGGTGTGCTGGTGTGGTCTATAGTGTGTGATGGGCATTGACGCTTCGTTTTAGTGGTGGGCCATTGGTTGGTGGCAGTTTAGGCACGTGGGGGGTGAGTTTGTGCCTAGGTGAATGGACGTGTACCTGAAGTCTTTACCTCTTTAGTTCCAATTGATTATGTGTGACTTTCATAGGTCGGCCAGGTTGCTATACTGTGTTTGGTCGAATGGTTAGTCAGTAAGCATTGCTATACATCCCTCTCCCCTCTCTCTCTCTCTCTCTCTCTCTCTCTCTCTCTCTCTCTCTCTCTCTCTCTCTCTCTCTCTCTCTCTCTCTCTCTCTCTCTCTCTCTCTCTCCCTCCCTACCTCCCTGCCTCCCTGCCTCCCTCCCCCACTCTCCCTCTCACCCCCACTCTCCCCCTGCCTCCCTCCCCCACTCTCCCCCTGCCTCCCTCCCCCACTCTCCCTCTCCCCCCACTCTCCCCCCTCTCTCCCTCTCCCCCTCTCTCTCCCTGCCTCCCTCCCCCTCTCCCCCCCACTCTCCCTCTCCCCCCTCTCCCTCTCCCCCCTCTCCCCGCTCTCTCCCTCTCCCCTCCCTCCCAACACACACCAAACACATACATAGTTATCACCTGGTAAACCTTGCCTGGGAAAGTCTACTAATTCTCGAATCAGCCGCATGTACATACTCCCTCATTGATATCCTTTGGGCTTTAGCATTAGGGTGTGTGGATGTGTGGGGGAAGGGGAATTAGAAAGGGTCAGTTGGTTATTTCCAGCATTGTTCCAGATTTTTAAGATGATCCTTTCCTCAAGCTGAGAATGGTTTGTTAGGCATATACCGCGAATATGTGGGTTCGTATGGTGAAAAATTGTTCAGTTTACTGAAAGTGGGAAGAGGGGCAGAGAAATCGCGCGCGCGCGCGCGCGCGCGCGTGTGTGTGTGTGTGTGTGTGTGTGTGTGTGTGTGTGTGTGTATTAGGTGTCCGGAGTTATAACAAAATGTTGAAAGTCTTTCGTCTTCCCCCTCCCCTTCCCCGAACCCCCTCCTCAGCAATCAACGCAAGGTAAGGTCATTCGAAATAATTGAATAGAGTATGTTTTGCCTTGGTTTGTGAGGTACAATGTATGTACGTTTTTTATGCCCGCGTACAAAAGGCAACGTGAGTTTTTTTATATATATATAATATAGGAAGGGAGTACCACCTCTAGCTGGAAGAAGGGGGACCCATAGCCTCGGAGGAAACCACGCATAACGCATTAGAGGGAATGTTTAGATCCCCTCCAATACAGTTTCTGTGTGCTTTTCTCCTACCACCCCCTTCCTTAAATATTTTTTGTGCTTTATTATGCATTTGATGGTTACAAGATATACATGGGTTGATACAAAAATAATAATGCAAAAATGTGCTTAAAGGTTATGGATCTCTTGAAAAACACAACAATGGGAAACATTGATGAATGTCACAGACGGGTTCGATCATTGTTGCAAGTCAAACACTTCTTCGAATTCCTCTGAAGTTGGACTAGTGCCCAAGACGCAACAGGCATTTCCCCTCTGAATCGCAACACTGAGGCGCTGGAACAAGAAACTTTTTGCTCTCTGGTCTTTTGTAGCGCTGATCAATTTGTTTATATATAATGTATAAATATGTAGGCATCCATCAGTCTCAGGAGACTATGGAGTTCTCTCTGGTTGTCGGTCTGGAGTGGCCTCTCCAGGGCGCAAAGCCAGGGAGGGGTAGGTTGGTACGGAGGAAAAGCTGTTACCCATGCAGTAGGTCCCCCCTCACCATGGCGCCGAAAGTTTCCAATGGAAAGGCAAACGCCAATACGATTGGTTCCATTGTGTCGGGGGCGCAGTGTCGGGGGCGCCGCAGCAGAGTGCGGTCCCTGGCAGAGGGAAACAAACAAAACAAGGCCCCAAAATCTGTTGGTATTACAGATGGGCTACCTGTAAGCATGGGGAATCGGGAAGAATAAATGGAACATGTACACACAATCACCCTAGAAAGTGCAGAAACCTCCTCAATACAGGTAAATGTACCAAAAGCTGTGAATTCTTTCACCCAGAAATTTGCAAGAACTCTTTGGACAGGAAAGAGTGCTTCAATGCTGAATGTCCAGCTTTTCATATAAGAGGTACCAGGCGAATAAAACCGACAGACTACCACTATGAAAACAGCCACTACTCCATCAACCGGGATAATTTTTTAGCAAGAGGAGGAGGAGAAGAATGGCTAAAAATGACCAGACTCTACCACCAACTCGGTCAAATGCTAGAGAGGACGCAAACACAGTGGCCTCCTTACCAGAGCCTCAGATATTAACACCAATTAAAGCATCCAGCACTTCCACTAACACGATAACATCATTTATATTTGCCAACATCCAGGGTATAAAAACACGCAAATCCAACAAAGTTCATTTTATAGATGGTCTCCTTCATGAGGCAAATGCAGTGTTTGCAGCCCTAACGGAAACTCACACAAAGGACTACCTTGATGGTGAAATATGGATCCCAGAATACAATCTCTTCAGATGTGATAGGAAACACCAGCTTCAGGGTGGGGTCAGCCTCTACATCAAAGACACACTCATCTGTACTGAGCTGCTAAACACCTCAAATGATATGGTGGAAGTGCTGATAGTCAAAATAGAGATCCTAAATGTAGTTGTTGTCCTTGTATATAAGTCACCGGAGGCAAACCCTCAGCAGTTTAAAGACCAACTAATGAAAATAGAGCACTGCTTGGAAAACCTCACAAATCCAGCTCCGAACATCATCCTGCTTGGGGACTTCAACCTACGGCACCTGAAATGGAAGCACCTGGCTAATACAGTAATATCAGAAAGAATACCCGGAAGTAGCCTAAATGAGCAGGCACATGCAAATGACCTG
Source organism: Procambarus clarkii (assembly GCF_040958095.1). NCBI lineage: Eukaryota > Metazoa > Arthropoda > Malacostraca > Decapoda > Cambaridae > Procambarus > Procambarus clarkii. The sequence continues at coordinate 10,120,074 of NC_091189.1, forward strand.
CTACGGATGTGCGATAGGTTTGCCTTAAACCAGCAAATAGTAGAACCAACTAGGAAGGAGAACACGCTGGACCTCATTTTCACTAATAATGATGAGTTGATCGGGAACATAATGATTACAAATACCTGTTACTCAGATCACAACTTAATTGAGGTACTGACAACCATGGGGAATGGACCTCCAAAACCAGTCCAGATTCCCGGTGGAGGAGATTTCAGCAAATTCAACTTCAATAATAAACGGATAAACTGGGAGCAAATAAACCAGGACTTCACAGAAATAAACTGGGAAGAACAGCTAGGAAATGCAAACCTGAACCAGTGCCTGGAAAAAATAAGCTCAGTAGCACTAGAAATATGTTCAAACCGCATACCCCTAAGAAAAAAGAGAAAGAGATTCAGATTGGAACGGGAACGTCGTTCCTTATATAGGCGAAGAAAACGAATCGCGGAACAACTTGAGAGTCGCACCCTATCTCAAGAACGGCAAAGAAGGTTAGGTAGAGAAATAGAAACAATTGAACTCAAGCTACAAGAATCATACAAAACCCAGGAGAGGCAAAGAGAGCAAAAGGCCATCAGTGAAATAGAGAGAAATCCGAAATATTTTTTCTCCTATGCAAAATCAAGATCAAAAACCACATCTAGTATCGGGCCCCTGCGAAAGGGAGATGGAACTTTCACAGATGACAACAAAGAAATGAGCGAGTTACTGAGGAAGCAGTACGACTCTGTTTTCAGTGAGCCATTAAATGCACTAAAGATTGATAACCCAAATGAATTTTTCATGGATATGATACCAACATCAAATCACATATCAGACGTCGCCCTATCCCCACTAGATTTTGAAGAAGCCATAAACAGTATGCCTATGCACTCTGCACCAGGCCCGGATTCTTGGAACTCCATATTCATCAAGAACTGTAAAAAAACACTATCGCAGGCCCTTCACATTCTGTGGAGACAAAGCCTAGATACTGGCGTTATCCCTGACATACTAAAAACAGCAGAGATAGCACCACTCCATAAAGGAGGAAATAAGGCAGAGGCAAAAAATTACAGACCGATAGCACTAACATCGCACATCATAAAAATTTTTGAGAGAGTGCTAAGAAGTAAGATCACAAAATACATGGAATCACAGCATCTCCATAACCCCGGACAACATGGTTTCAGAACAGGGCGCTCTTGCCTGTCGCAGTTGCTGGACCACTATGATATGGCATTAGATGCTATGGAAGACAAACAAAACGCTGATGTAATTTACACAGATTTCGCAAAAGCTTTTGATAAATGTGACCATGGTGTTATTGCACATAAAATGCGTTCAAAAGGAATTACCGGGAAAATAGGCAGATGGATCTACAATTTCCTGACTGACAGAACCCAATGTGTAATAGTCAACAAAATAAAATCCAGCCCATCAACCGTGAAGAGCTCAGTCCCCCAGGGTACTGTGCTTGCTCCAGTACTTTTTCTCATCCTCATATCGGACATAGACCAGAACACAACCTATAGCACTGTATCATCCTTTGCAGATGACACTAGGATTTTCATGAGAGTTGGCAACATAGAGGACACGGCAAACCTCCAATCAGATGTAGATCAGGTCTTTCTATGGGCTACAGAAAATAATATGGTATTCAACGAGGATAAGTTTCAGCTCATGCGCTACGGAAAAATTGAAAACATAAAAACAGGAACCACGTACAAAACGCAGGCAAATCATAACATAGAACGAAAAGGCAATGTAAAGGATCTGGGTGTACTCATGTCGGAAGACCTTACCTTTAAAGAACACAATAAAGTAGCCGTCACAACTGCAAGAAAAATGACAGGTTGGATAACAAGAACTTTTCACACTAGAGATGCTATACCGATGATGATACTTTTCAACACGCTTGTGCTATCTAGAGTGGAGTACTGCTGCACAATGACAGCCCCTTTCAAAGCTGGAGAAATTGCTGACCTAGAGAGCGTGCAGAGATCCTTTACTGCTAGAATCCACTCAGTAAAACATCTAAATTACTGGGACCGACTAAAGAGCCTAAATCTGTACTCCCTTGAGCGCAGGCGGGAGAGATGCATAATAATTTACACGTGGAAAATAATTGAGGGGCTGGTCCCAAACCTGCACACAGAAATAACACCACATGAGACCAGAAGACATGGCAGGATGTGCAGAATACCCCCGTTGAAAAGCAGAGGTGCAACAGGTACTCTGAGAGAGAACTCTATCAACATCAGAGGCCCGAGACTGTTCAACACGCTTCCACTACACATAAGGGGCATAACTGGCAAACCCCTCACAGTGTTCAAGAGAGAACTGGATAAGCACCTCCAAAGGATACCTGATCAACCAGGCTGTGACTCATACGTCAGGCTGCGAGCAGCCGCGTCTAACAGCCTGGTTGATCAGTCCAGCAACCAGGAGGCCTGGTCGACGACCGGGCCGCGGGGACACTAAGCCCCGGAAGCACCTTAAGGTAGCCTCAAGGTAGGTATTGTATGTGAGCTCCGGAGTTTACCTCGAAGCTGATGAAAGAAGGCACAGGGACTCCAAACCCGGAGACCGCCGTGGTCGGGGCCGGAGAAGAACCACCCCAGCAAGGGCAAGAACGACCCCAGCCTCCTGAAGCAGAGCCTGGGCCACGAGCCCCAGGAGGTGGACGTCCCGGCCCCACACCTACGGGTTCCAGAGATCGTCACAGCCCCCTTTCACCCGATATATGTATATATAAAATAAAAAATACCGTACTTTTGTGTTTAATTATTCATTATGTTTGATGGGTCATTCTGCGTTTGATGGGTCATTCTGCGTTTGATGGGTCATTATGTATTTTACGGGTGAATGGAGAATATAGGATTTTTCTTTCATCCCTAAATTTACGATAATTTCTACAGGGATTTTCTCGTGATATTCATAACTCATCATGACGAAGTCTATAAAATAATTTGTGCCTCGGGGAACGAGCCGGATGGAGTCCGTTGTGGGTTGGACCAAACTCATTTACTAAAGTCTCGGAGGCCAGCAGGTGAAAAAATTGTGATTGCCAATACTTGAATATTAATCTTGTACCGCTATGTAGTTTAGGACAAAATGCTTGAGAATTTAAAATGACTAAAGGGATGAGGGGGGCTCTTCCTGTTGTCTTTAATTTTGATTCAAGAGTGGAAATCATACGTTGTGGTGGTCATGTAAGTCATACGCTCAATCTTATGTTACGGGTTCACCATACTGTTCAACACGCTTCCGCTACACATAAGGGGCATAACTGGCAAACCCCTCACAGTGTTCAAGAGAGAACTGGATAAGCACCTCCAAAGGATACGTGATCAACCAGGCTGTGACTCATACGTCAGGCTGCGAGCAGCCGCGTGAAAAAAGTTCTTTCTAATATCTGTGACTCATTTGGGTACTCAGTTTCCACCTGTGTCCCTTAATGCGTGTCCCCCTTGTGTTAAATAGCCTGTGTTTATCTACTCTATAATTTCCTTTGAGAATCTTGTATGTGTCCCACCGATCATGTGATCATGTCCCAGCTAGCCTCTTCTGTCTTCTAGCGACGTGAGGTTTAATTCCTGTAGTCTTAATTCTGTGTGTGTGTGTGTGTGTGTGTGTGTGTGTGTGTGTGTGTGTGTGTGTGTGTGTGTGTGTGTGTGTGTGTGTGTGCGCGCGCGCGCGCACGCGTGCGTGTGTGTAAGTGAAATTAGATACACATAGGTAATATCAATGTAAAACTCACTCACGTTTTTTCCTCATAAACTATGAGATACAAATTCCGACTCAAACAAAAAAAAGAAAGTATATTTTACATATATTTGTTGGTTATATATTTTTACTCGCCTTTTAATAGCTGGGTTTATTTTTAATATTTTTGCATCCCCGTATTAAAAATATATATTTTTTAAAGCTCCTTCTGAAAATTAAAACATTTATGGTTTATTAACATGGGTAGTTAATTGATAAAAAAGTTGCATAATTTGCTCGTCCTATTGCAGGTTATTCGAGCAAACTTGTTGAGGTCTTATTCCGGCTACGAGAATCCTGCCTTTAATATTATCGTTTTCTGAGGAGAAAATATTGAGGCCTCATGATGGGATCGAACCCGCGTCCCTGGACTTGCCAGGGATTTCTCATATATTGACGTTCTTGTGACTTCATTGTGTATCGTTTTCGGAGTTTAAATTTAAGCGTTGCGTTGTTCGGTTAGTAAGTTAGATACTGTGTTAGATACTGGGTATTAGTTGTACAGTGTAAGTACTTGTAAATGAAGCACATTTATGTGACTTATTTTAACTGTAGCTACGGCTTTCTTTACTATGCCTGTTGTTTTCACTGATGTGCTTAACATATTTTCACATTTGTGAATGTAACTACCCTCGAGATCAACAAGGCTGTAACTCATACGTTAAACTACGAGCAGCAGCGTCTAAAAAACTGGTTGACCAGACCACCATCCATGAGGCCTGATCCCAGACCGATCGCTTGGTCTTTGATCCCCAGAACCATCACAAGATACACACAAGGTAAGATACACTTGTTTATTTAATTCATAAATATATGCAAACTAGGGCCAGCAGGAAGGTTATGACAACATTGGGGAAAGTTGAGGGAGGCTCAATCAACAATCAATCAACCAGGTATCAACCAGGCTATACTATTAGTGCGGGTTGAATAAAACAACTAATAAATAGGGAAATGAGTGATAACTCCATTAGGGTGCTTGTTACTGTTAGAGAATTGCTGACACAGGGACATGGGTTGTTGACAAGCAATCTAAATGCTATCGAGGTCAGATATCCCCGTTACATGAGCTGTGTGATCAAAGGGAGCTTGAGCCAGGCTTGCCTCTGAGTGTGTTAATGATGTACAACTGAGGACATGGTATACAGTGTCTCTGAAAGAGAACTCTTCTACATATATTTAGGTCTCTTTTTTTTGTATATATATATATATATATATATATATATATATATATATATATATATATATATATATATATATATATATATATATATATATATATATATATATATATATGCCGAAAATCCAGAGAAATATGAAAGAAAGTGAACGTTTCGGCCTGTTAAAGCCTTTGTTAACACAAGACTCAAGCCTATTGGGTTCTATCATATCTATACTTGAATCTGTGTATGGAGTCTGCCTCCACCACCTCACTTCCTAGTGCATTCCGTTTGTCAACTACTCTGACACTAAAAAAAGTTCTTTCTAATATCTCTGACTCATTTGGGTACTCAGTTTTCACCTGTGTCCCTTAATGCATTGTCCCTTAATGTCTTGTATTGACAAAGGCTTTAACAGGCCGAAACGTTCACTATCTTTCATATTTCTCTGTGGATTTTCGATATATATATATTTATGTATATATATATGTATATATATATATATATATATATATATGTATATATATATATGTATGTATATATATATATATATATATATATATATATATATATATATATATATACATATATATATATATATATATATATACATATATATATATATATATATATATGTATATATATATATATATATATATATATATATATATATATATATATATATATATATATACTACATATATATATATATATATATATATATATATACTATATATATATATATATATATATATATATATATATATATATATATATATATATATATATATATATAGATGCTGATATATAGAGGCAGATGCTGACGAATATGGATTGCATGGCCTGCACTGTGGAAAATCGGGTGGTTGGCACACTAGACACGACGAAGTCAACGACATCATTAAAAGAAGCCTTGCCTCTGCTCAGTGTCCAGCGGAGAGAGAGCCCCGCAACCTACTGAACCGTGACTCTGTTAGCTTTGCCGGCCGACCAGACGGAATCACACTGCGTCCGTGGAAGGGTGGCAGGCAGTTAGCATGGGACTATACTTGCGTATCCACCCTGGCAACGACATACATCACCCTCTCTGCCGGCACGGCAGGAGCCGCAGCGACACACAGAGAAAAACAAAAGTCAGTCAAGTACAGGCAATTAGATCAAAGGTACAACTTCGTTCCAATAGGGTCTGAGACCCTAGGCCCATGGGGTGAGAGTGCAAGAAGGTTTCTTAAGGATCTTGGTTCCAAGCTCATTGACACCACAAGAGACCCTAGAGCAGCAAGTTTTCTCTTTCAGCGCCTCAGTGTCGCGATCCAGAGGGGAAATGCCCGCTGCATCCTCGGTTCCTGCCCGGCGTCGGAGGAGTTCGAGGAAATCTACAGCCTCTAGGAAGCGAACTTTTTCTTGTGTCCTCTTAATGTTCATTTTTTGTATAAAATCAGATATGTAACTGTATAACCTTGCATAATAAAGTGTACATCATAATAAAAAAAAGGGGGTGGTAGGAGAAGTGAACACTCTTTCGTATTCAGAGTTAAATGTCAAGTTTTACAGAGCCCTGAGTGCTCTGTGTTCCCTTCTCTGAGGCTGTGGGTCCCTATAATTGCACCAGTGGTGGTACCCCCCTATATATATATATATATATATATATATATATATATATATATATATATATATATATATATATATATATATATATATATATATATATAGTTTCATTGAATATGACCGCATATTCTGTATTTATTATTTTCTGGTTTAGGGCTTCTATCCCTCTAACTATTTTCTTAACATCAGGACTTAGTTGAAATAGGAGTTCTCCAAAACTCATTTTCGTACTTTTAAGGTGAAGAAAAGAAGTGATTTACTATAGAATGTATTACACTTATTTATACAATTTAAAAACGTTTCGAACCTCCAAAAAATAAATAAATAATAAATACAGAATATGCGGTCATATTCAATGAAACATGTTTGAAAGAAAACCTGCTGCCAGTATACACCAATATATATATATATATATATATATATATATATATATATATATATATATATATATATATATATATATATATAATAAGCATGTGTGTCTGCGCACCCTCACTGTAGACTCATATCTTCCATGCAATAATACTGTTAGACCTCGGCGTCTTTTGAATTACACGCTGCTGCCAATTGGTGGCAATTGCCTAAAAGCCCCCACGCCCGGGGTCTTGATGGAACATTGAACACTCAAGCGCTGCCGTTCTACCTATTCCATTGGCTATTTTGAGCCAAGGATGTGTGCGCGAGCAGGGGAGATGGTTCTCTTCATTTTGTCAAAGAGCTCTGAAACGATATTCATAGAAACTTTATTGCTTATTGGGCCTTTGGGCCGGGCGGCGTGGAGAAGAGAGCTGGTGGAGGGGGGGAGAGACTGTGTGTGCCAGTGTTGGGTGCTTTTCATTAACCTGTGATTTCTAGTATTTGGGGAACCGCATTTGTTCGGGTTACTGGCGTTGAGCCATGCAAATATTGCTCAAGTACTGTTGTAAATCCATTAAGGTTTGGTGGGATATTTGAATTGAAACACCACTGAAGGGCCATTTTTGTATATTGCATATAATGCCTTTTAAGGCGGACTTGCAAGGTAATTGAACTTTGGGAATAGTTTCTTGTATTTTTTCTGAATCTAATATTTTTTTAATGCAGCAAAAGGAAGAATATTCAGCTGAACTTGATAACGATGTTTAAATTGTAGGGTTAATTGCATTTTATGTGTTTTAAAATGGCGAAATGTATTGGTGATCGACGTTACCCAATGTAGCCCACTTAAAGGGAATTCAATTACCGTTGGTCATTTACGTTATGGGTAAGTGGTTAGAAAATTATACGGCTGGATTTTGAGAGATTTGGATGGCTGGGAATTAGTCATCAAGCTAAGTGGCTTGTAGACTGGCTCTCAAGTATAGCAATTGGAGCCAGCTTCATGTAGTGATGAAATAACCTGTAGCCACAGTGGAATGAGTTCTGGGAGTCAAGCACAGTCCACAACTGCAGCCCAAGCATTGTGATTCATGAATGGGATGGCTTTCAAGGATTTTTTTCAGTAAATCATGGAAAAAATAGTAACTTTTTAACAACTGCCTCATCGTTTTGTCAGGCTATGCCCACGGGCGTATAACAGTCTGGTTGAGCAGACCACCAATCAGGCCGCCTGGTCAGAAACAGGACTGCAGGGATTTTGATTCCCGGAACGAATAACACACAGATTATTGTTTTTATTACACTTTATCTTGAGGTGTGCTGTGTACTTCGTCATTCATCAGTACTACACGTGATTCGGCGCGTTCGAGTATTTTCTATCGTTTCTGTTGTTTGTTGAATGCCTGTTGCTAGTGAATAGGAAAGAACACAGAAGATAATATTTTACTGCCTAAGGTTGTGTATATAGCCTGTTTGTAGTCGATCCTTTATTGCGTGTTCTGGAGGCTTGTGATTCTGTTTAGTTTGGCGTTTATTGTGGAGGTTGAGGACTCGAAATTCTATTTGCCGAACCTTTGTTGCGGGAGTTAATAATGAGTAGGTTTTGGTAGTGTTTATTCTCTTTTGGAATAATGTAAAGTTACCCTGTGATTACCCCGAGGTGGTTCCGAGGATCAGTGTTCCTTCCTTCCAACGGCCGTACCACGTTGAGAACACCGCTTCTCGTCCGATCAGCGAAGTTAAGCAACGTTGGGCTTGGTTAGTACGTGAATGGGTGACCGCCTGGGAACACCAAATGCTGTTGGCAATAATGTTTGGGGGAGTAGAAATAGCCTAAGCTACTCTTTACCTTTGAGATGTATTTTTTTCTTGTCTCAATAAACATTCTTGAACTTCAACTTAGTGGTCTGGTCTACCACCAACCAGGGCGCCTGACAGCTGGGTGGACAGAGCTTCGGATTCGTAGTCCTGAGATTCCGGGTTCGATCCGCGGTGGAGTCGGAGACAAATGGGCAAAATGTTTCTTTCGCCCATGATGCCCCTGTTACCTAGCAGTAAATAAGTACCTGGGAGTTAGACAGCTGCTGCGGGCTGCTTCCTGGGGGGAGGGGGTAGCAAAAAGAAGGCCTGGTCGAGGACCGGGCCGAGGTCTTTGTCATGGTACGTAATTTATGTGAAGGTGTTCTCCTGATAACTCCTGATTGGTGATGTTGGGAGACGCCTCAAAGTATATGATCCTGAGTGTTGTTGCCGGTGGATGCAAGAGTGACGACGGTGCCAGACGGGTTTTAGAGTTTGAGAATTGACGCATGGGGACGAGGGCTGGAGGTGGTGTTGATTGTCAGCTAATCGTTGCTGTACTCTGTTGCTTGGGGTTACCTTTCGTTTTCTATGTATGATTGTCCTGGTGGTTTGAGTCGTATGAACAATTCAGATGTGGCCAGATTTTTTTTAATTGCCTGGAGATCTTAAGCCAATGCTTTGACTACTTGATATTGTATATGCAGTGAGAGACCTGCTCCTCCTAATATATGCTCAATATTTATTGAAAGACACTTTCAGGGTGATGAGTACATACCTGGTTGATACCTGGTTGATGGGGTTCTGGGAGTTCTTCTACTCCCCAAGCCCGGCCCGAGGCCAGGCTCGACTTGTGAGAGTTTGGTCCACCAGGCTGTTGCTTGGAGCGGCCCGCAGGGCCACGTACCCACCACAGCCCGGCTGATCCGGAACTTCTCTTAGAAAACCGTCCAGTTTCCTCTTGAAGATGTCCACGGTTGTTCCGGCAATATTTCTTATAGTCGCTGGGAGGACGTTAAACAGCTGCGGACCTCGGATGTTTATACAGTACTCTCTGATTGTGCCTATGACACCTCTGCTCTTCTCTGGTTCAATCTTGCATTTTCTTCCATATCGTTCACTCCAGTACGTTGTTATTTTACTGTGTAGATAACGGCATGCATGCCGTTTACATGCTTGAACTTTAGTCTCACGGAACGGAAAACTAAGATGTCTCTTTGTATGACCTTACGGCAGGATTATGAACAAAGCGCCAAGCAAAGTGACTACCAGACGAGATGCATCAAACAAACTTGGGAATAAATTAGGGTATTACCTTAATCATGTTTATTGTGGCGGACTGTGCTGAGAGAGGAGGAGGAACTAGGTGTGAAAGACCACAGTGATGTAATTAACCTTTCTGTCAAATACCATGCACATGGGTCAGGAAAACCCGTTCACATGAATACTGAGGAATACAAAAAATATATATATATATCTCTGTTATATTCGGTTTTGATGTAAGAGGATTGACGGGTGCGGGAGTTGGGAGGACAGGATGCAGGAAAGGTCAGAGAGTGCCAGATGAGGCACTGGGAGAGTCGTGTGTGAAGAGTGCAATTATTGCTCAAACGTGAAAGGTCAGATGGGAGGTAATGAAGTTTAGTGTTCGTGTCCGTGTTCGAGGGTAAACGTATCGCTTCATTAGTGCTAAATAGTCCTATTGTTGAGTAAGGGTGTAATAAGTACTCTTATGGGACGATTTGATCAAGGGTTAGGTCGAATTGACAATTAGGCCGAAGACTTACCAATACCCTCTCTTAAAATATAAGGAATTGTGTTAATTTTCATCTATTAACCACTAAGTATGTGTCATACCTCTTAAGTATGCTCATGAGAGAACTGGATAACTGCTTCCAAAGGGTAAGTGATCAACCAGGGTTGTGATTCTTGCGCCAGACTGCGTCCAACTTGGTCACAATCAACCAAGAGGCCCTTGTCGGAGACTGCGTCACGGGTGGAGTGTGAGTGTATCGCGTCACAGGTGGAGTGTGAGTGTATCGCGTCACAGGTGGAGTGTGAGTGTATCGCGTCACGGGTGGAGTGTGAGTGTATCGCGTCACGGGTGGAGTGTGAGTGTATCGCGTCACAGGTGGAGTGTGAGTGTATCGCGTCACGGGTGGAGTGTGAGTGTATCGCGTCACGGGTGGTGTGTGAGTGTATCGCGTCACGGGTGGAGTGTGAGTGTATCGCGTCACAGGTGGAGTGTGAGTGTATCGCGTCACAGGTGGAGCGTGAGTGTATCGCGTCACAGGTGGAGTGTGAGTGTATCGCGTCACGGGTGGAGTGTGAGTGTATCGCGTCACGGGTGGAGTGTGAGTGCATCGCGTCACAGGTGAAGTGTGAGTGTATCGCGTCACTTGTGGAGTGTGAGTGTATCGCGTCACGGGTGGAGTGTGAGTGTATCGCGTCACAGGTGAAGTGTGAGTGTATCGCGTCACTTGTGGAGTGTGAGTGTATCGCGTCACGGGTGGAGTGTGAGTGTATCGCGTCACGGGTGGAGTGTGAGTGCATCACGTCACAGGTGGAGTGTGAGTGCATCACGCCAGGAAAGTTAGAAGTGGACGGTAGTGGTTTGTTCGCGTGGATTCGCAGCCTCGCGTCGCTGACCTAATTACGGCTGCTACCTTGAGGGCTGTAATTACTCTGTTACCTGCAGAAGATTTAATTACTTTTGTTGCCTGCAGGACTATGTCTGAATGAGAGAGTTAGTATGTGTCACGACCACACTATTGGTGTCTGTTGCCTGTATGTCTTTGATGGTGTCTGTTGCCTGTATGTCTTTGATGGTGTCTGTTGCCTGTATGTCTTTGACGGTGTCTGTTGCCTGTATGACTGACGCCGTGTAGGTGTCTGTGGGTCCCAAGACATTATTTTTAATGTATTGAATATACTTTGTCTTTTATTTCCTTGGGCCATTTTTGTGCGTCCAGAAATATGCGACAGCAGCTGCATGTAGTTAAAGGCGGTCTTTGTACAACATTCTGTTGAACCTTTCTGCGGATGGACAGTTTAATAATAGTTTTTGTTTTTTGTTTTATAGCTGTTTGTGTTACAGCAGACCAGGTTAGGTTCTAAAGTATTATTCAACTGCTTACTTTGGTTTAGGTGTGTGTGTGTGTGTGTTGTGAATTCGTGCCTCTAAGGCATTGTGAATATGTTGTGTGTTGTATTTGTTGTGGGTTGAAGGGGTTGATTTCATGATGGATATTACACGTGGGGTTAAGTGTTGTGCGGGTGTTGGCTGCCATGAACTTTAGAGGCAATTGACATGCTTACTTAATGTTGTTGGAGTAGGTTGCGTGTGGTGGGTGTTGATATATCATCTTGACGTTTTGTGAAGATTGACTGGGTTTTTGTGTGTTTGGGTGCTTGTTTAATTTCGGTTGTGGGATTGCATGTTTGGCATTGAACATTGGTTGTTCGTTGAGTATGTGCGTGTTTAGCCGTGTTTGGTGGTTAGTTGGATGTGTGGTATGTTTGGCACAGCTGCTGACTCAGCATTTCTTATCACTGTGTGTGATGATTGTTTGGGCTACCGAGAGGAAACGACGCGGAACATTGTGTAGCCAAGGAATTTGGATTCACTTTTTCATCGGACGTTGAATTGGTAATTTTATTTAATTATAGTAGAAGCACAATGGCCTTTGTTTGCATTTGAAATAAAATTATCAGCGTTTTTGTTTACAGTTAGAGAAGAATCGTCCGTGTTCCGTTGACAGTGTGACCCACACTTGTTCCTATGTAAGCAGGTTTTTCATCTGTAGATGAAAATTTAGATTTAGCTACTCAGAAGGAAATGTTCCTGTAGCACGGGCTATAGTGAGCCCGTAATGTCTCAAGAAATTCATACTTTCCATCTTCACTTACATCCTAACATATTTCACCTCACCTTCCTTGTTGGATTTATTGACTCTTCCACTGCCGCTAACGTTACGGGCTCACCATAGCCCTTGCTACATGGACATTTCATTCTGAGTAGCTAAATCTAAAACAAGAACATACCGCTAACGTCTTGATCAGGGTCCACGACAGACGTTGTCACTTTCATGTTGTATGTGGGGGGGGGGGTTATGTTCATTGAGTCAGCCACGTTATTGCAACCCATTCTCCAGCCCAAACAATGTCAAATACTGACTTATTATTTACTAAATGCAGTTGTTTTATTTATCAGACGACCAACTGGATAAATGAATATGGCAGGATAAATCTTCCGTAAAGCATAAAAACAAGTTTTTTTTCTGAAATGTAAAATATTATTATATATTGTGGGATTATGTATAGTTGGATCTAGGTAAGGGAAGGTGAGGTGTTTGGGTTACGTTGATTTAGGGAGTGTTGACACTACAAGCTGAAGATGTACGAAGCACGTTTCGAGTCATAGCCTCGAACATGGGGCTAGGTGGACCAAACAGACTTGTGTAAGAGTTTTTGTAGTTGGTATTTGACTTATACGTTATGAACTTCACAGCCCTCTGTTTTGATGATGGGCTGAGTTATTTTTACTTGCTCTATACATCCCTCTCTCTTGGTTGACCACACCACCAACCAGGAGGCCTGGACAGAGACCGGGCCGCGGGGATGTTGGTCCCCTGAACCAACAACAGATAGTCAACCGGTAGGTAGATACGTCATTTTACATTGCTATTTTATGTTTACATTTTAAACATTTTTGTGATGAGTTTATATATTGCATTATTGTTGTGCCCTTCGGGCCTTCCTCCCCTGTCCTGATTACTGTGTGATCCGTTGTAGCTCCTGTCACGCGGTGTTCGTGTTTTGTTTGAACACTTCAACACGTCTCTTGCTGTTTTGTGTTTTATATTTGTGCTCACCTCGCCTGGTGAGTGTTTGCGTCGCTTGGCGATTGTTTACCTTCCGTGGCGTCTGTTCCCACTTTCTCTTTATGGATTGGTAACGATATTGGTGTGTTCTTCTGCATGTTCGTTGTTTTCCTCGCTTAAAAATATATCCTTGTTGATGTTTGGTTGTGTATTTGGGTAAATATCTGATTATACCCGCACTAAATTGTTCCATTTTGATGCACGTATATATTTGAATCTTGCTTTTTAAAGGGCTAGTGTTCTTGGTTTCATGAACTTTACATTAATTTACATTAACTGCTCCACTTAAAAGTTACGTTACTACCTCACCCAGGTTTTATCAAACATATACACAACGTCTTACGAAATCCCTGCATCTTAACTTAATCAAGGTGGTTTTTAGATTTATTAAACTGTTTACAAGTTTCGAAACTTAACAACCCAAGTTTATTAATGTAATAAAAACCTCGTAGTGCGCTTCGGAGCTTATAAATAATTTAATAAAGGTAAACAAAGCCGCCGTGATCGAGGAAAGATGTACGGGTTTCGTAAGTGGCTACTTAAATGTTTGATGAATCCCGCCCCCTAGGAAGCATGTGGATATTTCTTACCTGTAATTCAGCCAATAACACACCGACAGACACGGAACCCCTCATTGTGTTAGTGCATCGTAACTTACGCGAGGAAAATACTTTCGGGAGTGGTTTTCGAAACTTTTTTTTTTCCTAATGGTTTCCTGATCAGGCTGTGATGCATCGGTGTCTGCGTTGTTTATTTTGATAAAGAAAAGGACACCTTTTTTAATCTTATTTTTGTGACTTACATAAATGTGGAAAATAATACTATTAAAAATCAAGAGGATCAATAAAAGTGGATTTTTGTATTTATTCATAAGAGGCTCAAGACTTTGCCAGCGCCTTTATTTTTTTTTGCCCGTATAGGAGGGAGGCTGCTCGTAGGGGGGGGGGGTCCATTGAACTTCCACTGAGGAAATCTTAAGCTTTGAAGTTTCACACCGAAAAAAATATACACAGGATACACATTCAGCTGGCGGTGATGTGTGGCTGTGTGTACCAGTATTGTTCTCTTGCTCCGTACACACATGGCTGTCTGTACCAGTATTGTTCTCCTGCCCCGTACACACATGGCTGTGTGTACCAGTATTGTCCTCCTGCCCCATACACACATGGCTGTGTGTACCAGTATTGTTCTCTTGCTCCGTACACACATGGCTGTGTGTACCAATATTGTCCTCTTGCCCCGTACACATGGCTGTGTGTACCAATATTGTCCTCTTGCCCCGAACACACATGGCTGTGTGTACCAGTATTGTCCTCCTGCCCCGTACACATGGCTGTGTGTACCAATATTGTCCTCCTGCCCCGTACACATGGCTGTGTGTACCAATATTGTCCTCTTGCGCCGTACATATGGCTGTGTGTACCAATATTGTCCTCCTGCGCCGTACACATGGCTGTGTGTACCAGTATTGTCCTCCTGCCCCGTACACATGGCTGTGTGTACCAATATTGTCCTCCTGTGCCGTACATATGGCTGTGTGTACCAATATTGTCCTCCTGCGCCGTACACATGGCTGTGTGTACCAGTATTGTCCTCCTGCGCCGTACACATGGCTGTGTGTACCAATATTGTCCTCCTGCTCCACACACACACAGCTGTGTGAACCAATATTGTCCTCCTGCCCCATACACACATGGCTGTGTGTACCAGTATTGTCCTCCTGCCCCGTACACATGGCCGAGACTGCAACAGGGAAAAACTGTGCCGAGCAAAAAATGTACACGCGGAGGACAGGAATTTTTATCCTATCTCTGGGTATGGAAATATTGCCAGCTCTTGACCAAGCTTTTCAGTTAACGCAATTTGTTTTTTTCTTTGCATGTGTGTGTTACCGTTTTTTTTGTATATGCGTATCAGAGTATGTTTCAATTTTGTTAAATTTTTTTGTATGTTTCCATAGCGTCGTAGTCTGCGTTTATATGGTTGTATTTATTATTCCTTTGATTTTACAGTTGTTTTTAGAGCTTGTTATCATTCCCTCTCTTCCTCCCCTCTTCCTCCTTTCTACCCAATAAATTTGGTTATAATTGTGCTTTCTAACAATTAGTTTTTTAAACGTTATTCGCCTCTATCTCTCTTTTCGTTTCGTTGAGGATTTGTTTATATTTTGCTCACTTCCCTTATTTCCTCTAATGTTTACGTCTCTTAACTGTTAATAATTCCACACAGCACTATCAATATCTCATAGAAAACCCGGAATTAAGGGTTAGAAATGGCACGAAATATATATGTATAAAAATAAATGAATCGATACATAATAAACATTAAGCTATTTTGAGGCTGTACATTGGGCTCGTACTATTGGCTCTCTAGGGACGCTGGGTCCATGCCATTGTACAGCCTCAATATTTTCTCATAGATTCATTACGTTCTTCTGATTTTTTTTTTTTTACCACGCCTACGATGCTTACCTTGAGGTTACCTTGAGGTGCTTCCGGGGCTTAGCGTCCCCGCGGCCCGGTCGTCGACCAGGCCTCCTGGTTGCTGGACTGATCAACCGGGCTGTTGGACGCGCCTGCTCGCGCTGCTTATGGGGACGCTAAGCCCCGGAATCACTGCAAGGTAAGGTAGGACATAAATAGTGATGGAAGTAAGAGAAGTACTTCGCCCATGTGTGTCTGGATTACCTAAGGTTCACGTGCTGTTGTAACGCGACTCTGATATTATTATTTGGTTCCGCCTCTTTCCATACGAGGCACAACTTACCCTGCGTTGGTTACGGGGTGTCAAGGTCCCCGCGGCCCGGTCGTCGACCAGGCCTCCTGGTTGAAGGACTGGTCAACCAGGCTGTTGGATGCGGCTGCTCGCAGCCTGACATGAGTCACAGCCTGGTTGATCAGGTATTCTTTGAAGGTGTTTATCAAGTTCTCTCTTGAACACTGTGAGGAGTCGGCCAATTATGCCCCTTATGTGTAGTGGAAGCGTGTTGAACAGTCTCGGGCCTCTGATGTTGATAGTTCTCTCTCAGAATACCTATTGCACCTCTGCTTTTCAACGGCACATCCTGCCATGCCTTCTGGTCTTGTGATGTTATTTTTGTGTGCAGGTTTGGGACCAGTCCCTCTACTGTTTTCCACGTGTAAATTATTGTGTATCTTTCCCGTCTGCGCTCTAAACTCTTGAGAATATAAGTTTAGGCATTTTAATCAGTACCAGTAATTTAGATGGATTATTGAGTGGATTCTAGCAGTCAAGGATCTCTGCACGCTCTCCAGGTCAGCAATTTCTCCAGCATTGAAAGGGGTTGTTACTGTGCAACAGAATTCCACTTTAGAGAGAAATAACGTCTTGAAAAGTATCATCATCGGTATAGCATCTCTTGATGGAAAGGTTCGTCAAGTACGAATTGGAAAATTTGTTTCGTAATAAAGCTTTCACTGGTTTTTGAGGGAGGCAAATTTAGTAATTTATCTTGTCAGCTTTCCACTTCCATTCCAGGGTGTGATTGAGTGCGTTTTGTTGTTTTAGTTATGAAAGGCAAATGTGTCCAGTAATATTGTTTTCATGCGGTGAATGATGGTTGTATACATCATTATCGTTATTTGTATGTTATTGTGGGACGTGGTCATACTGGGGTCAGGGGAGGGGAGTGTCGCTTCGCACTTAATAACAAAGAAGAGAGCACAATGCCTTCGTATTGGTGTGTCAAGATGGTGGGGATTTACTCGCTGCTTCTCTCTCTCTGCCGATATATTTTCTTTCCTTTAGCTCTTGATTCATTTGCTCGTCTCGTCTCCCAACACGGGCATGAAACCCAAGCACAGTCTAATGAAGTGTGTTCGTTTTTACTGTTCGTGTTTTAGGGTATGTGGGCCTACGGGCCGCTCCGAGCAACAGCCTGGTGGACCAAACTCTCACAAGTCAAGCCTGGCCTCGGGCCGGGCTTGGGGAGTAGAAGAACTCCCAGAACCCCATCAACCAGGCATCAAGCACACCTGCACAATAAAATTACAACATAGTGAGGCGAGAGAGAGAGAGAGAGAGAGAGAGAGAGAGAGAGATTGTTGGAAGTGCTAAGTAAATACAATTAAAAGTCGAGGGTGCCGTAAACACAATTAGAGAACACAGTGTAAACATCAGTCTCTTAAAGTCTCCCGCCAACAAATATAAGAAATGTCGTTAGAACAACAGTGGAAGCTTTCAAGAGGGAACCGGAAAAGTTTCTGCTGGAATGATCGGATCAGCGTGGCCTTGGGCACGAAAACAAACACCCTGATAGAGCAGGCAATCACCAGGTAAAGCACACGTTGTTAGCGTGATCGTTTTAGGTCTTTGTTACCTTCAGAGTGACGGCTGGGTTTATTAATGGTTCCATACAACTCTTGAGAGTTATTTCTGGGGAGTTACTTGACTTCTCTGATTTTTCTTCCCACTTCTGTATCAGGTATTTACCTCTTCTTTTCACCCTCATCTCCCTTATCCCCCATCTACGTCCTTCTTATCTTTTTCCTCTCATCATTCCTGCTCGCCGAGCTTTTCACATTGCTCTTCTGCTCGGGATCCGCCTGGTTGATACCTGGTTGATCAAATTGTTATCAATTTGTTATCAACGCCTTGTTATCGCCTAATAATGTCTTGTTATCAAATTTATCTTGCCCTGTGGTGTGTGTTTTTGGAAGTAGAGGTGGATGGTGAGCGGCCCCCGTCCACCTGTAGGGACTTACCTCCGCATCTCTCGAGGCGTCTACTGCGGGTAAGCCCGTGTCGAACAACTACGGGCTCACCATAGCCCGTGCTACACGGAACTTTGTTCCAGGTAGCGAATCTTTAACAACAACGCACTGTGTTGCCTCATACTAACGAGAGGCTACAAACCTCTAGTGTTCTTAGTAATATGCACATAATAATTCTAATTTAAATAAATATTTGTGTCTCCAGTAAAGGAGCAATCAATGTGTTAGCTAGATCATGTGTAAATAGAAATAGTTATAGTCTAATGTTATTATTTTTCGAACATTCAGGGTTTCAGAGAAAAGTTTTAATTAGGGTCACTATGACAAAATGGAAACAAAGGTTATAGAGCGAGGGGGGGGGGGGGGGGTTAATACGAGTCCTAGGAACAGTCGAAAGCAGCGATGACCGGAAACATTTATAAGATAAACACGGTGAGTGTGTGAAGGTGGTAGGCGCCGAGGCCCTTACGAGTTTGCTGTCAACTGTTCATGGATTTATAGGGATATCCACCTTGAGAAAGAATACATTAGCTGCCCAACTAATCCATCAAGGAGATTCTTTACATATTATATGGAGCAGGTCATGAAATATGATATCTTTATGTTCATGTCCTTCGTGTTATCATGTTGCTCTTTCCTTGGCTTGCTTCACTCTGTTTCCTTGGTGAGTGGTTGTCATCGTGTTGTCTGCTGGTCATACTGTATTATGTAGCCTGGGGTTAATGGGGTCTATTGCTTATTGCATTTTGGATATCTCTGAATTGGCTGAGAAGACTAATTAATAATTTGGTGTGCGTAATACGTAAGGTTATGTCGTGTGTGATGGTTTGTGGAGAGTCGAGGGCCCCTGGCGGTGTGTGTGTGTGGAGAGTCGAGGGCTCTTGGTGGTGTGTGGAGAGTCGAGGGCCCCTGGCGGTGTGTGTGTGTGGAGAGTCGAGGGTCCTTGTTGGTGTGTGTGGAGAGTCGAGGGCCCCTGGTAGTGTGTGTGGAGAGTCGAGGGCCCCTGGTGGTGTGTGTGGAGAGTCGAGGGCCCCTGGTGGTGTATGTGGAGAGTCAAGGGCCCCTGGTGGTGTGTGTGGAGAGTCAAGGGCCCCTGGTGGTGTGTGTGGAGAGTCAAGGGCCCCTGGTGGTGTGTGTGGAGAGTCAAGGGCCCCTGGTGGTGTGTGTGGAGAGTCAAGGGCCCCTGGTGGTGTGTGTGGAGAGTCAAGGGCCCCTGGTGGTGTGTGTGTGGAGAGTCAAGGGCCCCTGGTGGTGTGTGTGGAGAGTCGAGGGCCCTTGGTGGTGTGTGTGGAGAGTCAAGGGCCCCTGGTGGTGTGTGTGGAGAGTCGAGGGCCCCTGGTGGTGTGTGTGTGTGGAGAGTCAAGGGCCCCTGGTGGTGTGTGTGGAGAGTCGAGGGCCCCTGGTGGTGTGTGTGGAGAGTCAAGGGCCCCTGGTAGTGTGTGTGGAGAGTCAAGTGCCCTTGGTGGTGTGTGTGTGGAGAGTCAAGTGCCCTTGGCGGTGTGTGTGTGGAGAGTCGAGGGCCCTTGGCGGTGTGTGTGTGGAGAGTCAAGGGCCCCTGGTGGTGTGTGTGGAGAGTCGAGGGCCCCTGGTAGCGTGTGTGGAGAGTCGAGGTTTCATTATGTTTTTGGACTTTAAACTTAAGGTACTGGAAGGACGTCATCAAGGAGCCATGACTCTTCAAGTAAAGTGATTATTGTTGCAGCCAAATTTCTGTTGTCTTCAGGTAATGTGATAAAGACTTAATTTACTTTTAAAGACCTTGGGAAATGATGTCGTTAAAAGCCAAGCAGTTTCTTTTGAACAAGAACTTTTAATATACTCGTTAATGACAGAGGTTAATTACGCAGATAAGCTTGTTTTGCCTTCCGGGAAATGCAAAGTAGGTAATGTAATGTTGAGCTTTATTTGCAGGTGGGAGAAGGGCGCAAAATGAACATTGCAAGATTCCAAATTGAAATTTTCTATTCAGAAAATAATTGTAAAATTGCAGATATAATAATATTTATGTGACGAGGTGCTACCACCCCCTGGTGATATGAAGACACATAGCCTCGTAAAAGAGAATAAAAGACATTCAAGTTTTTTTTGTGTGAGTAATTTCTCATACAAGACAGCAAAATGTGGTGAGACAGGGAGCGCAAAGCATCTTTCTGAGGGTTACTGAATTTGCTTGTGGCTGTGTTGGGCGGTCCGGGGGTAATGGAGAACGAAACGTGATTTGAGGGCCGCCTTTTGTGTTCTGGGGGACCACCTGTGTTCCGAGAGCAAGCCGGACGCTACCTCACTGGTGGGGAAATATAGCCTCATGATGTGGCGTCGTAATACTGTTACACCCTGAAGACGGACACATGGACGGGGATAGGGGGGGGGCGGACACACACACACACACACACACACACACACACACACACACACACACACACACACACACACACACACACACACACACACACACACACACACACAGCCTCCGCACTCCCTCTCAGTCAGTCCCTTCTTTTCAGCCAATATGTGCGTAATATCTCTGAATCTCAGCCTCTCTCTGCCTTCCACCCTTTCGCTTCCTCCCAAACTCCTCCAGCCTCACAACACCACATAAAAGTAATGCATCCACCTCGACCTACACTCACACACAGAGAAGGAATTCTCTGAAAAATCTGGAAACAGTGTGCCCAAGAAGCACACTGTTAATATATATATATATATATATATATATATATATATATATATATATATATATATATATATATATATATATATATATATATATATATATATATATATATAATCAACCCCCAGTCGAGGACCGGGCCGCGGGGACGTTGAGCCCTGAAATCATCGCAAGATAACCCCTCCACAAATCCACCTGCCGCATACTTCCATAAACACCAATCTGGCACTCTTGTATACACTTGCACGCTGCCTGCGGGTTTATACACAATCATGCTGCTATATTATACATAATTACACATAATCATGTAGCTCTGATACACAATGTTTCCTCGAAAATTCGTTGAGAACAATTGGCTGAATTAGCCAAGTCGCACATTAAAGAAACCATTGTGACTAATTTTTTGTAATGTCACTATTATTGTTATTATTGTGCCTTTTGTAATTGTTTTTATTTTCTGCAGGTATGTGTGGCTATGAAAGAGCGCCGAGTCTTCAGTATGTATGTATATTTTTCACGTGGTTTATTCGCATGTATGTTGTCTCTTGAAGACACGAAAATAAATTGTGGGTTATGTGAAGTCTGGGAACGTTCGGAGAGTTCTTTTCTCGATACGTCAGGCTGCGAGCAGCCGCGTCCAACAGCCTGGTTGATCAGTCCAGCAGCCAGGAGGCCTGGTCGACGACCGGGCCGCGGGGACGCTAAGCCCCGGAAGCACCTCAAGGTAAGATCCGGCATAGGGTCAGGCTTCACTTATGATAACTTGGTCCTACAGGCTGTTGCTTATAGCAGCTGGAGAGAACTCGCTTGACCTAGTTCTTTTCCATGTTCAAGAGTTGGGGAAAGAAGTAGGGAAAGGGGGGAGATCATTCAAGGAAGTGGTGTTAACTAAATGTGCAAGCAACGTATGCTTGATAGAGTTTTGCAGTTGCTGCTGACGAGCAGATGACTGCAGTTATGATGCCAACCCACTTTGTAACCAGACTTTACTGTGTTCTTGGTTACAATGTAAGAGTTCCGGTCTTTGTCAGTCTCATCAGCCTCTCGATAAGTTGATTCCCTGGATTGTTTTAAGTGTAGGTTAGACATGTATATGAATTAGATTGAGTTGATATAAATTGTTTCTTATATTATATTCTTAGTAATTTCACTGATATTTAGACAATGGATGTTGAAAACCGTTGGACTCTTTAACCTTTTTTTATCTTATTGTACTTATTACGCCGCTTCTCTTTAATGGTAGTAATTTTCTCCTGTGCCCGGGCCTCCTGGTCTTGTTTAAAGGAGAGAAGAGACAGAGACTGACCTCGACTTTTGTTCCTGTGTGGACCCTCGCGCTCATGTACCTCTCTCACGTCTCAATTGTTTGTCTTTGTGAGTTCCATTCTGGTCACCAGGGCATCAAAGCATTACCTTGTCTTGTCTCCTGTTTTTCTTACCACTCCTATTCCCAAGCACTCCCTCCCCCCTCCCCTGCCCCCTGCCCCTACCCTCCCTTTCCCTTCCCTCCTCCCCCTCCCCTTCCCCCCCCCCTCCTCCCTTCCTCCCCTCTCCTCCCTTCCTCCCCTTCCCCCCCCTCCTCCCTTCCTCCCCTTCCCCCAACCCCTCCGTCCCCCTCCCCCGATCCCCTACCCCCTTTCCCACGTCCCCCCATCATCCCCCTTCTCGTCACCACCCCCTCTCTCCATCACCCCGTCTCTCCATCACCCCGTCTCTCCATCACCCCCCTCTCTCCATCACCCCCCTCTCTCCATCACCCCCTCTCTCCATCACCCCCCTCTCTCCATCACCCCCCTCTCTCCATCACCCCCCTCTCTCCATCACCCCCCTCTCTCCATCACCCCCCTCTCTCCATCACCCCCCTCTCTCCATCACCCCCCCTCTCTCCATTACCCCCCCCTCTCTCCATCCCCCCTCTCCCTCCATCACTCTCTCCCTCCCCATCCCTCCATCCCCCATCATTAGTCAGTTAAAGTGTCAATATTACGGCGCTTTAACATTTACAAAATAATCGGAATTTTGACGGTGTAATCGATAGCTTCAAAATTGTTGTTCACCAAGTGTGAAGACAGTTACTGTGAGAGTGGTCTGACACATGGCTGCTCAAACTGTTGTTCACCAAGTGTGAAGACAGTTACTGTGAGAGTGGTCTGACACATGGCTGCTCAAACTTAACCTTGACAAATGGAAAGTGATCAAAATAGGAACAAGAAACGAGGGGGTTATCAAAAGTAATACAGCCTGAGGGAAAGGTATCTCATGCTATCTTGATAAACCTCAAGTCTCAAGGGTTGACATTGCACCATCCTATCACGAGAAGAGCACACGAATACGTAGCTGATAACAGGAGCAAAACCTATGCCCACACACCTTATGAATAACATTTTGAAACATGGCAAGAAGGCATTCACAACATTGTTCATGACCTCTGTAAGGGTAAGGACTTTGAATAAAGAGCTCGGATTTGGCGCCTTCTTTTGATTATTACTTGCAGTATGCAATAACTTTTTTTTACTTGAGTGTACTTGTTGCGCTGCTTCTCTTTAATGGTACTTAATTTTCTCATCTGTGCGTGCCTCCTGGTTTTGTTTAGAGGAGAAAAGATTGTTCTCGGGGTTGTTCAACACCCTCCCAGCGAGTATAAGAAATATTGCCGGAACAACCGTGGACATCTTTTAAAAGAAAACTAGATAGTTTTATCCAAGGAATGTCGGACCAACCGGACTGTGGTGGATATGTGGGCCTGCAGGCCTCTCCAAGCAACAACCTGGTGGACCAAACTCTCACAAGTCAAGCCTGGCCTCGGGCCGGGCTTGGGGAGTAGAAGAACTCCCAGAACCCCATCAAGCAGGTTTGCAACACCTGCTTGGAGCTCACTCCTCTTGATGCAGGAAGAGAAAATTTGAGAAAATCAAGAAATAGTCCACAAGAATTGTACTAGAAGTATGATTAGAGTGTAAAGATATATGCAATGGACTATTCTTAACATTTGTAATAATTCTTTACAAGGATAAATTCAGAGGAGAGATGATCACAACGTGCAACACTGGTCTTCAGCCAAAATGCTTCTGAAAGAAATGTGGTCAATCTTTACTAATTCTGGGTTACTGAGAACGGAAATAATGTTTACAATTGTTGATTATCTCTAGTTTTCATCCAAGACGATTCATAAAGCAGTTTTGCTGCATAATGGGTGTTTTACCATCTATTACATTGGGTTATGCAGCATATTTTGAGGTGCATAAGATATGACCTCCATCAGTGGCGGCTCTATAGCGTATTGAAGGTTGTTGCTCTTGTAGTGGCTCTGCAGGGTGAATGCACAAAATATTACTTTCTTTGTGAGATAGTCGTGTTAGAGAATGCCACTATGATAAGAGAGACTGGTCACACTCCATCATTGAAGCCAGGATGAAAAGTTCAGCATCCCCCCCACTCGCTGAATCAAGCAAGATTTTGTTACCATCCTTACACTTAAACCCAAAGTTAATCAGCAATTGTAATTATTACATTTGAATTCAGCACATCAAAGTGGAAAATAAACAGCTCTTTTTCATATCTGCAGCAGACAACTTTTGAACAAGTTCGAGAGTAATGAATTATTAATGCTGTAGGTTGTAGACGGTGAACACAGACTAAATCCATATCTTCAAGGCACTGAAGAAGTTGTGCCAGAAAACCGATAGGTGCGAGACGGAGTCGAAAAGTGGAAACTTGAGCACACTGGAGGAGTAGGTCAGCCGGCGCGCGAGGTATCACCGGGCGCTCCGCAGTATGGAGGCAGTTAGCTCAGAATAGTTAACTTGCGCAGCTGGAGCTGCTCAAAAGTTTGATGGACGTGAGTTGGTTGTGGCAGAGTTTGTGCGAGACAGAGGGAGAGAGAATGTTATCAACTTGTCGAAGTATCTAGTTCCAAGTTGCTCTCGCTCTAATTACCTGTGGAGTAAACCGCTGGTCGCAGTTCCAAGTTGTGTTCTGGGAGTAGTATCCGACAGTGCTTTCTCTCCCAGCCTCCTCTCTCTCTCCCCCCTCTCTCTCTCCCCCTCTCTCTCTCTCCCCCCTCTCTCTCTCCCCCCTCTCTCTCTCCCCCCTCTCTCTCTCCCCCCTCTCTCTCTCCCCCCTCTCTCTCTCCCCCCTCTCTCTCTCCCCCCTCTCTCTCTCCCCCCTCTCTCTCCCCCCCCTCTCTCTCCCCCCCCTCTCTCTCTCTCTCTCTCTCTCTCTCTCTCTCTCTCTCTCTCTCTCTCTCTCTCTCTGAATGGTCCCTAGAGTAATGAACTCTAGGGACCATTTGAGGAAGATGTTATACTCAGGCATGACCATGACTCAGGCTACAGCTCCCTGCCTCGCTCCCATACCCTCGTGCTTGCAGCTAAGCATTTCATGTAATCATCTAGATCAGTGATTTCCAAACTCTTTACGGGCATTACCCCTTTTCCCATACAGCGTCCTTTATTAATGGCCCCATACACTCAGTATTAAACCTCATCATTTTTTATTTTCTTCGCCACATCCATGTATTTTGTTATAATAAGATTTATGTCTTGCCTAAACTTATGGCCCCCCCTACTCTACATATTGCCCCCCCAAAAAAACCAAAAAAAAACAGGGGGGGCCATGACCTCCAGTTTGGGAACCAGTCATCTAGATCTTCCCTCTGAGAAACTATTATTTCCTTCACTCTGGTCAAGCTAGAAAATCTAGAGAGATCCTTCACTTCGCCTTGCAGCATGACAATGGCCTCAATCGTAATGCTAAAACAACCAAAGAAATTTACCATAGAAATGTTCGTTTTCTTTGCATCGGCCTTTATTGATTAGGAGGTTGATTTTGTTCCTCTGGTTGAGGTTAGGCAACACAACTGCATTTTCAAGGAGTGGCGAACTGAGGGAACGGGCTGGGGTACTCAGCCCAGCGACAATGGTTATCCTCCCTCCATTACTTCTCCTAATATTGACCTGTTTCGTCTTTCATTCACCCCCTTGGTATTTTTTTTTATATAAAGTTTGCTTCGGTCCCTTCCACCGACCATCCCACTTGGTCCCCCAGCCCTTCACCCTTGCCCCGGGCTTTTAGCTGTTTGGTGAACAATGGAGCGATAAGAATAGGGGCAACAATGTAAGTCTCTACGGTACCCTTCTTCCCTCCTGGCACTCCCCCCCCCCCCCAACCCTCCCTTCCCCTCTCTTTATATCTCTCTCCCTCCATCCCCTACCCTCCCCGCATCTAAAACATGGCCTACTTTCCTTCCTGCGCTGTTAGTGAAGTCTGTGAAAAATAAGCGCATTTTGTTCATTACTGTGAGAGCTAATGCTGCTCCGCTTCTCACCACCTGCCCATTTTATGTAATAACAGAGGCTGCCTTCACCTTCTTGCCCACCTTTATGTAATAGCAGTGGCTGCCTTCACCTCCTGCCTATTTTTATGTAATAACAGAGGCTGTCTTCACCTCCTGTCACCTGTGTGTGTGTGTGTGTGTGTGTGTGTGTGTGTGTGTGTGTGTGTGTGTGTGTGTGTGTGTGTGTGTGTATGTGTGTAGAAATAAATATGTGCTTCGTTCTCACTGCATTAATACATTTCAATTACATCAGTGAGGCTAATATATATATGTTGTACCTAGTAGCCAGAACGCAGTACTTGGCCTACTATGCCAAATAGGTCGAGTGATTTTCCTTATTTTCAATAAATTGTTTCCAATTAGTTTATTTGAATTATTATTATTATATTGGGAATATGAGTTATTGACTTAGTTGTGTTAGTTTAAGTAAGGTTAAGATAGGTTAGGTTAGGTTGGGTAGGTTAGGTTCGGTTCGGTCATATATCTACGTTAGTTTTAACTCAAATTTTAACAAATGAACTCATACATAATGAAATGGATAGCTTGATCCTTTCATAAGAGGAGACGTAACATATCACACGTAAGGAGCATAACTGGCCGACCTCTCACAGTGTTAAAGAGAGAACTCGACAAACACCTCCAAAGAATACCTGATCAATCAGGCTGTTATTCATACGTCAGGCTGCGAACTGCCACGTCCAACATTCTGGTTGACCAGACAACACACTGGGAGGCTTGGTCGGAGACCGGGCCGCGGGGCAGTTGATCACTGGAAGCTACACAAGGTAGATAAAAATTAAGCCGGAGCAAAATGCTGAGGTCTTATTGGCAACTTTCCGGTAGTCGGAAATAATGTTGAACTACATAATGGTATGTTTTTCATGCTCTCTCTCTCTCTCTTCTCTCTCTCTCTCTCTCTCTCTCTCTCTCTCTCTCTCTCCCTCTCTCTCTCTCTCTCTCTCTCTCTCTCTCTCTCTCTCTCTCTCACACACACACACACACACACAGTAAACAAGTTGATTGACAGTTGAGAGGCGGGCCGAAAGAGCAAAGCTCAACCCCCGTAAAAAAAAAAAAAAAAAAAAAAACACAACTAGTAAACACACACACACACACACACACACACACACACACACACACACACACACACACACACACACACACACACACACACACACACACACATACACACACACACATACACACACACACATACACACACACACACACACACACATATATATATAAAAAGAGGGAGAGAGGAAGAATTGTAAAAAGGGAAGAATAGGAGAAAAGGAGGGAGACGAACGGACAGACCCCGAGCGACAACGTCACAAATTTGTTGAGGTTCCAGTGTTTGGAGATGTAATATAATATGGATTTTTATCAATTTTTTCTCACTTTAAACGACATTTGGCCGTCATAAAGATGCCTCTCTAGTTTACTTTCGCTGTTCATGGACATTGGTGTTAGTAAGTTCTCATTGTTGAGTATTGAGGAAGTGTTGGATTGGAACTTGTAAAAATTGTCTTGGACTTGCTGGTAGACCAGAAACTCTCCAGTGATTATCATAGTGTTGGAGAGGTGCACGAGCAATTACTGTGGAAATAGAGGCCGCTGTGTGGCTGGTTTTCCAATGCACGAGGCGGCGGGGTTGCTGGTTCGTCAATGCAGGTTGCTGCCCCTTTAATCTTATGATATATTTGTGCGGGCCAGAGGACGGCCCCCCACGCACCAGCGGGACTCGCTCGCTCGCACTCTTCTGCCTTCCACTTGCCTTTTGTTAGCCTCTGGTGCTCGTCACTACAGTCTCCTCGCCCCAGCCTTTCTCTCTCTGCACTGGTCTGTGTTTCAAACGTGTGTAGTTTACCTTTCTTATAATGCCTCTTTATGATTGACATCTAAACCCCAGAAAATATAATTGATACTAACACGAACACAGAGGACCTTGAAAGAGACATTAACAACATGCCCATACACTCAGCCCCTGGTCCTGACTCGTGGAATTAAGTTTTCGTATGTAGAGGCAAAGTAGCGCGAGCGCTCAGTGTAATATGGAGAAAGAGCTTGTATACAGGGGAGATACCAACAGCAGTGAAATCTGCAGATTAAGCGCCTCTACACACAGGAGGAAGTAGAGCTTTGACAAAAAACTAAGAGACCAGTTGCACTAACATCACACACAGGAAAGTTTTTGAAAGAGTGATTAGTAATTAAATCTCCAGTTATATGGAAAACACTGAACTTCACAACCCAAGTCAACATTGATGTGAGCGGGAAGATCCTGTCTGTCACAGTTACACTTAGACAGACAGACAGACAGACAGCTTTTTACTGCACTTGGACTTGACCTTATTTCATTGACTTTTGTTTACGAAGTTCTTGATGGTGCAAGAAAGATAGCTGGTAATATTGGGGCTACCTTGTGGAGGTAGCAACGGAATTTTACTAACAGGAATTCGTAGTTGACGAATTCAACGTGCAAAGAATTGACAAAGTGCAAAAGTGCAATATTTTGCACTTTGCCTGATCAGCAAAAGCAACAGGTGCTTGAAGCTAATATGTGGAGCCGCACTACGGTCTAACAGACACGCTCTGTGATGCCTGAGCAATATTATCAGCAGTCTCCGTTGTAAACAATACCGGAGGATGTTTGGAACGAGAGCAAACTAGGTACTTACATGGCTTAAACAGTTAGATATATTTAATCTAATTTCGGTAAGTTTATCTTGGAACTATACCATATAGCATATCAATTTGTGATCATCCTGTTCCTAAAATTTTTAAAGTTAACTTATTTTACATTTCGTCATTTCTAAAATTAGAGAAATTTGTGAGCCTGCGATCACTATACCAGTAGCTGGAACGCCATAGAGCCTAACACTTTCCTCGGGTCAGATGATGTAGCCATGTATATTTTGGTACGATTCTGTTCAACGGTGAACGAATTCAAAGTCAACATACACACACAGGCTTTCGCATCTGTGTATACAGATTTCCACGTGATATTTTGTTTTAATATAAAGTCTTCACGCTTGAAATTAAGATTTCTCTTTGGCCCTAGTAATTCGCCTTTATTTCGGGTTGTTTATCACGCTAGGAGCCGTGAGCGCGCCCAAGCAGAGGTTGAAGTGGGTGGTGTCAGGTTAACCAGTTGTGGGTCTCGTGGAGTGGTCGCCTGCCTGTTGACAGCCGCGTCTTGGCGAGAGTTATAAGAGAGGGCCAGACGTCTTTGTCAATGTGTCTTGGGAAATCTTGTACCATTTCTGATCTTACATCAACGACGAGGTTGGTGAGATACAAAGAAAGGAAAATTCGTTCTCTCTCTCTCTCTCTGTCTCTCTCTCTCTCTCTCTCTCTGTCTCTCTCTCTCTCTGTCTCTCTCTCTCTCTCTGTCTCTCTCTGTCTCTCTCTCTCTCTGTCTCTCTCTCTCTGTCTCTCTCTCTCTTTTTTCCCCTCCCCCCTTCCCTCCCCCCTTCCCTGATCACCTCCTCCCTTTTTAGCATCTTCATCTTTCATGTCACTGTCCCGTCAGGATGTTCTCTGAGGTGTAATTGTCAAGAGGTGCCACCGTAGACGGGCGTCTAATGTGTCTTAACGTGTACCTGTCGGAGTTGTGGTGGTATTGTGATCCATAATAATTTACACATGGAAAATAGTAGAGGGGCTGGTCCCAAACCTGCACACAGAAATAACAGCACATGAGACCAGAAGGCGTGGCAGGATGTGCAGAATACCCCCGTTGAAAAGCAGAGGTGCAATAGGTACTCTGAGAGAGAACTCTATCAACAACAGAGGCCCGAGACTGTTCAACACGCTTCCATTACACATAACTGGCCGACCCCCCTCGCAATGTTCAAGAGAGAACTTGATAAACACCTCCAAAGGATACCTGATCAACCAGGCTGTGATTCATACATCAGGCTGCTCGCAGCCGCCTCCAACAGCCTGGTTGCCTAGCCCAGCAACTAGAAGGTCTGGTCGAGGACTGGGCCGCGGGGACGTTGAACCTGGAAATCATCACAAGGTAAGGTTGTAACCAGCCTTCTCTAACGATTGCCTAGTCTCTGAGTCTGTTTACCTTCGTAGCCCGGAGCTCCGCACAGTCATCACAGTTAGGCTGATCCGATAATTCCAGCAGAAACCTGTCCAGTTCCCACTTGAAAGCTTCCACTGTTGTTCCAGCGACATTTCTTATATTTCATGAGAGGAGACTGTTGAGTCGTTGGTCTCTGATGTTTACATTGAGTTTATATCACGCCGACATTTTATTTGGTATATTTTACACTTCCTACCATAATTCTCAATCCACCATGATGTAATCTTTTGTGCAGGTTTGGACCCTGACCTTCCAGCATCTTCCATGTGTAATGAGATGTATCACGTCTTCGTTCCAGGGAATACAGTCCTCTGTATTTGTGTATGCGAGGGCTTTGAGTTGGTCCGAGTAATTTAGATGCTGTGCGTGCAGTTGAAGATATTTGCACACTTTCCAGCTCTGCAATCTTGCTTGCCCTGAAATTGGCTGTGGTAGTGTGGTGGTCGGGGCAACAACGTACTGCTTGAGAATGTGCCGGGAACTTACACTGCACGAATTTCTTCAATACAATTTCTAAATTATTGGGACTGCTTAACATGCCAAATAAACGGGTAATTATAAGCATCGGTACACAATTACTTAACCTGAGTGACGAGGGCGCCTGACAGCTGGGTGGACAGCGCTTCGGATTTGTATTCCTGAAGTTCCGGGTTCGATCCCCGATGGAGGCGGAGACAAATAGGCAAAAATGTTTCTTTCACCCAGATGCCCCTGTTACCTAGCAGTAAATAGGTACCTGGGTGTTAGACAGCAGCTACGGGCTGCTTCCTGGGGGGGGGGTAACAAAAAGTAGGCCTAGTCGTGGACCGGGCCGCGGGGATGCCAAGCCCCAAAATCTTCTCAAGATCTCAAGATAACCACATCACTCAAAATCAGTATAGATGATATATAGACGTATAGACAAGGTCCCTGGAAACACAAACCGTAACTGTCTCTTATTTTCCGCTTGTTACAACTTGTAATAAAGTTGTTACATCTTGGCTTAACGTGTTTATGACGTATTAGAACGTTGTTACAACTTGCTATATTGGTTGTTATAACTGGTTAGGTGTTAAAACTTGTTCGAACGTTGTACCAACGTCGTAGTTTCGGTGTGTGTTTGGCGGGATACGCCTCTCTTCCAGTGACTTAAGGTTCAATTCCTTTAGTGTTCGTCTCTCAAGTCTGATAATTAGTAAAATCCTCTTGATACACTTAAGGTATCTCTGGTATTTAGACGTTCTGAAGACATTGCGAGAGGGTGTCTATTTTTCTGTTGTATTAAAGGCATAAATTTAGTAGATGGAAGTTGATATTATAATTTGGAGTGTGTCGTGTTAACGTAAATTTTTTACATTATTAGTATTACTAAATCACATGAACTTTTGATAAAATTTTACAAGTAAAATAATGCAATATTAAATATTGAACAATAAAAGATGTTGAGTGCAAAGGTGGCACAAAGGAGTGCAAAGTGCAAAGGAGTGCAAAGGTGGCAAACCCCTCACAGTGTTCAAGAGAGAACTGGATAAGCACCTCCAAATGATACCTGATCAACCAGGCTGTGACTCATACGTCAGGCTGCGAGCAGCCGCGTCTAACAGCCTGGTTGATCAGTCCAGCAACCAGGAGGCCTGGTCGACGACCGGGCCGCGGGGACACTAAGCCCCGGAAGCACCTCAAGGTAGGTAGGTAGGCCTTCCAGGTCCCGGAGTCGTTACAGCCGGCGGGAAGATTGCCATTTGCGCCCAAACACAAACTATGCAAATCGTCGTATTTTTTCTTCAGAATTCTGTTTTTGTAATATATTACTATTTTCATGGCGCCTTTTTCATATTAGATTTCTTGTTATAGTTTTTGTCCAGTTAAATTTTGAGGCGGTGTTTGTTATTGTAGATAATTTATCAGTTGTATGTTTTCTTAGACCGGCAGCATTTAGATGAAACATTACGAAAATAGTTAAATAATGGGTTTAAAGCGGGTGTCCGGTGTCTATTCTAGTAGTCTATTTTAGTATCCAGGCTGTTGCTCGGTGCGGGCCGCTCCAAGCAACAGCCTGGTGGACCAAACTCTCACAAGTCAAGCCTGGTTTCGGGCCGGGCTTGGGGAGCAGAAGAACTCCCAGAACCCCATCAAGCAGGTATAACCAGGTATCAACCAGGTGTAACCAGGTATCAACCAGGTATCAACCAGGTGTAACCAGGTATCAACCAGGTATCAACCAGGTATCAACCAGGTGTAACCAGGTGTAACCAGGTATCTACCAGGGGTGTCTAGCGGCTCCTGGACCACGATATTTTCCCCCATTGTCTGGGGCAGGAAGTTTGTGCTGTGGCTCCTGCAGGTCCTCTTACGTCCACGCCAGACCTTCCTTAGCATGCGACCCACAGCAGTTGCCTGACCTGGAATGAGAGTGCGTCTCCTGTGGATTCCCTCCCATAGTGGTCTCCAGATGAATGATACAACTGATGACTTGGCCGATATATGTGATTTTTAAGGAGTTTATTACCACCTTGAATTGACTTTGAGTATCCTGAGGGCAGTAATGTATCGAGAACTACAATGATATCTAGTAGACTAGAGGCAAGGTGAAATTCACACTAGTTACTCCACCTGTCATCTGTATGTTATGCAGGAAGAGCCACACATCATTGGATTATCATTGATGGTGAACACGGGAGACATCTCCCGTCACGCAGGGTGCAATCGCACCTTCACAGATCTTCAGTATCATCTATTGATGCTGGTAATGGCTCAGAAATGCCTCCACTTACGGGCTATTCATGCCCGTGCCACCTTTTGGGTGGCTTAATCTTCGTCATTCGTCATTGATGGTGAAGCATTAGGTGAGAAAATGAATTATTTAACAATAAGAGAACAATGGTTTTTCAGACCCTTTCAAATAGAAGAGGAAATATCAACCCCTAAATGTGCTTAAGGGGAACTCGGCTCCTTTCTAGTGTTCCTGATCAGCCTACTACATCGGACTGATCTGCAAACACGAATAGTCGGGCTGATCAGCCCGTCAACGTAGTGGCCCGGTCTTAGACGGCCTCTACGCCAGAATTTGTCAGACTGGAGTAAGGATTCAATGGCCTACCTGAAGGTAAACTATTCAAAGGAGAGTATTAGTACACAAATAGCATATGTTGATTACTTTATACCTTCCCCTTACCTTCCCAACCGGGGTGTGGTGGATATGTGGGCCACTGCAAGCAACAGCCTGTTGGACCAAACTCTCACAAGTCGAGCCTGGCTTGGGGAAATTGAAGAACTGCTAGAACCCTCTCTAGATACGCTCCAGGTATACCAAGGATGAGTAGATAGGCACTACCGGGAACCGCTATCCTGCATTGTACTCGTACATCCACGTCTCGGAGACCGGACCGAGTGGACATTAATCCCTGAAAGCAACAACAGGTAGATAGGCCACGTAATTAAATTTGTCCTGCATTGTAATGTTATACAGTAAACAGCAGTAGCTTTTACAAAGCTGAAATTTTAATTATACTGCAAAAAGGCAAATTCTTTTTCACCCGGGAATTACGTGACAGTTTTTAGTTGTTTGATTTTTGTCGTGATTTTCTCCTTGTCATTTCTGGTGTCCAACAGAGATCAGATGCTGCTTGACTCGGGGTCTGTTTGGTTCAACGCGGCCTTTTATTACTTTTTGTGAGAACAACTTGTAACTATCACCGCTACACCTAAAGCATTAGAGACTTTACGTGTATGACCAAAGCTGTAATTTAATTAACTGACTCAGTATTGATGTCCACCGCTGTTTGGTCCGTGTTTCCCTCTGTGGGGATTTTTCATGCGGATGGTTTTAGTGCTCGCTAGGGTTCCTAACTTTTAGATGAGCAAATGTAGTGTTGTGGTGGTGTAGTGGCGTGGTGCTGTAGTGGCGTGGTGCTGAGTTGATGCTGTTGTGGTGCTGTAGTAGCGTGGTGCCAAGGTGATGCTATTGTAGTGCTGTATTGGTGCTGTAGTAATGATGTGGTGATGTAGTGGTTCTGTAGTAGTAATGTAGTTTAAATAATTGTCAGTAATAGTTGTTGCTGAAATAAGCGGAAGATGTTGTCTATATTTATGTTCTCTCATCATGGCTTCCTCCTTCCTCCTCGTTCACCAAGTCTCCACAAGTAGACATCAACATCCAGAGTGATGTAACTGTCATCTCGTATCTCTCAGCAGGTTCCTCTACCCCTCAGTGGAAGCCTCGTGAGAGGCACCTTCTAGTGAGGCATCACTGGGTGTTAGAGCCGCCGCCTCATCCCCACCTGCTCCCAGGATTCGTGTGGACGTATTGTTGGGGGAGAACAATGTTCTTATCCTATTCTCTGCCTGTAGCGATCCTCAAGCAGGATAAGATGGTTGATGTGGACGTGTGGGAGTCTTTGTGTGTGTGGGGTGTCAGCGCCTGTGGCCACCATGATGGAGATAAGGGGGTTATGAATCTGGCCCTTCCCTTCCCAGGCTGGCACAAGAGATATAGCGTGCAAGTACCAATAGCGCGAGCACTCAGTGTAATATGGAGAAAGATCCTGGATACAGGGGAGATACCAGCTGCACTTAACCCAGCACATATAGCTCCTCTGCACAAGGGGGGTAAGGGGGGTAAGGCCTTCGTAAAAAATTATAGACCAGTTGCACTAACATCACTGTTACGGACTTGTTACCCTTGTCAGGGTGGGGGAAGGGAGGGTAGAGTGGCAGTTCCAGCGCCATCTACGAGTCCACACCCGAACTGCCCAGGAATCGTACGTAATATGGACAATGCCATCTGGTGGTGGCTATCTAAGACTTGCAAATGGCTAAAGATTCCTGCCTGGGTCAGCCAGAGGGGGTCGTTGTGAGTGACGTCTGGTGAGGTGACGCATCAAGACCAGCGCCACCTAGTGTGTGCTACAGAGCACAATGTCACCTCCCCAGTGGGTTAGTGGTATTTCCTAGTTCTCCAGTACCGGCAAGGTCATTGATGACGTTTTTGTGTCCACAGAGGTGACGTCTGGGGGCAGCGGTACTGGAGAGGGCAGTTCATCTTGGGCAGTCCAGAGTCTCCCTACACGGTCCTGGAAACGACCAAGTAAGCCGCCGCCGATGAAGCAGTGTGGTAGCTGCTAGTGCTTTTGTGTTGACAAGATCGGCGTACCTTTGGGACTGGCTTAGGGGAGAGACTGACGACAGGGAGGTGCCTGTTGAGTAGTGCTGTTAGCTGGTCGCTAGAGACGGCTGCCAGGGGATCGCTCACCCCTGTATTGTGCCCGCTCAGCGTGTGGCTGAGGTACTCTGCCAGCGAGTAGCTGGAGAGCGGTCGTGGGGGTACAGGCACCTCATGACACTGTCAGTGGGCTGGCCCACGTACAGGTGAACTCTCTGGTGTTCTTCCCAGTAAGGTTGGATAAGTTACTGGACAGTGAAGAAATACTAGAGATTGATGAACTCTGCACGTGAACACGTTAGATATCCTGAGCGAAAGGATTGTACATAGGTGTAGAAATAGCCTATCTGTTCTTTATATATTATTTATGGTGACGGTGTACATATATATTTTTAACGGTGGTAGGAAGATATTTAATACATTGACGAAAGGAAGTGTTTTGTTCATCCCACTCCATTTTTTATGCACTACGTAACCACTTTCTTGAAAGTGTACTACCGACTTGGGGTTGGATACTGTCATTTTGGTACTACCATCAAAGAACCCGGTTGCGACCCATAGTGGCCGTAACAATCACACATAATAAGTGTTTGAAAGAGTGATTAGGAATCAAATTTCTAGTTTTATGGAAAATGAGCTACACAATCCAGGACAACATGAATTTAGAGCGGGCAGATCCTGTCTGTCACAGTTACTCAACCACTATGACAAAATCACAGAAGCTCTTGAAGAGAAACAAAATGCAGATGTCGTATACACAGACTTTGCAAAGGCGTTCGACAAATGTGACCATGGAGTGATAGCATACAAAATGAGGTCAATGGGAATAACTGGTACAGTAGGATCCCGGATACTCAATTTCCTGTCGAACAGAATACAAAGAGTAACAGTCAATCAAATAAAATGAATCCAAGCGCAGTTAAAAGCTCTGTACGTCAAGGTACAGTCCTTGCATCGCTACTGTTCCTTATTCTCATATCAGATATAGATAAAAATACACGCCACAGCTTCGTGTCGTCCTTTGCAGATGACACAAAAATCAGCATGAAAATTACCTCTGCTGAAGACATTGAAAAAATTACAAGCAGATATCAACAAAGTTTTCGATTGGGCAGCAGAAAATAACATATTTAACAGTAATAAATTTCAGGTACTCAGGTACGGCAAAAATGAAGATCTGAAACATAATACAGGGTAAAAAACACAATCGAATCTGCCCATAGTAGGAAAACAGCATGTCAAGGATTTGGGAATAATGATGTCCGACGATCTAACGTTTAGGGAGCATAACCAAGAAAATATTGCGTCAGCCAGAAAAAAGAACTTTCAAATCCAGGGATCCCATCACAATGGTTGCACTCAAGTCATTTGTGTTGTCCCGTCTTGAGTACTGCTCAGTACTCACATCCCCCTTCAGAGCAGGAGAGATTGCTGAAATAGAGGGAATACAGAGAACATATACGGCACGCATAGACGCGATAAAGCACCTAAATTATTGGGATAGTCTCAAAGCCCTCCAAATGTACTCACTAGAAAGAAGACGAGAGATGTCAAATAATATACACGTGGAAGATACTGGAGGGCCAGGTCCCTAATCTACACAGTAAAATAACAACGTACTGGAGTAAACGATATGGAAGAAAATGCAGAATAGAACCAGTGAAGAGCAGAGGTGCCATAGGCACAATCAGAGAACACTGTATAAACATCAGAGGTCCGCGGTTGTTCAAAGTCCTCCCAGCAAGTGTAAGAAATATTGCCGGAACAACCGTGGACATCTTCAAGAGAAAACTAGACTGTTTCCTCCAAGGAGTGCCGGACCAACCGGGCTGTTTTGGGTATGTGGGCCTGCGGAGCGCTCCAAGCAACAGCCTGGTGGACCAAACTCTTACAAGTCAAGCCTGGACTCGGGCCGGGCTTGGGGAGTAGTAGAACTCCCAGAACCCCATCAACCAGGTATATGATACATTTTATACCCACTCCCATATTGCGAAGACTTTGAAATTCAATTGTTAAATAAACTTAACTCTGCTGTTGGCAGAGCAGCCAAGAGCAGCCTCCGCTGCTCTTGTTGCTTCTCAGGGTAGAGAGAAGAAAGAACAATGTTGCTTCCCCGGACACAGCAGCAGGCGGCCTGCGCTGGTCGGACTTCATCAGATGTTCCTCATTCATCCGCTCCTACCTCGGGATATTTTTGTTTGTTTAATTCGCCCTCCGGAACTTCCTTCACATTTTATTCGCTTGAGAATTACCTCCACGTTCCGTCCCTGCTCTCCGCCTCCTTGCCAGACACTGAGAAGATTCCTGTGTTGGCCCCGAGGCGCCGCCGCTGCCGTCATGCTCGGGTGCTTCTCTGTGTGCAAGAGGAGAGTGGTGCGAAAGGCGGTATGTTTAGAGGTAGAAAGTAATGGATGCCAGTGTGTGATAATTAGAAAGTAACGAACATGGGACTGGGGAAAGTGGCAACTGTTTATAATGAGGAAATGTGTGAGAGTAGTGGAGAGTGGCGAGCACCGTTGTGCAGACAGTGGTTGATGTCAGTGTGTCAGCAGCAGAGAGTGGTGAGCAGGTGAAGTGTTTGAGGAATGGAAGGCGGTGAATGCCGGAGTGTGAGCAGCGGAAGGTCGGTGAGATAGTTGGCAATTGATCTTAGTCAGGTAACACGGCAAGTTGTTTGTTGTTGGTGTAGTTGTTACTGCTTTGCATATTTCGAATTGCAGTGAATATTGCAGCAAGTGTGACTGGAGATCAGCTGGCAACACACTTCTTGACCGTCTGTTACCTCTTCTTACTCCTGTCATTGCTGCAACTCTCTCTCTTTTCTCCTCTTCCTTCTCCCATCTTTTATCTGCGACCTCCACTTTTCCCTCCGGCCATCTTCCTACCTTGAGAGGCTAGGCCTCTCCTGCTCCATGTCCTCCTTCGTCTCCTCCTTCAGTCTCCTCCTCAACACAACCTTGTGTCTTTCGGTAATTAAGTGTGAACAAAAGGAATTTGTCAGACGTGAAAAAAATGTGATCAAAGTAAAATTGCTTCGATTTTCCTACTGCTACTATCACTAAGTCCTTGAAGGACAGAAGAACATGTATGTATAATATTCTGGTTAGCATAGTATTGTATGAAATAAAGTCACCTCCTCACTTCCTTGCATAATTCCCTTTCATCCATTTATCTCTTCCCTCCACTACTACCCCCCTCCCCCTCTCCTTTCCTCCCTAACTCCCAGCTCAACTCTGTATACCCCTCCCTAACGCACTACCCCTGCCGGCAGAAGATTAATGGGTGTGGGCATTTGGGTG
Organism: Procambarus clarkii; assembly: GCF_040958095.1. Taxonomy (NCBI): domain Eukaryota; kingdom Metazoa; phylum Arthropoda; class Malacostraca; order Decapoda; family Cambaridae; genus Procambarus; species Procambarus clarkii. The sequence continues at coordinate 10,158,906 of NC_091189.1, forward strand.
GCCGCAGCAAGAAGAGGAATTAGGGGAAAACAAGTCGTCGTTCAGTCATTTCGGTGTCGGGGGATGAATTTGGAAATCTGGACTTGGTTCTTCGAGATTTTTACATTGAGGAAACTAATTGAATATGTCGCTAGATTAATGTTGATAAATGAGGGATGCATCGTAATACAGTTATATAAAGTACTCATCAATATAATGCAAATATTCGACTAGCGGATTAATAATTGTGTATACATAACTGTAGGTTTGCCGGCGTGTGTTGAGTGTCAGGTATTGTAGTGTATTTTGCTGTTTCTTCTCTCTGATTTAAGAGACACATAAGTAGATTATTTGATAAGAGAATCCTTAATAGTTTTGACATTTTTGGTGATACATATGTACACGGTTTTAATTGGTGATTTAATACTGTACGTGTTTAATAGGTAAGTGGATGGATAGATTAACCTATAGTCAAAGTTATAGCTGGATCATTCACCGTGAAAATCTCAAGTGTCTAGGGTTTCTATTTGTTATTCTAACTTTTACCTTTATCCAGGAATCAATATCCCGCGACCCGGTCTCTGACCAGGCCAGTAGAGAGAACGCCTTTCTTATTGGAATTTGTATCTTTTTTTTCCCCCTCTTTCATCATTTTCTTACTTGTGACTTGAGGAAACCTCGTGCTACTTTGCCTATTTTCTAGAGACACTGATCTGTGTTTGTATTATTTGACTGTTATTCCCCAGTTTATTTCTGTGAAATCATTGTTTATTAAGACTCAACTTGCTTCAATACTCTTCCTCATAATCATATCCGACACAGACAAGGTCACAAACTATAGTAGCACATTATCATTTGCAGACGACACTAATATAATTGAAAATAAAACCTACAGAGAATACAGCATCACCCCTAGTGAGCATTACCAAGCAAATATTGTGTCAGCCAGAAAAATGATAGGGTCGATTACGAGAACCTCCAAATCCAGGGGGTTCTATCGCAGTGGTTGTACTATTCAAATCACTTGTTCTGTCCCGTCTCGAGTTCTGCTCTGTACTCACTTTCCCCTTCAGAACAGGCTGTTGGGTTCGGTTCCTCGCAGCCTGACGTATGAATCACAGCCTGGTTAATCGGGTATCCATTGGAGGGGTTTATCAAGTTCTCTCTTGAACACTGTGAGGGGTCGGCCAGTTATGCCCCTTATGTGTAGTGGAAGCGTGTTGAAATGTCTCGGACCTCTGATGTTGATAGAGTTTTTTCTCAGAGTACCTGTTGCACCTCTGCTCTTCAACGGGGGTATTCTGCACATCCTGCCATGTCTTCTGGTCTCATGTGATGTTATTTCTGTGTACAGGTTTGGGACCAGCCCCTCTACTATTTTCCACGTGTGAATTATTATGTATCTCTCCCGCCTGCGCTCAAGGGAATACAGATTTAGGCTCTTTAGTCGGTCCCAATAGTTTAGATGTTTTACTATATATATATATATATATATATATATATATATATATATATATATATATATATATATATATATATATATGAATATATATATATGAATGTGTGTAAATGATTGTGTGTATTTAATATGTTTATTTGCGCTTGTCAGGTATTAATAAGCCTAAATATAATAGAACAATTTGTGTGCATTTTCCCCTACAAAAATGTCATATGTGCTGTTGGTCGTCAATTGGAAAACTTATTCAGCACATTTTGTCCAATATGACAGAATGCAGCCTTGCCCCCCCCCCCTCTCTGTCTCTCTGTCTCTCTCTCCACCCCAAAGGTAGGTTAGGGGCAGGGAAGCCTCTCCCGGGAATCTGGAACGAAATTGGAAGTTTTTGCGGCGAGTCTGCAGTCATCGTGTCTGCTTGGCTAGTTGTGCCTGCCTGTCAGTGCCGTTTGGGAGTGAGATTGTGGCTCTGTGACCTTTCCCCCCCCCCCATTGTGTACCTACTCAAGCTGTGTTTGGAGGTAGTTTCCAGCACGAGTATCTCTAGTTCGGTTCTAGTGTGGGTGGAGGGCCCACCTAGTGTGGGTGGAGGGCCCACCTTAGTGTGGGTGGAGGGCCCACCTTAGTGTGGGTGGAGGGCCCACCTTAGTGTGGGTGGAGGGCCCACCTTAGTGTGGGTGGAGGGCCCACCTAGTGTGGGTGGAGGGCCCACCTTAGTGTGGGTGGAGGGCCCACCTAGTGTGGGTGGAGGGCCCACCTAGTGTGGTGGAGGGCCACCTAGTATGGGCCTCCACCCCTAGTAAATATGAAAATCATCGAATTAAATGCGAGCTGACCTCGCCTAAATCTAATTAGGAATAGAGTCCGTTCATAATGTTAAGGATAAAATTTGATTAGATGACCTTGGCAAGTATCATTAACAAAATTAAGTGCGCGCACACCCACGCACATGCACCCAGGCCCGCACCTATGCACGAACGCACGCACATGCACCCACGCGCGCACTCACAGTATACTGAATACGTAAGACTAATCCTGGAGTATGCGGCTCCAGCATGGAGCCCGTACCTTGTCAAGCACAAGACGAAGCTGGGAAAAGTTAAGAGATATGCCACTAGGCTAGTCCCAGAACTAAGCGGCATAAGTTACGAGGAAAGGCTGCGTGAAATGCACCTTACGACACTGGAAGACAGAAGAGTAAGGGGAGACATGATCACCACCTACAAAATTTTCAAGAGGAATTGACAGGGTTGATAAGGATAAACTGTTTAACACGAGTGGTACGGAAACAAGGGGACACAGGTGGAAACTGAGTACCCAAATGAGCCACAGGGATGTTAGAAAGATTTTTTTCAGTGTCAGAGTAGTTAGTAAATGGAATGCATTAGGAAGTGATGTGGTGGAGACAGACTCCATACACAGTTTCAAATGTAGATATGATATACCCCAGTAGGCTCAGGAATCTGTACGCCAGTTGATTGACAGTTAAGAGGCGGGACCAAAGAGACAAAGCTCAACCCCCGCAAGCACAAATAGTTGAGTACACACACACACACACCTGCTCCACACGACACCTACCACCGTCGGAAAACACACAATAGCCAAATAACATTCTTTAAGCGTTAACTTTATGATGGTGTTATTCTTCGGGTGTTCAAATAACTGGAGCGCCAGCTACCTGATTGTGACTTTGTTCCCTGGCGACAGTAACCTGCCTGTCAGAGGCGACAGTAGATGACTGTCTACCGTTGTTCTCAACACTTAGTGATGTACATTGAACATGTCTCTCATTCCCTGCACAATTGCTTTCCTATCTGTGCCTACCTGTCAGTGCTAGCGGGGAGTGAGATGTAGTTGTAGGGCCCCGCCTCACGGCTATTAGGTACCTGGTGAAGTTGATCAGATGGCTTCATTATCTTCCTGACATTTTTTGGAAACTTTGTCTCTCATTCTCTCACAGTTGTGTGTCTCATTGGGGTCTTATGCCAGGCGTCTCTCAGAAGGTACACTGGTCACAATAATAAATTGTGATGAACTGAGAGAGTCCTTCATATTGATTTTTTTCATTGAGCGTATTCTCGCTGCCAAAGTGAATCTCTCTCTCTCTCTCTCTCTCTCTCTCTCTCTCTCTCTCTCTCTCTCTCTCTCTCTCTCTCCCCCTTACCTCTCCATCCTCCTACTCCCAGTCTTCCTACCTTCCCACCCCCATCAACCTGCCTCCCTCCCTCTACCGTTCCCACTTTCTGTTCCCTCGCGTTCCTCTCTCCTCCCCTTTCTCTTTCCTGGCCTTCCGTCATCACTCTCTCCCATTACCCTGAATCCTCTTCCCCCCTCCCCTCCTATATCTTCTCCAATTTCCTCCTCCTTCACACCCTTCCCTCCTCTCCCATTCCTTTCTCTCCCTCCCCCCCCCCTTCCCTTTTCATCCCTTCCCCTCTTTCTCCCTTCCCCTCTTTCTCCCTTCTTCCCTCCCCCTCCCTCATCCCTCCCCCTCCCTCATCCCTCCCCCTCCCTCTTCTCTCTCCCGTTCCCCTCTTCACGCCCTCCTTAGCGACCTCGATATTTGTGACTGGAAACGCCTATTAGGGCTTCAAGTCTCTCTGGCGGAACTCCAAGGCTATTGATTGTCACCCTCAGTTTTGGCGGGGACTTAATTATACAGCTGTGGATGGGACTTATATTAGTAGAACTCACAAAGTGATTACTTGTGTCAACAATACTCTAGGGTCCTGTTGTCGACACGAATAGATACGATAAAGCACCTAAATTATTGGAACCTTCTCTAAGCTCTCAAAATGCACTCTCGAAAAGAGACGAGAAAGGTATTACATAATATGTACATGGAAGATACTGGAGGGCCAGGTCCCAAATTTACACTGTACAATGACAACATACTGGAGCAAACGATATGGTAGGAAATGCAGAATAGACCTGGTGAAGGACAAAGGTGCCATACGCATAATCGGAGAACACTGTGAACAGCAGAGGTCTGCGGCTAGTCAATATCCTTCCAACAAACAACAAATAACAAATATTGCTTGAACAGAAGCTGACGTATTAACACAATTTTGACACGATCTTGCAAGAAGTGCCGCCTCAGATCTCCACACGGAAATACCATCATATGAAACCAGTAGGCGTGGCAGGATGTGCAAAATAGCCCCCCCCCCACCTATTGCAAGGGTGCAGTAGGCACGATGAGAGAGAACTCTATAAATTGTTCAACTCTCTCCCGCTACACATAAGCCGAGGGGGCCGGCCAGTTATGCCCCATACTCACTGGAACACGATAAACACCTCTAAAAGAGACCTGATCAACCAGGCTGTGATTCATAATTCAGGCTGCGAGCAGCTGAGTTCTACAGTCTGGTTGACCAAACCCTCAACCAGGAGGCCTTGTCAGAGACCCCCCAGGGAGCAGCCCGTGACAGCTAACTAACTCCCAGGTACCTATTTACTGCTAGGTAACAGGGGCATCAGGGTGAAAGAAACTCTGCCCATCGTTTCTCGCCGGCGCCCGGGATCGAACCCGGGACCACAGGATCACGCGTCCAGTGTTCTGTCCGCTCAGCCACCAGCTCCCTCGAAAGAGTGTTATTTCAGGTGTCTTCAGGTGCGGGTGTCTTGGGTAACCTGTGGGACGGTCCGTGTCTTAGGCCGGGGCAAGTGTGCACTAAGTCATCCGCGTTTAGTTTTGGCCGAGAGATGGAAAATAAAATCGAGGGCCTCTGGTGGAGGAATTCTCCTGCTCTCCTGAAGCGGGGAACTTGACCCGTGAGAAACTCTGGTCGCGCATAACAAACATTGCTTCATGGAGCTTGAGCGATGGCTTTATCTAGTTTATATTGGACACTTGAAACCAGTGACTCTGGTGACGCTTGGAGGACCCGGGCTTCTGGAGGGTGAGCAGGAGCCGTGACACCTCTGCTGAAGCTCGAGGGTGTAGGTTACGCTCGGCAGATACAAATAGGAAGAATGTGCTAGTACTTGGTCTTCGGAATGGTTTAACATCTTGACCGCGTTCATGGGAAACAAAGATTATAATGTCTACCGGCACAGGGAATATTTTCTTGTATGGAATGGCCACTTTATCGAGTCCATGTCATTATCCATAAGAATTATCTCGCAGTTTCTAGTTTTATTTTCGCACTGTGTAATTACCCTTCAAACATCCTACAGGAATCGCCTATTTTTGTTTTTTTACAAACTTACTTATACCTTATTACCATTGTAATTGTACTTGTACGGAGCCCAAGACGTGGTATGCCTGGTCCGTGATCAGAGGTCCCTTGATATATTATGTGGGAGGAAGGTAGCAGAGTGGTCATAAAGGCTTATGTGTGGCGGCACTCTGGTCATTGCTGGCTACAGTCTCCCTGAGGGAGGTTTGGCGTGTTCTAGAGGAAGAGAGGCGGGGTGGGGGAAGCGAGGGGGAGAGTGGGTGGGGGGTTTACTGACACTGAAGGCACTTTTTCATGATTAAACTCAAGTGGTGGTGGAGGAGGAGGCACAAGTTGTTGGTGTCCTCCGGTGATGCTCCTGAGCTCTGGCAGTGGCAGAGGAGCTCGTCCCATTGTGAAGTACCTGATACATTTTTCTTTCAAGAGTTTCTTATATTTATGGAGTTCTAGCTTATGTAGTGTTTTTTTTTGGTGTGGGTTGGTGTTTAGAAAAGTTATGGGTGGCAAGAAATTGTGCCCCCCCCCCCCTCCTCCCCCCCTCTCTCTCTCTCTGTCTCTCTCTCTCTGTCTCTCTCTCTCTCTGTCTCTCTCTCTCTCTGTCTCTCTCTCTCTGTCTCTCTCTCTCTGTCTCTCTCTCTCTGTCTCTCTCTCTCTGTCTCTCTCTCTCTGTCTCTCTCTCTCTGTCTCTCTCTCTCTGTCTCTCTCTCTCTGTCTCTCTCTCTCTCTGTCTCTCTCTCTCTGTCTCTCTCTCTCTGTCTCTCTCTCTCTCTCTCTCTCTCTCTCTCTCTCTCTCTCTCTCTCTCTCTCTCTCTCTCTCTCTCTCTCTCTCTTTCTTTCTTTTCCGACGGGCATGGTAATAGGTAAATGCCTCTAAAGCCAAGGTATAAAAAGGTACGATAGTGACGCCTTGGAATAGGGTACGGTCGATGAAGGGCGTGGATTAGCCAGGAACCCCGGCATGGCACGCAGCTACAGCGGCTGGTGAGAGGCCTTCCTCCGGTCCGGAAGAAGACACGCGGAATAAGATGCTTCTTCTATTTAAAGACGTCACCTGTCTGTTGATTGCAAAGGTGATGGGATCTATTATAACGTTATTGGTGTGTCTGATGATGACTAGAATTCCCTGTCTAGGAGACACTTTCGCAGCTTTGATCACCTAGCTTGAGCTTTCTTCTTGATCGTTGCTAATTCATAATGACTTCGTTGTTCTAAGAGGGATGATGGGTGTCTCAGTCAAGGGGGCAATGCGAACCTTGGAATTCGCAGGTGTGGGTGTGTTTAGTTTGTTTGGAATCTCTAAGGAATACCTGAGCAACCGGGCTGTGTTTCATACGTCGGGCTGGAAGCAGCTGCGTCTAACAGCCTGGTTGACCAGACCACCGACCAGGAGGCCGGGTGAGAGTCTGGGCCGCAGGGACGATGCTCCTCGGAAATAACGTAAGGTAAATTCAATGTTCTCCTCTGGAATCCAGGCTTCTTGTCCTAGTCTTAGCTTCCAGAAGAGGATCGTGTTCCAAGACACGACCACCAGACATGCGAACGATTGGGTGTTTTAGCGTTAATTGTATTAACTTCCTCCAGAACACTTGGGGTGGATCAATGTTTTGAACTTTTAATTTTTGGATATTTTATTAGCAGTGTTTAATGTCGCCTTAACATATTTTTGAAGTGCTTCCTCTTTTTATGTAAGGTGACGTGTTTTTATGTTTTCCAAGTGTTGCTTCCCTATAAAACAATAGTGATGGCGGGTATTGCAGTGTGCTTTCTCCACTCCCCCATGCCCGGCCCTGAAAGAAATGTAAAGTGACTGCCAGTAGCACAAGTACTCAGTGTAGTTTGGCGAAAAAGCTTGGACACAGGGGAGATACCAGAAGCACTTAAATCAGCAGACATAGCTCTGTACAAGGGAGGGAGGTTACCTTGAGGTTACCTTGGTGATTTCGGGGCTCAGCGACCCCCGCGGTCCGGTCGTCGACCAGGCCTCCTCGTTGCTGGACTGGTCAACCAAAGTATGGAGCAAAGTATGGGTTACAAATTAAAGACCAGTCGCACTACCATCTTATATACAAGTTTTGAGAGAGTGATCAGGAGTCCGATCTCCAGTCTTATGGTGAGCAATGACCTTCACAACCCAGGTCAACATGGATTTAGAACGGGAAGATAATGTTTTTCGCAGTTAACCAACCACCAGGACGAAGGAAAACAAAATGTTGATGTGGTTTGCATGAACTTTGCAAAGGTTTTTTTATATTTGTGGTCATGGAGGTCATTTGTGGTCGTTTCCCGCACGAGGCAGAAACAAATGGGCAAAGTTTCTTTCACCCTGAATGCCCCTGTTACCTAGCAGTAAATAGGTACCTGGGAGTTAGTCAGCTGTCACAGGCTGCTTCCTGGGGGTGGAGGCCTGGTCGAGGCCCGGGCCGCGGGGACACTAAAGCCCCGAAATCATCTCAAGATAACCTCAAGATAAGATGGAGTAAGAGATACATGAAATGAGATAAAATGAATACCATGTAAAGTAAGGAGATGAAGATTAAATTTCTTGTCAAACAGAATGCGAAGAGTAAGAGTCAGTCAAATAAACTCAAGTCCAAGTACAGTGAAAAGCTGTGTACCTGGAGGCACTCTCCTTGCACCACTGCTTTTTCTCATTCTCAAGTCAGATATAGATAAAAATACAAATCACACCTTGTCATCTTTTCCAGGAGACATTGGAAAACTGCAAGCAATGTTAATAAAATCTTCGATTGGATTTTATATTGGATAACAAAAAATAATGATGTTTGACAGTGATAAAATCCCGGAACTTAGGTACGGAAAAAAATAACATTTAAAGGGAATACAAGATACAAGATTGAATCAAATCTCCTCATAGTAGGATAACAGCATGTAAAGGATATAGGAATAAGGATGTATAAGAACGTAACGTTTAGCGAGTATAACCTTGCAAATATAACGTCACACAAGAAAATGATAGGATTAAAAAACACAGGATTATGAGAATATGCAAATCCATGGATCCCGTCACGATGCTCATGCTGTTCGGATCATTTATACTGCCCCACCTTGAGTGCTGCTCGATGCTCACTTACCCTTTCAGAGCAGGAGAGATTGCTTAAATATAGGACATGAAGACAACATACCTGCTTGATGGGATTCTGGGAGTTTTTCTACTTCCAAAGCCCGGCCCAAGGCCAGGCTTGATAGCTTGGTCCAACAGGCTGTTGCTTGGAGCGGCCCGCAGGCCCACATATCCACCACAGCCAGGTTGGTCCGGCACTTCTTGAAGAAAACTATCTCGTTTTCTCTTGAAGATGTCCACGGTTGTTCCGGCAATATTTCTTATACTCGCTGGGAAGATGTTGAACAACTGCGGACCTCTGATGTTTATACTGTGTTCTCTGATTGTGCCTATGGCACCTCTGCTCTTCACTGGTTCTATTCTGCATTTTCTTCCATATCGTTCACTCCAGTACATTGTTATTTTACTGTGTAGATTTATTATCTGGCCCTCCAGTATTATCCACGTGTATATTATTTGATATCTCTCTCATCTCCTTTCTAGTGAGTACATTTGGAGAGCTTTGAGACGATCCCAATAATTTAGGTGCTTTATCGCGTCTATTTATGTCGTATATGCTTTCTGTATTCCCTCTATTTCAGCAATCTCTCCTGCTCTGAAGGGGGAAGTGAGTACTGAGCAGTACTCCAAACAGGATAGTACAAGTGATTTGAATAGTACAACCATTGTTATGGGATCCCTGGATTTGACATTTATCGTAATCCATCCTATCATTTTTCTTGCTGACGCAATATTTGCTAGGTTATTATGCTCCCTAACCGTTAGGTCGTCAGACATCATTATTCCTAAAACCTTTACATGCTGCTTCCCTACTATGGGAAGATTTGATTGTGTTTTGTACTCTGTATTATGTTTAAGGTCCTCATTTTTTACCGTACCTGAGTACCTGGAATTTATCACTTAAATATCACGTTATTTTCTGCTGCCCAGTCGAAAACGTTATTAATATCTGCTTGTAGTTTTTCAATGTCTTCAGCAGAGGTAATTTTCATGTTAATTTTTGTGTCATCTGCAAAGGGTGATACGAAGCCGTGACTTGTTTTTTTGTCTATATCTGATATGAGAATAAGGAAAAGCAGTGGTGCAAGGACTGTGCCCTGAGGTACAGAGCTTTTAACTGCTTTTGGACTCGATTTTATATAGTTGACTGTTACTCTCTCTGTTCTGTTCGACAGAAAACTGAGTATCCAGCGTCCTACTTTACCAGTTTTTCCCATTGACCTCATTTTGTGTGCTATCACTCCATGGTCACATTTATCGAATACTTTTGCGTAGACCGTGTATTCAACGGTCTACGTGGTATACACGTAGACCGGTAGACTCCTCTACCGTTATATAGACACTCCAGTGGCCTCTACACCACACGAGCTCCACTACCTGTTGCAATAACATCACATAATATAATTACATTTCCTCTCCCTCTTCCCTCGTTTCCACCTCCACCCTGCAAGCTTCCCCCCCACTCTCTCCCACCTGGGCTTACCGGCAGTTCATCACCTGAGCTATTGTAAGGTTGTAGTGCACTATATATACGCGATAGTAAACACGGAAATCAATCAATCTCACCCAACGTGAATGTCCGTCGTGGCGGGGCATCAAGCCCTAGCGTCCGTTATGTTAATCCAACATATCCAGCCCTTCTTTATATGAGCCCTTCATGTTGTTTAGTCTCATCATGTAAGGCAACATATTCTATACTCCAGTATGTTTTGCTTGCCATCTATTCTTATGTGAGAATATAAGGGATACTTAAAATAATGCTGTAATTCATGATATGGTTCAATCGTATTTTGTGATTCATATGACCATCATAACCTGTTATCCACCATGTGTGCCTATCGTATCCTATACTCCATCAAGCGAGCTCATCATCACCTATAATCCATCAACCTAGCTCATCATCTCCTATACTCCATCAAGCGAGCTCATCATCATCTATAATCCATCAACCTAGCTCATCATCTCCTATAAGTCATCATCTATAATCCACGGAGCGTGTGGTGGATCAGTTTGAGCCATCAGAGCAGGTAGCCGAGGAGGTGCGGCGCGTCAAGCAAGGTGTGAGAGAGGAGAGAGGTGTGTGGAGAGAAGGTGAGATAATGTGATGGATCGTGGGAGTGTGTGGGAGGTAAGTGGGGGTTGGGGAGCGGGGAGCTGTGTTTGGTGTGGCTGCTGCCTCCCACTGGTTCTACAGTGGGAGGAGGCTTCTCTCTCTCTCTCTCTCTCTTCCCTTCTCTTCTTCTCGCTCTTCCTTCCCTTATCTCTCCCACTCCACCCTCCGACAGCCTCACGAAGCTTGGTTCTAGACCAGGCCAAGAAATTAACAGAAAATCGATTTAGACCACAGGTCTATTATTATTATTATTATTATTATTATTATTATACAGAGAGTAATCACACTAACTTGACTGCATCAATGAGAAAATCCGGAGGAGTAGTGATTAGGGTTCGAACCTATGCGGTGGGTGTTCACACGCTTCTAGCGACTAGACCACGACGTGATATAAGGATTGCAACCTGGAGTGCTTCTGAACACACAAGGATTTGCTGAGGCTTCTACTGACGCCAGAACGGGATTTTTATACAATCCTTCCCCCCCCCCCCCCCGTGCACTCTGGCTCTGTCAACTAGGACTTGTTCTGCCTCTGAGGCTCCTCTTTCCTTAAAAGAAAGGTGTTGTGTTGATTATTTTCTTGTTTAGGGCTTCTATCCCTCTGACTAGTGATCTTGAATCTTGGTTTAATTGGATGAGGATTTCTCCAATTGTCATATTTGTTCAAGTTTGAATAAAATAATAAAAAATAACAGTAGAATGTATTGTACTTATTATAATTTACACAACGTTTCGAACCTACATGGTTCATTCTCAAGTGAGGAGACAAGAGGGCACATATCGGATATGCAGGGAAGTCAGGCACATGGAATTGGGTGAGGGGAAAGCTAAAGTAAGGATCAACGGTAAGATGCTTGGTTCGATTACCTTGCGATGATTTCGGGGCTCAACGTCCCCGAGGCCCTGTCCTCAACCCAGGCCTCCTAAACAAAATATATAAATGTTAGTCAGGTGATTATAATTCAGGTCCCCCCCCCCCCCCTTCCGGCTATATATTGAGGTTATCTTGAGATGATTTCGGGACTTAGTGTCCCCACGGCCCGGTCTTCGACCAGGCCTCCTTGTTACACATCCCCAGGAAGCAGCCCGTAGCAGCTGGCTAACTCCCAGTTACCTATTTACTGCTAGGTAAATAGGTAACTGGGTGAAAGAAACATTTTGCCTATTTGTCTCCGCCTCCACCGGGGATCGAACCCGGAACTTCAGGACTACGAATCCGAAGCGCTGTCCACCCAGCTGTCAGGCGCCTTAAAATTATTGCCAACAGCATTTTGTGTTCCCAGGTTGTCACCTATCCAAGTACTAACCAAACCCAACGTTGCTTAACTTCGCTGATCGGAGGAGAAGCGGTGTTCTCAACGTGGTATGGCCGTTGGAACCATTTTGGAAATCTCAACAATGATTTTCCTCATTGATACGTCACGTTAATGTGATTTCATTGTTCACAGCAGGATTTGGTCGTCCTCCACTATTACGACATTATAGCGTATATAGTAGAGGATATATAGCAGGATATTGAGTTTGGATGGGACGGGGTGGGGGGGGAGAGGAAGGAATGGTGCCCAACCGCTTGTGGACAGTTGGGGATTGAACGCCGACCTTCACGAAGCGAGACCGTCGCTTTACCGTCCACCACAAATGGTTGAGCGAAGAGCTCAGTAGTAAATGCTTTAACGGCAAGAGTGGTTGGGAGGGTGCACCAGTGTGTGTGTGTGTGTGTGTGTGTGTGTGTGTGTGTGTGTGTGTGTGTGTGTGTGTGTGTGTGTGTGTGTACTAGCCTACATGTCGTCCCAGGACAAGCTTTAGCTCATAAACCCCGCCTTACTGCACTGTCGCTTGCCTAACGCAATGACTCCCAACCCTCCCGTTTAAACTTCTGATCTCATTTGTTGGTAAACATTTGCTCGAATGTGAGCATCGTCTGAGGAACTCGACGGTGCTCAAGTCCTGGCTATGAGCTCGGCGGGTAATGACCCACTAATTATAGTCTAGTCTCATTCAGTTTTAGTATACTGCAGTTCGTACACGGAGTGGCTATTAATGTTTATCAGTTATTTCGTTTTGTAGTTTTTGTTTTTAAAACTCACCTTCACTATAATAAGGTTACAGTATTTTCTTGACGGCAATGTTCGTATTTCTGTTTCAAGTGTTAGTGTTGTGTCTTAGGTTAGTAACCCAGCCTTATTTTAACGGTTTTAATTGATTATTGACTATAAAGCTAGCGAGTTGCGGACACTTAGAGCAAAGACTGTACTTCAGTCATCTATTTACTCATTATTAGGTAGCCTCAAGGTAAGGTAGTCTGAAGGTACGGTAGTCGCAAGGTAAGGTAGTCTCAAGGTAAGGTAGTCTGAAGGTACGGTAGTCGCAAGGTAAGGTAGTCTCAAGGTAAGGTAGTCGCAAGGTAAGGTAGTCTGAAGGTACGGTAGTCGCAAGGTAAGGTAGTCTCAAGGTAAGGTAGCCTCAAGGTAAGGTAGTCTGAAGGTACGGTAGTCGCAAGGTAAGGTAGTCTCAAGGTAAGGTAGTCGCAAGGTAAGGTAGTCTGAAGGTACGGTAGTCGCAAGGTAAGGTAGTCTCAAGGTAAGGTAGTCTCAAGGTAAGGTAGTCGCAAGGTAAGGTAGTCGCAAGGTAAGGTAGTCTCAAGGTAAGGTAGTCTCAAGGTAAGGTAGTCTCAAGGTAAGGTAGTCTCAAGGTAAGGTAGTCGCAAGGTAAGGTAGTCTCAAGGTAAGGTAGTCGCAAGGTAAGGTAGCCTCAAGGTAAGGTAGTCTCAAGGTAAGGTAGTCACAAGGTAAGGTAGTCGCAAGGTAAGGTAGTCGCAAGGTAAGGTAGCCTCAAGGTAAGGTAGTCGCAAGGTAAGGTAGTCTCAAGGTAAGGTAGTCACAAGGTAAGGTAGTCGCAAGGTAAGGTAGTCTCAAGGTAAGGTAGTCTCAAGGTAAGGTAGTCGCAAGGTAAGGTAGTCGCAAGGTAAGGTAGTCGCAAGGTAAGGTAGTCTCAAGGTAAGGTAGTCGCAAGGTAAGGTAGCCTCAAGGTAAGGTAGCCTCAAGGTAAGGTAGCCTCAAGGTAAGGTAGCCTCAAGGTAAGGTAGTCGCAAGGTAAGGTAGTCTGAAGGTACGGTAGTCGCAAGGTAAGGTAGTCTCAAGGTAAGGTAGTCTCAAGGTAAGGTAGTCGCAAGGTAAGGTAGCCTCAAGGTAAGGTAGCCTCAAGGTAAGGTAGCCTCAAGGTAAGGTAGCCTCAAGGTAAGGTAGTCGCAAGGTAAGATAGTCTCAAGGTAAGGTAGTCGCAAGGTAAGGTAGTCGCAAGGTAAGGTAGTCGCAAGGTAAGGTAGTCTCAAGGTAAGGTAGTCGCAAGGTAAGGTAGTCGCAAGGTAAGGTAGTCGCAAGGTAAGGTAGTCGCAAGGTAAGGTAGTCGCAAGGTAAGGTAGCCTCAAGGTAAGGTAGTCGCAAGGTAAGGTAGTCGCAAGGTAAGGTAGTCGCAAGGTAAGGTAGCCTCAAGGTAAGGTAGCCTCAAGGTAAGGTAGTCGCAAGGTAAGGTAGCCTCAAGGTAAGGTAGCCTCAAGGTAAGGTAGCCTCAAGGTAAGGTAGTCGCAAGGTAAGGTAGTCGCAAGGTAAGGTAGTCGCAAGGTAAGGTAATGTCATCTGGTCGTTTGCCACTATTCAGAATAAAACTATAAAATGTTTTCGAGAATTTCCTTCGTTTTTCTTGTGAAGATCAAAGGGTTCAGGGGGAGGGAATGGGCGTCAGGCTGGACAAGCGTTAATCAAGACACTTAACCCAGGACGTTAAAGCTGTTCTACCCAGACCCGGGGCGAGGATGACCAGATGATACATGATCAGTTGGAGGTTGTTCAGATGATACATGATCAGTTGGAGGTTGTTCAGATGATACATGATCAACTTGGAGATGATCTAATGATACGTGATCAAATGAAGGATGATCTGATGATAGGTGATAGCTGAGGGATGATCTGATGATTCAATAGGTAAACGTGAGTCCTGAGACAGTAACGAATAAACATAGCCCCCTATCAGCTGCTTCACTGACCTCAGATCCCATTCGTGTGATGGCTGCGGTGAGTTGTGGTGGCCAGTGTTCGGGTCTCCAGCCGTGAGTGTGTGTGTCGTGGTTGTCCTTATCACTTGATCAGCCGGGCTGTGGTGGGTACGTGGCCCTGCGGGCCGCTCCAAGCAACAGCCTGGTGGACCAAACTCTCACAAGTTGAGCCTGGCCTCGGGCCGGGCTTGGGGAGTAGAAGAACTCCCAGAACCCCATCAACCAGGTATCAACACAGGATGACTAGTGCTAGTCCAGACAGACCTAACTCTTGGCCACTACGGGGGGTGACGAAAGCACTAGATCATCTCGGCAGTACTCTCACTACTGTTGTAATTTGGGAAATGTTTTAAATAATTATTGTTGCAATGTTACATATATTTTATTTAATATAAATTTTCGGGGGGGGGGGAGAGAGAGAACGAGAACGCATTTTTACATTCACTTAAAGAACACTTATAAGAAGAGACTTCAGAAGGCTTAGTGGTCAACACACCCGCTCCTTCAGAAAATTTATAGCCCTTCCGAAGCGTGACATATTTATATATGACTTATGTACGAATGTCACTCGGTGAAGGTCAGGTGTACGTCAAGGTTCAGATCAGCAAGGATCGCACTCATATCATCAGCACTCTTGTTATCACCAGTAGTGGTTGCGCACATGTTGAAGCAAGGAATAACAGAGCGTTGTATTGAAAACAAAGCTGCGGGACTGTGTGAGTGAGGCGATGCACCACACGGCATGGGGCCAGCCCAGCCCAGCACGCATTTTGTCATGGCTACGGCAGGAGTGGCTCGCGCGTCGGGAGACAAAGGGGTCGGCAATTTCCAATATTCTGGCGGAGAGGGACAGTTACCTTCTAATGAACGCCGCTTCAGCTCCTCATGCTTCGGTCTGGACCTTATTAACTCCCAGCGGCTCTCCCTCTCTCACCCACCCACCCATCCTCCTCCTCTTGCTCAATAGAATTTTATTGACCGGGATTCGGTGGTGTAGAGGGCGGCCATCCTAGTGGTGGATATTGATGATCGTGGTGGTCTGATTGATGAGGGGGCTGAGAGCCAATTGTTGGTGAAAGGTGTATTGATGTGATGATGAAGTGATGATGTTGGTGTAGCGGCAAGTGCTGAAGGTAAAATATTAGTAGTAAGCAGTTTATTATAATAATAATAATAATAACTGTGCCCTGAATAAAATATAGTTACTGTATATATATATATGTATATATATATGTATATATATGTATATATATATATATATATATATATATATATATATATATATATATATATATATATATATACAAAGACTGCAAGAACGCGCGAGCCATAAATTACTATGAATTATTTTTGAGCCGACCAGGATTTGAACCCCTGCCGTCCAGGATCGCCCTCTTGGTGCTCCTGATCCCGCTGTTCTCTCTGGCTAAGTGAGCGAGAGGCAACAGGTGGCGCTGATGAGGAGGGTCCAGCAATTTAACAAACTTTCCCAGAAAGTGGGACTTGCCTATCAGTACTTATCAATGTTGACGGGAAGTGAGGTCCATCTCGTTCTGCTACGCCTTGTTGTGTTATAATTTAGCAATTCTGACATTCGAATTCTTTGTCGTATTACGGTTGAGGATGGAGGCGGTTTCTGTAGGTTTTTCAATGCATTCCCCTTGTTGACTACACGTACAGGGTACGAGTATTTACTTCCGCTAATTTGGCGTTTCCAGCTGTGTTAGATGGTCGTCCCAGGGCGACTTGAGGAGGACTACAGACTTGTTCTGTAGGACAGATTGACCTACGAATGTCCCAGGTACACTCGTGGATCAACCTGTCCTCCTACTGAACACGCTACTGTCTTCACGTTATCAACCCCGGCGTAAAAATTGCGGTGGTTTACGTAAATTAAAATCACCCAATATTAACGGTTCTTGGGACTGGTCTCCGGCTGGTCGGGTGGGTTGCTGGGCTCTGACGTTTATGGCTAGTGGAAAACCGCTATATATTTTTACTGAGAACAAGCTCCATAGATGATCCAGCAAGAGTAGCCTATATGAGCTTGGGCAAGGTGAAGACGGACTACATTCTTGAGCTCGCTTGTATGGAGACCCGGGGCATGCAGGCCGCATATCATGTGGAGATGGAAGGTAGTAGTCACCCCGATGCTTCTGGCGAGTGTCTTCCTTCACTTGTTCATATATAAGCTAGTTACAATGCCCTCTTATGCCATGCAAAAACGCATATAGTATCCAATATTGTAGTGGACTCGACGGCTTTGAGTCAGTGAGATCTTGTTGCTGGAAGAGTCGACATACGCAACAAGCTGTAGCGAGAGTACAGACGCATGTTGCGTTGGTGTGGTTGTTCTCTGTGTAGGTGAAGGTACATATACAGGTGTTGGTACTCTGGTATGACGGTGTGTACTGGTGGTGATATTACAGTGAGGATTGTACTCGGGACCACAGCGCTGAATCCTCATGGTTATTCAGGTCTCATTTGTCAAGGTTGGTAATATTTGGCTTTTAACAGCTTTTGAAACATGTCGATGATGACCGGGTGTTAATCTTGCTGTTGGTGAACATGTGTGGTGGTGGTGATGGCTGTGTGGGTGGTGATGGCTGTGTGGGTGGTGATGTTGGCTGTGTGGGTGGTGATGGCTGTGTGGGTGGTGATGTTGGCTGTGTGGGTGGTGATGTTGGCTGTGTGGGTGGTGATGTTGGCTGTGTGGGTGGTGATGTTGGCTGTGTGGGTGGTGATGTTGGCTGTGTGGGTGGTGATGTTGGCTGTGTGGGTGGTGATGTTGGCTGTGTGGGTGGTGGTGATGGCTGTGTGGGTGGTGATGTTGGCTGTGTGGGTGGTGGTGATGGCTGTGTGGGTGGTGATGTTGGCTGTGTATTCACCTAGTTGTGCTTGCGGGGGGGTTGAGCTCTGCTCTTTCGGCCCGCTTCTCAACTGTTACTAACTACTATTTTTTCCACACCCACCCACACACACACACACACACACACACACACACACACACACACACACACACACACACACACACACACACACCAGGAAGCAGCCCGTGACAGTTGACTAACTCCCAGGTACCTATTTACTGCTAGGTAACAGGGGGCATTAGGATGAAAGAAACTCTGCCCATTGTTTCTCGCCGGCGACGGAAATCGAACCCGCGACCACAAGATCACTCGTCCAGTGTGCTGTCCAGTCAGCCACCGGCCCCTAGTGTGGGTGGGTGGTGATGCTGGCTGTGTGGGCGGATTATATATTCACGTCATTCTCCCTGCCTTTATAAGAACTGGTCGAGAATGTTAATAATGACATAAGTTCTGGTCGACTTCTTGTATGATGTGAGGACCTTTCACTGCGGTGACGTTCACGCTTTTCTGTGATGTTTGATGTGTTTTAAAGATGTTCGGCCGGTGGACAAGAGGAGGCTTGTTGGAGAGGAATATTCTGGGAGTATCAACTGGCGTGGGACGCAGGTGAGAGGGTTAATGTCATGCCTTGACATTTACCTGAGGGGACACATGGTAGGTGATGTGTTGCTGCTAGCATGGTAGGTGAGGTGTTGCTGCTAGCATGGTAGGTGAGGCGTTGCTGCTAGCATGGTAGGTGAGGTGTTGCTGCTAGCATGGTGGGTGAGGTGTTGCTGCTAGCATGGTAGGTGAGGTGTTGCTGCTAGCATGGTGGGTGAGGTGTTGCTGCTAGCATGGTAGGTGAGGTGTTGCTGCTAGCATGGTGGGTGAGGTGTTGCTGCTAGCATGGTAGGTGAGATGTTGCTGCTAGCGTGGTAGGTGAGGTGTTGCTGCTAGCATGGTAGGTGAGGTGTTGCTGCTAGCATGGTAGGTGAGGTGTTGCTGCTAGCATGGTAGGTGAGGTGTTGCTGCTAGCATGGTAGGTGAGGTGTTGCTGCTAGCATGGTAGGTGAGGTGTTGCTGCTAGCATGGTAGGTGAGGTGTTGCTGCTAGCGTGGTAGGTGATGTGTTGCTGCTAGCATGGTAGGTGAGGTGTTGCTGCTAGCATGGTAGGTGATGTGTTGCTGCTAGCATGGTAGGTGAGGTGTTGCTGCTAGCATGGTAGGTGATGTGTTGCTGCTAGCATGGTAGGTGAGGTGTTGCTGCTAGCATGGTAGGTGATGTGTTGCTGCTAGCGTGGTAGGTGATGTGTTGCTGCTAGCATGGTAGGTGAGGTGTTGCTGCTAGCATGGTAGGTGATGTGTTGCTGCTAGCATGGTAGGTGAGGTGTTGCTGCTAGCATGGTAGGTGAGGTGTTGCTGCTAGCGTGGTAGGTGAGGTGTTGCAGCTAGCATGGTAGGTGAGGCGTTGCTGCTAGCATGGTAGGTGATGTGTTGCTGCTAGCATGGTAGGTGAGGTGTTGCAGCTAGCATGGTAGGTGAGGCGTTGCTGCTAGCATGGTAGGTGAGGTGTTGCAGTGTTCTACCTGCTACTCTTCTCTTCAAATGCAAAAAGAAATCACATTAACGTGATACATCAATGAGAAGATCAGTAGAGCCACGATCAGGGTTCGTACCCCTAGAGGATTAAGTTGAATCCCAGAGGTTGCATTGATTTTTGCATGTCGTGGTCGAGCTGGTTAGGGCGTATACTCGGGAGCACCCGGTATGCAGGTTCGAATCCTCATCATTGTTTATACTGATTTTCTCAATACTGTATATTAATATATACCCCCCTTGTAATTCCATGTGTGGAATAATTATTCCAATTTTTAGGAATATCCAAAGTACTTGTAACTAGGCACTTGGGCTGGATGGTAGTGCGACGATCTCGCTTCATGCAGGTCGGCGTTCAATCCCCTAACCGTCCAAGTGATTGGGCACCATTCCTTCCCCCCGTCCCATCCCAAATCGTTATCCTGATCCCTTCCATGTGCTATATAGTCGTAATGACTAGGCGCTTTCTCCTGATATTTCCCTTCCCCCTGTACTAGGCAGCCTTAATGTGAAAGACGCTGAGACAGGAATTAACTTTCTGGAAAATACGTGCATAAATATTTCGACCCAACCTCTGTTCTCAAGTTAATATACATGAAATTCTCATTAGAAGCCCCCACACACTACGTGGTTTACCGGAAGCCGATTACTCGCTGGACATTTATGGTTGAACTTTGCATAAGCAATGTAACGCTCTCGATACAATTTCTAACGAACCGTGGCGGCTGTTAAGGCCTTGAGCCCGACACCGAACTAACCATTCCCAGCGGAGGGCTACACGCGCCCAGGGGCCCAACCTAGCCTGGCTCGACTGGTTTATACGCCCGGAGTTTAATGTAGTCATGAACTTTGTTCTGAAGTTATTACACGCTTGGAAATGTATTTTTGGCTGAATAGTCAAGTCGGACCATTCACTCTTCCGGTGAATGCGACTTGAGGCGCATGGTGCAGATGTGTGCGTTCTCTTCACATTGAGCAGTCTATTATTGGGCGTATTAATCAGTACTGGGCGACCATCACACTGTAATAGGTGGTCGTCCACTTTTCCGTCTCACTAGAAAGAAAGGAGACGCGAGAGAGATCAAATAATATACATATGGAAAATACTGGAGAGCCAGATCCCGAATCTAAACAGTAATATAACAACGTACTGGAGTGAACGATATGGAAGAAAATGCAGAATAGAACCAGTGAAGAGCAAGGGTGCCATAGGCACAATCAGAGAACATTCTTATAAACATCAGAGGTCCGCGGTTGTTCAACATCCTCCCAGCGATTATAAGAAATATTGCTGGAACAACCGTGAACATCTTCTAGAGAAAACTGGATATTTTTCTTCAAGAAGTGCTGGACTAACCGGGCTCTGGCGGATATGTGGGCCTGTGGGCCGCTGCAAGCAACAGCCTGTTGGACCAATCTCTCTCAAGTCAAGCCTGGCCCCGGTCCGGGCTTGGGGAGTAGAAGAACTCCCAGAGCCCCATCAAGCAGGTATCCTGCAGGTATACCTATTACAATGTGGTGTAATAGGTTGACGACCTATTACACCACACTGTACGGGGTGACCCGCTTCTCAACCCGGTGCGGTTGAGAAGCATCAATAGACAAGTAGACTAAGAGGTCGAGGAGTGGCAGTGTGTTACCGCACGCGGTGGCTGCCGTGTGTGTGTGCCAGCGTGTGCTGAATTGGATTCTGTAGGAGGCGATGTCTTTCAGGCGGAATAGTGAACATTTTTTGGTCATAAATATAAGCAAATCATTTTCAAGCTGGACTAAAAACTCTCACAAAAGGGAAGTTTTGCGACGTACCGAGTGTTCAGACAGTATTTGATTTCACTGCTGGATGTGCCACAGCTGTCATAGTACCTCGGTGGTACTGTGGTCCATCCGGACGAGTTTGGGAAAACGGTGTCGATGTAACCTTGAATCAACGTTGATCCTACGATGATTAAATGTTACTTGAACATATTTTGCTTGCTGGGATTCCGTGCTAAGCTTTGTTGAGAACGGAATCGGTTTGGCTTGTTCTTCAAGTGAAAATGTAGGAAGAACGCAAAGACATTGGCTAAATAATGTATTGGATACCAATATGTGCCTCTTGGAACCACTTGGTCACGCTGTAACTGGATGCAGCACGCTACGCTAATTTGCAATCGGGGGAACCTGTTGCTCTCTTGAAGTTGAGTATTGATTACGATATCAAGGAACAGGTGGAAATACTCGCCAGTCACGCATATACAAATGAGATTATTTCTTCTTCCAAGAGAAGAAACAACTTGTTTGTTTGTCTGTCCTAACACTTGTTTGTCTGGAAAGAGTTTGATGACAGCGTTGCAGACGTTTCTATACTTGGAGTGAGTTCCGAGAGTTCCATTACTCCCTAAGCCTGGCTAGGAGGGGCCAGGTTTGCCTTGAGAACGCGACCTCTGAAAATGAGGCTATAAAAATCACTAGTGAACAAGTTCGCCGTTTTCCAATGACATCAGCGGCTGCCTATCACAGTGGTTGGTCAGTGGATGGGAAATGCGACAACTTGGACTCTGAAGAGTGGAGATGAATCCGAGACGGGCTTGAGCCATGAGTGACCGACATGTCCCCAGCTTCACAAGTGGTGTTGAAGGTCATCGTGAATGTCACACTTGAACCTGGACAGAGATGGGTGGTGCAAAGCTATGCAAATAACCAAGACACTCGCGCACGCACTTGCTCAAGGTAACCTTGAGGTTACCTTGTCTTGATTTCGGAGGTCAACGTCCCTGCGGCCCGGTCCTCGACCAGGGCTCCTGGTTGCTGGACTGGTCAACCAGGCTGTTGCTCGCAGCTTGACTTATGAGTCACAGCCTGGTTGATCAGGTACCCTTTGGATGTGTTCCATATCTAGTTCTCTCTCTTGAACACCATGAGAGGTCGACCCATGCACTCGCTAGCGCACTCCGTCGCGCACCCATGTACGCACATACGCATGTTCCTATACACATTTATCTTGTTTATATATATATATATATATATATATATATATATATATATATATATATATATATATATATATATATATATATATATATATATATATATATGTCGTACCTAGTAGCCAGAACGCACTTCTCAGCTTACTATGCAAGGCCCGATTTGCCAAATAAGCCAAGTTTTCATGAATTAATTGTTTTTCGACGACCTAACCTACCTAACCTAACCTAACTTTTTTGGCTACCTAACCTAACCTAACCTATAAAGATAGGTTAGGTTAGGTTAGGTAGGGTTGGTTAGGTTCGGTCATATATCTACGTTAATTTTAACTACAATAAAAAAAAATTGACCTCATACATAATCAAATGGGTAGCTTTATCTTTTCATAAGAAAAAAATTTGAGAAAATATATTAATTCAGGAAAACTTGGCTTATTAGGCAAATTTGGCCTTGCATAGTAGGCTGACAAGTGCGTTCTGGCTACTAGGTACGACATATATATATATATGTTTTCCATCCACTACCAGTTCCTTATTTAATTACAACTTCGTCAGTGCTTCTGACTTTTACATTATCGTCTGCTGGGTGTGGGGGACTTTTTGTGTGGGAACTTGTTTGAGACTGCCGTCACCTGGGGCCAGTACCAGCGATGTCCCACTGACAAAGTTGACCCCTTTTTTGGGGGTGAGGAGACTTTACTGGCTGCCAGCAGTTCCGATCCTTTAGCTTTTGTGGTTTTGTCGGAATTTTGCACGTATTCTTTTCTTGTAACATCACCTAAAGCGACGAGTACAATACGTGCTATCGTGCGTCGGTGCGTACGACGGTGTGTACGTCGGCGTCTTAGACGTGCGTCCATGTTTAGTTAAGATATTTAAGTCACCCTCCGGATATCGTTTTTTTTTTTCCTTTTGGGAAAATTGTGTTTGGTTATTACCCACATTTGATCGGTTGGATCTGGGTAAAATAGTTTATTTTTAATATTTAATACGGTTAGCTTTGAAACATGTTCTAAAATATTTATATGGTAAGTATGTGTTGTTAAAAATAAAAAGTAACTCGTTCATTTTCGGTGTGAACTTAAGGCATAAGCATGGAGAGTCAGCCAGCCAGCCCAGCCAGCCCAGCCAGCCCAGCCAGCCAGCCAGCCAGCCAGCCAGCCAGCCAGCCAGCCAGCCAGCCAGCCAGCCAGCCGCCCAAGGCTTTATAACACCCTCTCTTTCTATATATATAAGTGGTATTATTAACTAACCACAAACTGTATTCCAAAGGAAACGTGATTAACACGTTTCAAAAAAGATGCAGATCAACCAAGCTGTGGTTCCTACGTCCGACTGAGACAGAGAGCTACGATGACCCGTAGTTTAGGTGAAACGGCAATGATTGAACCGCGGGAATGACTGAATCCCGGAACCATCTCGTGACAGGCACAAGGTACCTGGTTGATACCTGGTTGATGGGGTTCTGGGAGTTCTTCTACTCCCCAAGCCCGGCCCGAGGCCAGACTTGACTTGTGAGAGCTTGGTCCACCAGGCTGTTGCTTGGAGCGGCCCGCAGGCCCACATACCCACCACAGCCCGGTTGGTCCGGCACTCCTTGGAGGAAACAATCTAGTTTCCTCTTGAAGATGTCCACGGTTGTTCCTGTAATATTTCTGATGCTCGCTGGTAGGACTCTGTTAGATATCACTGTTAGATAGACTCTGTTAGATTGATATAAGGTAGATATCACTGTTTTGATGATACTTTGGGGACTCAAGGAAATATAAAATTTATCATTAAAATTATCATCTTTTGACCTCCATGTTTATGGACGGACGGGAAAATGTTATCAGTAATCAATCCAAATTATTAACAAGATAAATTACACCATGAATTGGGAAAAACAAACTATTCATTGGTTTACTACTGTTTGTTTAACTCCTGAATTGCATTGTCAGGTGTTTCTATTTTGGGTGGTTTATTATGTGTTATGGTCCAGGGCCATAAGTCCCCGGTAATGGCCCCGCAGCCTTTGGTGGCCACTGCTGAGTGGTTGTCAAATGGAGTTACTGCGGCCAGTGAACCGCTCGTGTCTGAAGCACAGCTTTGAGCCTGGCAGTATGCTGCAGAGTTGTTACTTAATGTAGCCATTTATTATGCACCCCACACCCATCCCGTAGGTGGTGGTGAGGCGTGGTGTTAAACAGGCACAATGTGTTCAGCAACTGTACCCCAGAGTTCATTTAGCTAATTAACTAACAATCTCGTGAAGTTAATTACACAATTTTTAACACACACACACACACACACACACACACACACACACACACACACACACACACACACACACACACACACACACACACACACACACAAATAAAAAATTAAAAAATGTATTCCTCCAGCGAGACATGACAAGGGAGGAGAGAGCCGTGGCGGCAGAAGCAAGGAAGAGGCGCAGGGCGAGAGGGGAAAACCAGGAAGTCACAGCTCCCAACACAACACCCCCAGCCAATGCTTGATTTGATATTTACCCTAAATGAATGGGATATAAGGGAAGTTAAGATGGAAGCGCCCTTGGGAATGAGTGACCACAGTGTATTGAACTTTGAGTACCTGGTAGAGCTAGGACTTATCTCCCCCCAAAAAGAACTAGGAATCAAAAGGCTGGCATACCGAAAGGGGAATTATGAACAGATGAGAAGTTTCCTAAGTGAAATACCTTGGGACACAGACCTCAGAGGCAAGTCTGTACAGGGTATGATGGACTATGTTACCCAAAAGTGTCAGGAGGCAGTAAACAGGTTCATCCCGGCCCAAAGGGAAAAATCCGAGAAGCAACAGAAGAATCCATGGTATAATAGGGCATGTATGGAAGCGAAGAAACTGAACAAAAAGGCGTGGAGGAACTTCCGGAATAACAGAACACCAGAAAGCAGGGAGAGATACCAGAGAACCAGGAATGAGTACGTCAGGGTGAGAAGAGAAGCAGAGAAAAATTTTGAAAATGATATAGCAAACAAAGCCAAGACCGAACCAAAGCTACTCCACAGTCACATCAGAAGGAAAACAACAGTGAAAGAACAGGTATTGAAACTTAGAACAGGCGAGGACAGGTATACAGAGAATGACAGAGAGGTGTGTGAGGAACTCAACAAGAGGTTCCAGGAGGTCTTCACAATAGAACAGGGTGAGGTCACTGTGCTAGGAGAAAGGGAGGTAAACCAGGCGGCCTTGGAGGAGTTCGAAATTACGAGAGAGGAGGTCAAGAGACACCTGCTGGATCTGGATGTTAGAAAGGCGGTTGGTCCAGATGGGATCTCACCATGGGTACTGAAAGAGTGTGCAGAGGCACTTTGCTTGCCACTCTCCATAGTGTATAGTAAATCACTAGAGACGGGAGACCTACCAGAAATATGGAAGACGGCGAATGTGGTCCCAATATACAAAAAGGGCGACAGACAAGAGGCACTGAACTACAGGCCAGTGTCCTTGACTTGTATACCATGCAAGGTGATGGAGAAGATCGTGAGAAAAAACCTGGTAACACATCTGGAGAGAAGGGACTTCGTGACAAATCGCCAACATGGATTCAGGGAGGGTAAATCTTGCCTTACAGGCTTGATAGAATTCTACGATCAGGTGACACAGATTAAGCAAGAAAGAGAGGGCTGGGCGGACTGCATTTTCTTGGATTGTCGGAAAGCCTTTGACACAGTACCGCATAAGAGGCTGGTACATAAGCTGGAGAGACAGGCAGGTGTAGCTGGTAAGGTGCTCCAGTGGATAAGGGAGTATCTAAGCAATAGGAAGCAGAGAGTTACGGTGAGGGGTGAGACCTCCGATTGGCGTGAAGTCACCAGTGGAGTCCCACAGGGCTCTGTACTCGGTCCTATCTTGTTTCTGATATATGTAAATGATCTCCCGGAGGGTATCGATTCATTTCTCTCAATGTTTGCGGACGATGCTAAAATTATGAGAAGGATTAAAACAGAAGAGGACTGTTTGAGGCTTCAAGAAGACCTAGACAAGCTGAAGGAATGGTCGAACAAATGGTTGTTAGAGTTTAACCCAACCAAATGTAATGTAATGAAGATAGGTGTAGGGAGCAGGAGGCCAGATACAAGGTATCATCTGGGAGAGGAAATTCTTCAGGAGTCAGAGAAGGAAAAAGACTTGGGGGTTGATATCACGCCAGACCTGTCTCCTGCAGCACATATCAAGCGGATAACATCAGCGGCATATGCCAGGCTGGCCAACATACGAACGGCATTCAGAAACTTGTGTAAAGAATCATTCAGAGCTTTGTATACCACATATGTCAGGCCAATCCTGGAGTATGCAGCCCCAGCATGGAGTCCATATCTAGTCAAGGATAAGACTAAACTGGAAAAGGTTCAAAGGTTTGCCACCAGACTAGTACCCGAGCTGAGAGGTATGAGCTACGAGGAGATTCCGGGAATTAAACCTCACTTCGCTGGAAGACAGAAGAGTTAGGGGGGACATGATCACCACATTCAAGATTCTGAAGGGGATTGATAGGGTAGATAAAGACAGGCTATTTAACACAAGGGGAACACGCACAAGGGGACACAGGTGGAAACTGAGTGCCCAAATGAGCCACAGAGATATTAGAAAGAACTTTTTTAGTGTCAGAGTGGTTGACAAATGGAATGCATTAGGGGGTGATGTGGTGGAGGCTCACTCCATACACAGTTTCAAGTGTAGATATGACAGAGCCCGATAGGCTCAGGAATCTGTACACCTGTTGATTGACGGTTGAGAGGCGGGACCAAAGAGCCAGAGCTCAACCCCCGCAAACACAACTAGGTGAGTACACACACACACACACACACACACACACACACACACACACACACATATATATATATATATATATATATATATATATATATATATATATATATATATATATATATATATATATATATATATGGCACAACTCTCCTAAATACGAGAGTTAGGTATACGGTTAGCTAATTACCATCTCTTTTAAGGGTCTGAGCGGGTGGTGGAGCGGGTTAAGGCGTACCTGTTATGCCAGTTGCTGGAAGGCTTCTGTGTTGGCTAGGGTTCGAGTCTCCTGGTGGGAAAGTGTTCTAAAGTTGTGTATATATATATATATATATATATATATATATATATATATATATATATATATATATGTCGTACCTAATAGCCAGAACGCACTTCTCAGCCTACTATGCAAGGCCCGATTTGCCTAATAAGCCAAGTTTTCCTGAATTAATATATTTTTTCTAATTTTTTTCTTATGAAATGATAAAGCTACCCATTTTCATTATGTATGAGGTCAATTTTTTATTGGAGTTAAAATTAATGTAGATATATGACCGAACCTAACCAACCCTACCTAACCTAACCTAACCTATCTCTATCGGTTAGGTTAGGTTAGGTAGCAGAAAAAGTTAGGTTAGGTTAGGTTAGGTAGGTTAGGTAGTCGAAAAAACATTAATTCATGAAAACTTGGCTTATTAGGCAAATTGGGCCATGCATAGTTGGCTGAGAAGTGCGTTCTGGCTATTAGGTACGACATATATATATATATATATTATAAGACTTGATTATTATCAAGTCTTTTTACATAATAAGTAGTTTACGAAGTGGCCGAGAACAGTTTCTATACAAGTCAATGTACATCTGTGGTGAGTCAGTTACACAGTTACCAATCCTGCTCCACACGCAGCCAACTGGGCGACAGCTCTACAGTCATGTGCAGGCTGCACCTACTGTAAGCCAACTTTGCATACTTGGCTAGGATTATTGGTAGTACCTCATTTATGGGGGTTAACCTGTTGGTTTTAGTGCTGCAGTTAGAATTTTTGGTTTACAGTGACAAGGTGGGTCCCTGTTACCTAGCAGTAAAATAGGTACCTGGGTGTTAGTCAGCTGTCACGGGCTGCTTCCTGGGGGTGGAGGCCTGGTCGAGGACCGAGCCGCGGGGACACTAAAGCCCCGAAATCATCTCAAGATAACCTCGTGCGGCTTACTCTTAGCGTTCACTATGCTGCATTTGATAAGATGTACTCCTGGGCTTCGCTTGATATTTGCATGTTTTCAGTTTTAGTGTATCAACCAGCATATTCTCCAGAATATATAATTTTTTTTATTTTGCGAGAGATGGAATCGCAATTTGTGTAGGCCGGGACGCCCGTCCTGCCTTGAGGCTGGCCTGGATGGAGCTGCTTCACGGTGACGAGTCGCACGATGGAGCCACTCATTAGCGGTGGTGAGACGAGCGGTGTCAAGGACTATTACCCTCGCTTTAGGGGAGCGGACGCGGAAAGTCAAATTCGAGAGTGAAAGGTTCCACTTAGACTGTGTTTGGGAGGTGGAGGGCGAGTTTTAGTCTAGGTGGGACCCTGGTGGTGGGGCTGGGGGGAAGGGGAGTGGATTTTTTTTTTTGGGGGGGGGGGGAGTAAAGAGGAAGGAGAGGCATAGGTGAAGGGAAGTATAGAAGTGGGAAATACAGTGAGAGGTATGAAAGCAGGCGGGCTGTCCGCCTTGCTGACACGATTTGTGGGTATTGGCAGCTAAGCTAAGCTGGCTCCCTCTTGTCAGGGAGCTGTGAGTGTGTGAGAGGGTCTTCACATGTGTTTCACCATATATGGATGTCTATAGATGAATACTGTGTTGCATTCATATATACACACTCCAATGCTTCCACACATGTTCAGTTTAAGAACACACATATACACACACACACACACACACACACACACACACACACACACACATATATATATATATATATATATATATATATATATACACACACACATACATACACACACATATACACACATATATATATACACATACATACATACACATATACCCATATACATATGCATATACACAACTATACACACATACACATACATACACACACACATACTCAATTTTTTAATCATGGGGGAAGGATATCTGGTCAGTATTTCATCTGGGAATTATGTACTGTGGGGCGAGGTTTACATCTAGTGAATCGAGGCTCTTGGGCCACCAGCTGTGGGAGCGGGGCGTCTCATCTTGGAGCAATCTTTCTAACATTGGGTCCTCTAACATTTCGATGGTGTTCCACACCCTGATGGCTTGGTGCTGCAGTCTGATGTTTAGTGGCTGTATGTTCAGGAGTTCATGGAGCTCCTGGATTGTCTGATCATATGGTGGACGGTGTTTTGCTGCTCTCCTTAGCGCCTTATTTTGCACTGCTTGCAGTTTCTGCATATTAGTTTTCTTTATGGTGTGTAGTGGTACTGGGGGATACTCTAGATGCGGCCGAACTAGAGCCTTATATAGGTGGATCTGAATGTTAGTACTGAGGCTTCGGAATCTCCTCAATTTTCCTAAGGCTGCTTTGACTTTGTTTAGTCGGTCCCTTACATGAATTTGTATACCTGTTCTATTTATCATAAGTTCCAGTATTCTGCCTACCTCCGCATATTGGATCGGAAGGTTGTCAAGGATGATGGGGTCCAGGTTTCTTTTCGCAATTGGAGTGGATAGTGACACAAGAGTGGGTAGAGGGTTGGTGGGGGTGGTTCCTGGGTAGCTACCCACTAACCCGCTCGGGGCGGATATTTTTTTTTTAAAGTCTGGGCAAATTAAATAAAATATATTTTTGCTTTAATATGGTCAACTTAGGTATTTCTTTTTAAATGCAAACTGGCATTGCTGAATTTTATCTGTTGATTACATTTTAAAATTAAATGAATTCTGTAAATGAAATAAAAAATGTTTAACCATTATTATTTAACTTTAGACAATTAAAAAAAATTGTAGTTTGTAATTTCGTTCAGTAGAATATGTAGTGTTTATGTACTGTATTATTGTACCGTGTTTCTTAGCATTTTATAGCACTACAGTACAAAGTACTAATCCATTATGTTATTACTGTGCAATACTAGGTAACAAATAAATTCAACGAAGTAAATAAATTTCATTTTAGAAACTGTAAATTCATATTTCATAGTTGGTTTAAATTATATAAATATTCTCCTTAATATATTAAAAAATATATGTAGGCTACAGTAGAAAGTATTATAGATCTGTATTCGTAGAATTCAGAACCTCAGTGTGCTTGGTTGTGATTCATACGTCAGGCTGCGAGCAGCCGCATCCAACAGCCTGGTTGACCAGCCCACCAACTGGGAGGCCTGGTCGGGGGCTTTTACTCCTCGGAACCTCCGCAAGGTAGACACAAGGAAGGTTATTTTTGCATAAAGGTATCAAAGTAGAATTATCTTCACTACATGTACTTATGTCATCCTCCTCCAGGTACTTATGTCATCCTCCTCCAGGTACTTATGTCATCCTCCTCCAGGTACTTATGTCATCCTCCTCCAGGTACTTATGTCATCCTCCTCCAGGTACTTTAAGTGTGAAAACGTTTTCATGACAAATTAGTCCATCTCTTCAGGTGTTATCTCAGTTTTTCTACTTTTGGACTTATTTTTTTCTCTACTACAGTGTTTACACGTCTTAATTCGCATCTTTTCAATATTTATGTTTCTCTTCACTGTCGGGGGAAGTTGAAAAATTAACTCTTCAAAGTTCATTTTCACACGTATTTTTGGTCTGACGCCTAGGGATGCGTTTCAGACGGTCACCCCTTACATTCTCAAAGACTAATTTACCATGCTGTTGTTGTTGAGTTTAGATTTAGTTACTCGAAACGAAATGTCTATGTAGCATGGGCTAGTGAGCTCATAATTGAGTTTGGTTATTAGCGATAACCTTGTTACTGTCATATTTGGGTCAAAGTTTTTAAATGGAGGTGGGGTTTCCTCCTTTTCTCCTGTTTTTTTTCCACGTCTGTTTTTTTTTCCTAAGTTTCTAGTGCTGTTAGGTATAAATGTGACGTGTTCTCACTATTGAGAACACTTCAGTTTAAGAATAAATGCCAGAAGATTTTCACTTCTAGTTGCCATTGTGTAAATTTTAAAGGAAGCGTTTTCCTGTCATAGTTTTTATGATTAAGTTATGTTGCCCTCGATTTTGCTATTGAAAACTTTCCACGTCTGAATAACTTTTAACCATTATCACTATAATGTGACGGTGGAAAGTGTTGCAAGAGTCTTCTGCATAATTAATTTAATTAATACTCTTTCTGTCTTTTTTCAGGTAAGAGCATTAGGGAGATTTCCCCGGATGACGCAGGTTAGTGGAGGTGATCGAGTAATCTCGCGGATGGACGAATGCAAAACAGATGCGGATATTGGCACCCGTATAGATTTTAGGTCATGTTCCATGAGCAGCGAAATTAATGTGGAATATTCTGAGTCACTGTGAATGTGATGGTTGAGAGAGAGAGAGAGAGAGAGAGAGAGAGAGAGAGAGAGAGAGAGAGAGAGAGAGAGAGAGAGAGAGAGAGAGAAAGATAGCTAAATGAGAAACAAGAGAGACTGACTACTTGCTAGGTCGTATCTTCAAATTGTTAAGTTACAATAACTCTTGAAACACACATCCACTTGAACTGGTCGGTACAACAAAGGCCCCGTTTTTTCTTGCATGTCGGCGTTCGATCCCCGATTGTCCAAATGGATAGACACCATTCCTTCACCCTTTTCTCTTATCCCAGCCTCTTTTCCTGTCCTTCTATACCCTGGCCTTCTTTCAAGGGCTATATAGCCATACTAGCTTAGCGCTTTCTACTGATAATTACCCTACTCGAGTCTTGAACCCTACACAAGAATTCAAGGATCAACCAGCTTTAGTGTCCTCGAAACTGTCAGCCATTTAAGTTTGAACAAAATGCATGGTTTCTTTTCAAATTGAACAATGTAGGGATATATTATTTTTCGATCATTTTTGAAATTTGAAGGCGGCTGGGGGCGATGAATAGGAAGTGGAAATCTGCCGCTTTTTTGTTTCAAATGTGATGGTTTTATCGACACGGTGACATGATTTTTCTCCCAGCGGGGGAGCATTTACCGCCGCGCTCGTAATTTGCGATGGCGGGGAGTGTCTCAGAGCAGCGGGCGAGGCAGCACAGCACCAGCTGTCGAGGAGGAGAGAAAGGTTTAAAAGCGGCGATGGAAACCAGCTGCCGCGTATCTGGATTTCCCGCAGTGGTGGTGGTGGGTGTCTCATACTCTGGGCACCACCCTCCCGGCCCTACCGTGGGCGGCCGAGGAGTTTGCTCGCCATGGGGATGACACCAAAACATTGTCGGGGTGAACGAGCGAGGCGCGATAGAACCCTCCCGCTCTCCCCTAGCGCCTGCCTTTGTTACGTGGTGGTAGTTGGGGAGAGGTGGTGGTGGTTGCTGTTGGGGAAGGTGCTGGTGGTTGGGGGGGATGTTGTGGTGGTGGTTGCTGTTGGGGGAGGTGGTGGTGGTTGTTGGGGAGGGGGTAGTGGTGGTGGTGGTGATAGGGGCGGTGATGATAGTGGTGAGGTATTGGTGATGATGGTGACAGGCCTATCCGACCGGACAAATCCACTATTACCTAAATATATACCAAGTAAGAGATTAGGCATATTTAGCCTCTGGCTTAATTAATATTTGTTTCAAATGTCGTCATAATATCTCCAAGGCGAGTAGAATAGATGTTTGTTTCTCATTCGCGAGAACCAGTTAATGGGGGATGTTTCTATACGTAATGTTTGACTGGTTCGAAATGTTTAGATTTCAGGTGAAGATGAGAGAAGTTGAAGAGGTAACAGTGGAATTTCCGGCCTGTTCTCCTTTTTAGGTCATCTCCATAGGCCCAATAATACCGTATCATACTTCGTAGATGACACTAGGATTTTTATGAGAGTAGACAACATGGAGGACATAGCAAACCTCCAATCAAATGTAAATCAGATCTTTCAATGGGCTACAGAGAAAAATATATTAATTAATGAAGGTAAGTTCCAGCTCATACGCTACGGAAAAAAATAAAATATAAAAACAGAAACCACGTACAAAACGCAGTCAAATCATAACGTAAAACGAAAAAGCAATGTAAAGGATCTGGGTGTACTCATGTCGGAAGACCTTAATTATTAAATACACAATAAAGTAGCCGTCACAACTGAAAGAAAAATGACAGGTTGAATAACAAGAACTTTTCAAACTAGAGATGCTATACCAAAGATGATACTCTTCAAGACGCTAGTGCTCTCTAGAGTGAAATACTGCTGCACAATGACAGCCCCTTTCAAAGCTGGAGAAATTGCTGACCTGGAGAGCGTGCAGAGATCCTTTACTGCTAGAATCCACTCAGTAAAACATCTAAACTACTGGGACCGACTAAAGAGCCTAAATCTGTATTCCCTTGAGCGCAAGCGGGAGAGATACATAATAATCTATACATGGAAAATAATTGAGGGGCTGGTCCCAAACCTGCACACAGAAATAACATCACATGAGACCAGAAGGCATGGCAGGATGTGCAGAATACCCCCGTTGAAGAGCAGAGGTGCAACAGGTACTCTGAGAGAACTCTATCACCATCAGAGGCCCGAGACTGTTCAACACGCTTCCACTACACATAAGGGGCATAACTGGCCGACCCCTCACAGTGTTCAAGAGAGAACTTGACAAGCACCTCCAAAGGATACCTGATCAACCAGGCTGTAATCCATTCGGCAGGCTGCGAGCAGCCGAGTCCGTCAGCCTGGTTGACCAGTCCAGCAACCAGGAGGCCTGGTCCAGGACCAGGCTACTGCAACGCTGAACCCCGAAATAATCGCAATGTAACCTCAAGGGGTTAAGTTGTTCACAAAGTTTCACCTGTGTTGATTTAAATGGCTACATGCGGTGCGCTACCGTCCGCGGGTTCCTTGTAAAGAATTCACATAGCGTGATAGCAGAGCGGGATTGAGGGGGGAGGGGCAATTCACAAATCGATTGTGAATTGGCCGTGTCGCTCAGCCAGAGTGCATGGTTGTCTCTGACGTAAAGTGCACCCTGCCTAAATCTCTGACCACTATTCAACTGGTGGAGCGTCCAGTCACATTAGAATATATATATACAGCGAGAGGTGTACCGCGTTGCCCGGTGTTTATACTGTCAGTTTATTTTAGTCCTGGGCTACGTTCAGGACTAAGGCGTCTGGTTGGTCAGTAACCTATTCTGGTGGCCTCGGTAACCTATTCTGGTGGCCTCGGTAACCTATTCTGGTGGCCTCGGTAACCTATTCTGGTGGCCTCGGTAACCTATTCTGGTGGCCTCGGTAACCTGTTCTGGTGGCCTCGGTAACCCACCTGCTGTGGGTTAAACCTAAGTCAAACACCAAACCAAAACCCATCTTAAGAATACAGGCATTGGCTAAATAACTAATATTGTAATCCCATCATTGATTCATTGATAATATAATAATAAACTATTATAGTCTAATTATAGCAGTTTTATCATTAAGACTGGCCACTACTTTACTTGTGGGAATTATTCCTAACGAGGATTCTGAACACCGATTCCTATTCTCAAAATGTTTCTTGGCATATTCTTACAAGCCATCCCTGGTATGCCGGACAGCGCTGTTACGTGGGACTGCCAGCTGCAAGCACTAACAGGCTTGCTGGGTCATTAACCATAGTCCTTGGTAGGGGAGGCTCGACTTGTGATAACTTGGTCCAACAGCCTGTTGCTTGGAGCGGCCTGCAGGCCCAGTACAGCCTGGTTGGTCCGGCACTTCTTGCAAGAACCTGTGTAAGTGCCTCTTGAATGCATCCACCTTAGTTCCGGCAATATGTTTAATGCTTGCCTTGCTGGGAGGGTGTTAAACAGCTGTGGATCCCTGATGTCCAGACAGTGTTCTCTGATTGATCCTATGGCACCTGTACTCCTCAATGGGTCTATTCTGCATTTCCTTCCGTGCCTTTCGCTCCAGTATGTTGTTATTTTACTGTGCAAATTTGGGACCTGGTCTTCAAGTATCTTCCATATATATATCATTTGATACCTTTCTCGTCTCCTTTCCATAACCACTTTAAGGGCCACTTTTAAGCCACTTTAAGGTCTTTGAGACGGTCCCATTAATTTAGATATTTTATCGTTTCAATGCGTGCTGTATATGTTCTCTGTATTCCCTCTAATTCAGAGATCTCTCTCGCTCTGAAAGGGGAAGTGAGTACCGAGCAATACTCAAGATGAGACAGCACTAGTGATTTAAATGGTATTAGCATTGTTGTAGGGTCCCAGGATTTGAACGTTCTCATAATCCATCCTATCATTTTTCCTGGCTGCAGCTACATTTGTTCCGTTATGTTCACTAAATATCAGGTCATCAGACATCATAATTCCCAGGTCTTTTTCCTGTTGCTTTTCTGCTATGAGTAGGTCTGATTGCGTCTTGTACCCTATGTTTAGTTGAAGTTCCTCCTTTCCACCATACCTAAGTACCTGGAACTTATTGCCGTTAAACATCATGTTATTTTCAGTTGGCCAATCGATGACTTTATATCTGCTTGTAGTTTCTCAGTGTCTTTTATGGTGGATGCCTACTACTATGGTGGCAATTTTCATGCTGATTTTTGTATCATCTGCAAAAGATGACACGAAGCTGTGACTAGTATTTATGTCTATATCAGGGATAAGAATGAGAAATAGCAGTGGTGCCAGGACTGTGCCCTGATTTACAGAGCTTTTCACTGCACTTGAGCTTGATATTACTTGATTGACCGTCACTCTGCATTTTGTTTGACAGAAAGTTGAAAATCCAACGACCTACTTTACCAGTTATTCCTATTGATGTCATTTATGGCCTATCACTCCATGGTCACATTTGTTGAAAGCCTTTGCAAAATCTGTGTGTACAACATCTGCATTTTGCTTTTCCTCTAAGGCTTCTGTGATCCTGTCATAGTGGTTGAATAACTGTGACAGATATGATCTTAACGCTCTAAATCCACGTTGTACTTAGTTGTGAAGTTCATTATTTTCCATAAAACTGTAAATTTGATTATTTATCACTCTTTCAAAGACTTATTATATGTGATGTTAGTGCAATTTGTCTATAGTTTTTGGGCAGAGCTTCGATTCTATTAGAAGGCCATTTATGAACTAAACTTTATTTCTTAATTTTGACTTTAGGCCTTGTATGTTTTCAAATATGAATGATTTCCTATATTGTCACTTCTGGTGGGCTTTAGTTGTTCTCCCCCTCCCCTCTCTCTCTCTCTACCCTGATCCAGAGTGTGCTGCTTTGGGAGTGGTTCGTCCAGTTTTGGGGGCAGTACGAGTGTTGTGTGGTGTAATACCTGCGTGCTTGATGTCTCAAAGCTCTCCAAATGTAATCACTAGAAAGGAGATGAGAGAGATATAAAATACACGTGGAAAATACTGGAGGGTCAGGTCCCAAATCTACACAGTAAAATAACAACATACTGGAGTGAACGATATGGAAGAAAATGCAAAATAGAACCAGTGAAGAGCAGGGGTGCCATAGGCACATTCAGAGAACACTGTATAAACATCAGAGGTTCCCGGTTGTTCAAGATTCTCCCAGCAATAAGGTTATTCTGGCAATAAGAAATATTGCCAGAATAACCGTAGACATCTTCAACAGAAAACTAAATTGTTTTCTTCAAGAAGTGCCGGACCAACCGTTTTGTGGTGGATATGTGGGGCCCGCGGGCTGCTCCAAGAAACAAGCCTGTTGGACCAAGTTCTCACAAGTCAAGACCGGGCTTGGGGAGTGGAAGAACTCCCAGTTATCTGCCGGTACATCTCTCCTATATGTTCTACTGTTTCTGCCTGCCTCTTAAAAAAAAAGTCAGTAATGTCATATTGGTCTTCCTGTCTCTAACGCTGTGTACCTCTTACGTGAAATTCCGGGCACTGAAGACAAAAAAATCATGAATCGGAAATTTGACATAGTTTATGGTGGACGTACCTGCACGCTGTTCCAGAATGGCATGAACCCCTCCCAAACATCTTCCTGCATTTTCGAGGATGCATAAAAGTGTATTTTGCCCCTTTTGGCTCATATTTGCATATTCCGCGTGCATTGAATTTGTAAATATTTTCAGTTTTTATTATTTTTGGATTATTTAGACCTGTGCTTGTCTTGGCCGCCTCTTTTTGGAGCCATCTCCGTTTTTTTTTGTCCTAATTCCTTCGTTTTACGCATTCTTTCCCACTGTTGCTGCCATTGGCCTCCAAAGGATACCTAATCAACCAGGCTGTGACTCATACGTCAGGCTGCGAGCAGCCGCGTCCAACAGCCAGGTTGATCAGTCCAGCAACCAGGAGGCCTCGTCGACGACTCGGCCGCGGGGACGCTAAGCCCCGGAAGCACCTCAAGGTATTGTTAATATTACCTGTCTGCAATATTGGTGCTGTTATGTACCAAGATACACACTCCCTCCACACTACTGCCGTGGCTCTCTCAACTGCCACTTCCTGAGTGTGGGTCATTGTCTAGTGTTGCCTTTTCACAGTCCGCATATATCTCTACTAGCTTTACTGTGATTGTTAATCTGTGTGCTAGTTTGTCTGTGTGTCACATAACCAAACATTCAGCAGTGTGGTTAGGTTTTCCCATATTAACTTGTCATTGTTGCAAATCCAGTATATTCTTTGTTTTCTTAGTGCATGGTGTAGATAATTCTGCACAGCTCAGGTGAAATCTTGTTACAGATGCAACACTTGACGCCTACATTACGTCTTCCAAATGCTTCAAAACACTTGCCACATACACCTCCATTATCTGATGTATTGCATTGTATTTGTTCTTCATCGTATGTATCCCTTGTTGACTTTAGTCATTTTACTATTTATAATATAACATCTGTTTATATGTTCAAACTTTATGTGGAGGTATGGCTGCATCAGTGACCCACTGTCTGCTGTAGGTTGTGGGTGGGTGGGTGAGGGTGGGCTGCATGAGGTAGTGAGAAGGGAAACTCAGGTGATTGCGAGGGGTAAGAAAACGAGGGGAAATGGTTGGACTGCTTAAACATTTTAAATCTATATTCTCTTGTCGGAAAATCCGACACCATTTAATATATCATACAGATAATTGCTGCTGTATTACCAACAAGTAACCCATAGAAAACGTAACTTGTAGTGGAATTACCGTCTATAGAAAACGGGATATCATCACCACATACTATTATAAACCACCACCTATTATGGTGGGAATTATTCTTAAATACATTAGTCTTTGGACTTTACCATCATAAAAACATCTTATATAAATTAACTTAATTATCAATATTAAAGTAGAGTAAATGTGACCCTTCTATCACTTTCTGAAATGTGGACAATGTAAGCCAGGCGTGAGAGTGAGAAGGAAGGGGAGCCATTGTTGTGTCACCTCCGAGACGTGTGGAGCAAATTCGGCTCCTATCATTCTGGACAATGTCGGCCAGTAACGTCAATAGTATGGAGTGTTAAACAGCCATTGTTTATAACGAGACCAGAGGCTCACACGGGAGCAAATTCGGCTCCTGTTAATTTTACTTGGACGTAGTGTTATGGAAACCAAAGGTACCATCTCCAACACGATGTCTACAATTCAAGTTAAGTGTTCTTTCCGAAACCCGTTTATCATTCATTTATGGCCATTAATGTCAGGATATAGGGTGACCCGGTTAGATCACGTGGAAGCCTCAAACTAAAGGTAATTAAGCCAGGTCTTCATGTTCCATGTACAGTTTTCTCTGAAATACTTGTCATATATAGGTTTCTGGCTTCACAGTTAGCGCCCTTTTGACAGGTCAAGACGAGGAAGAGTTTGTGCACCAGTTACTGGGTGATGGAAGCTACCTCAAAGAGGATAATTTGGTGTCTACACCCTAGTTATACCTGGTGGACTAACCTGCTGTACTATAAGATAAGGAACCTCTTCAATGTATGTAGTTAATTCTGCAGTTTGATTGGCTGCATATATATTAATTTAATAACCCCCCCTAATGTGTAGAGGATCGATTTGTGAGATTAAGAGATTATTGCAGAAATACAGTCCACTTATCATTATTCAAATTGCTACCGAAGTATATAAATTAACGTAAATATAAATTCATATAAATTAAATAAATATAAATCTCACAGGTCGGTTCCCACATCTCTAGAGCGCAGACGGGAGAGATGGGTGATAATTAATTCTTAAAAGATATTAGAGGTTCGGGTTTCAAATCTGCACATGGAAATAACTCCATATGATACAAGGAGCCCTAGCAGCATGTGCAGTATAGCCCCTTTGGAAAGCTGTGCAATATAGCCCCGTTGAAAAGCTGACGCGCAGTAGATATGCAGAGAACTCTGTAAACATTAAGGGCCCAAGACGTTTCAACACTTTCTATTCACATAAGGTGCATAACTAACCGACCCCTCTCAGTGTTCAAGGGAGAACTTGATAAACACCTCCAAATGATTCCTGATCAACCAAGCTGTGATTCATACATAAGGGTGTGAGCAACTACGTCCTGGTTGGCCGTTGAAAAACGGCCGAAAAGTCAACCAGCCTGGTTGACCAGTCCACCAACCAATGGCCTGGTCAGAGACCGGGCCGCGGGGACATTGATCCCGGAACCAAGACCATGTAGACAACAGGTAGGTAAGAGGATGTAGACTCAGGTTAGGGCAGAGAGTGAGGGGTAAAGGCACGAGTAGAGATAATGAGGAGGGAGGCTCAAGTTAGGCGAGTGTGAGGAGGAAGGAAGATGAGGGATATGAGGGATGTGAGGGAGGGAGGGGTGAGAGGAGCTCATGTCAGCAGGGAATGCAATAATGTGGGTGTAGTGAGGCGGGGGAGGGTGTGGTGGAGCGGCCTCACTTGCAGTGCTGTTGTCGACAGTAATGGGGTCCGGGAATGCTGCTCCCACCCCCTTATTGACTCCACGCTCCACTACTTCTTTCTCACCTTTTATCATCCACTTGTATATATTCCCCCCCACTTGTAACTGCCCAACCACGTGGGGTGGACGGTAGAGCGACGGTCTCGCTTCATGCAGGTCGCCGTTTAATCCCCGACCATCCAAGTGGTTGGGAACCATTCCTTCCCCCCCCCCGTCCCATCTCAAATCCTTATCCAGACCCTTTCCCAGTGCTATATAGTCGTAATGGCTTGGCGCTTTTCCCTGATAGTTCCCTCCCCACGCCCCCTCCCCCCGCTGTGTGTACCTGTATCATACCAGTGGTGATACATTGCTCACTTTCTCCACCTCCTCTCCCTAGATCCATCACACCGGGATATAAGGTTGTCATTACTGTATCGATTTGTGGACACTTGGAAGTATCTTCCAAATGGGATATTTTCCCCGATATTTTCCCTCTCCTGTATTCCAGACGCAGAGTTTTCAAAGTCGCGAATCACCTTAAATGAATGTTTTGTTCTTGTATAACTTTAGGCGTATGAGAGGTTTTTGTTTACATTTTTCCCGCATTTTTTTACCCATTTAATATTTTTTTTGTAATCTTAACGTGTATTGATTCCTTGGATCAGTTTTCCCGCGGGTCGGTTCCTAACCAGGCCTCCTCATTTGATAAGGTCTATAATGGACCGAATTGAGTGTGTCTATAATGAGTCTTCTGTTTTTTTTCTTCTGAGAGCTTTTCCTTCCCATAGTTCATGGTCCAGGGATTGAGTTACTAATAAACATAAAGAACTGAACGTTCGATCCCTTCTTCCATCCACAAAGTTGGTGGCGGCGGACCTCATCAATTGGGTGTTATACCTTCTCCTGCTTCTTGTTGTTCTCTAGTTTCTTGAGCCTTCCTCGCGAGGATTGGTCTTGGTGAAGCTCGTTAGTGTGAGTGGCTGGTGCTCTCGTGGAGGAGAGTGACTTGAAGGTGCAGATTTGAAACCAGTCTCTAGATCGTCCGAGGTGTAGTTTCCGATGCCTGTTCCAACTGGAACTTTTTTTTAGATTATTAATTATCTCCACATTTATTGTTTACATTTTGTAGGTGCTGCTGGTGGCCCACATGCCCGTCCTGTGAGTGCTGCTGGTGGCCCACATGCCCGTCCTGTGAGTGGTGGTGGCCCACATGCCCGTCCTGTGAGTGGTGCTGGTGGCCCACATGCCCGTCCTGTGAGTGGTGGTGGCCCACATGCCCGTCCTGTGAGTGGTGCTGGTGGCCCACATGTCCGTCCTGTGAGTGGTGGTGGTGACCCACATGCCCGTCCTGTGAGTGGTAGTGGTGGCCCACATGCCCGTCCTGTGAGTGGTAGTGGTGGCCCACATGCCCGTCCTGTGATTGGTCGTAGGAAACAGGTTAGAGGGAGTTAGTAACGGCATCCCAATATCCACTTAGATAAGTTACATCACTAATGAGCTAGTTGCAGATATTTGTAACATAAACGTCAACAAATATTGACATTTTAGGTTAGCTTAATTAACAGAAGGTTACTATCACATAATTGATACAAGAACTGAACTCTAATGTTTTACAGACTAAACCATTTTCATTTGTTGAAATAGTTTATAGTTGCCTTATGCATTAGGATAGAGGAAGAGTATATTGTGAGCAGAATAGGACCCACTTGAATAGGAGCAATTACACTTGCAGACAGATCTAGATTTGTGTACAGCAGCAGGTGAAGGGCCGCAGCTGACACCAGACCGTAATTAATGTGAGACAGTTGAAATAATTCCGTAAGATGCATGTTGTAAAGCGTGCTGCGAGGCAGTTATTTAAGAGGCGTCAATGAGACAATGTTGAGAAATACCGCGGACGTGTGTGTGTTGGGTGATGGATGTGTGAGCCGGCGCTGCTCCCTCCACCTGCTGCTGCTGCTGCCTCCACCTGCTGCTGCTGCTGCCTCCACCTGCTGCTGCTGCTGCCTCCACCTGCTGCTGCTGCTGCCTCCACCTGCTGCTGCCTCCACCTGCTGCTGCTCCTCCCTCCACCTGCTGCTGCTGCTGCCTCCACCTGCTGCTGCTGCTGCCTCCACCTGCTGCTGCTGC